>NC_091955.1:15774684-16128434 GCF_031021105.1 Erythrolamprus reginae | reverse complement strand
TTATTATTATATTTCTCTCTCCCCCTCCCTCTCTGTGTTGATACAGAAGGAGGTCAATGATATGGAAAATATTATCTATATAATGTAGAACATTATCTAAATAGGCAGATGAATTCCTAAAATTCTGTATACCAATAAATTGTTTGACATTAAAAAAATATTTTCCCTGAGAAAATATTTTTCTCACTGGCCACTTTGAGAATACAAAATGAGTAAAGCTTATAAGTAATTGTGTGGAAAACAATTCAAATTAAATTCCTTTAAGCTTTTTTTACTTTAAAAACCTACTTCCGAATCCCACGGAGAGCTGTCTTCGTCTTTCTCTTCCTTCATTGATTTAGCTATAAAATAAAATAGTAAATTGTGCCAATTCAGAGTATTGCTAGACACTATTTATTCCTGGTGTACGATCGAAAGGTCAGGGTTAATGGCTCAAGCCAGCAACAAATGTCTCTCGCACGAGTTTCTGCAAATTACTCTTGACTGGGTTTCAGAGCTCTAATGTTCTCCAAATCAAATGCAAAACAACGAGGCTTTAAATGTCCCCAGATTCAAAAGTCCATTGAGGAATTCCCGTATCTTTGTTCCTGTTAACTGCCGAACGATAATTCCCACACCGCTTTTTGCAAGCCCTCCCCTTTTGAAGCCTGCTGCAGCTTTCCAAATTGCTTCCAGCTGTGCTTTAGAATCTCCATCTGAAGCTGCACAGCTGCGCCTCCCGTCCCACCATTCTACGCACCATGACATTGAGGCATACCTGGCGTGTGTGAATGAGACCTGGCTGGGCCCAGAGGGGGGGGGGAGCTCCTGTCTCGGAAATGGGCCCAACAGAGTTTCAGATGTGGCACCAGCCGTGATCCCAGGGAAGGGGGGGAGGAGTGGCAATTATAGCCAAGAAGAAGACCTTCAAGCTGCATAGGGTCACTGCTCCCGAGATTGCAGGTTGTGAGTCCCTTCTTATGAGGCCGGACCTACGGGTACACGTGGACTTGTTACCTGCCTCTCAGCTGCGTATCAACAGCCCTGCCTGCACTGCTCGAGGAGGTAGCCAGGCTGGCGGTGGAGTCCCCCAGACTTATTGTCTTGGGGGAGTTTAATCTGCCATCGCTCAGTGAACCCTCTGGGTTGGCGCAGGAGTTCATGGCCACCATGGACCTGACCCAAGTAGTTCAGAGCCTAACCCATGAGAGGGGGCACACTCTCGACATGGTTTTCCTCGCAGGACAGTTGAGTAATGATCAGATATTAAGGGGCTTAGAAACGTTGCCTTTGTCATGGTCAGATCTAATTTATTTATCAGCTCTTTATGTGGAACCGTATCAAAGGCTTTGCTGAAGTCCAGGTAGGCAATATCCACGGCACCACCTTCATCCAACACCTTTGTGACATAGTCAAAGAAATCGATGAAATTAGTCTGACATGATTTGCCTTCAGTAAAGCCATGCTGATTTGGCTCCAATAAGTTATTGTTTTTTAGGTGCTGATTTATCCTCTTTTTGAGTAGAGTCTCCATCATTTTAACTACAACTGATGTCAAGCTAACTGGCCTGTAGTTACCAGCTTCTTCTCTACTGCCCTTCTTGTGGATAGGCACAACACTGGCCATTCTCCAATCCTCAGGAACTTCTCCTGTTAACAAGGATTGGTTAAACAAATGGTATCCTTCTGCGCTGACTGGAGGGGTTGGTAGTGGCAGGCACCGTTTTACGGTGGTTCTCCTCCTACCTGTCTGGTCCGGTGCAGTCGCTGGATGTGGTTTCCTCGGGCTTTCCGACGTGGTCTATTGGAAAGACATATATGTGAGAAAAATTCATACAACTCATAGAACCATTTTGTTTATCTTTATTTTTATACAAAAAAAGAAACAAGTTCCCGATCATATTATAAAAGCTTTATTTACTGAGAACATAAAACCATTTTAATTTGTAACTTTAGCTTTTAAGAAATGGTTGGTTTGCATTTACAGTACTTAAAACTGAAATGTTTCAACAGGCATTCATATTGAGGATTGGAGTTGTTCCCATTTTTATTTATTGAAGTATAAAACTTAGCTGGAAATAAAGTGATTTAAAAAAAAACATTTACAAAATCTGATCTGATGTTAAATTTCAAATCTCTTTTCTGAAGTACCTCACACCAACTAATAATGTATCCTAAAATGAGTTGATTATAACTCTGGACCAAAAGCAAAGTGAACTAGTTTTCCAAAATTCTCAGTATCAGTTATCACTATTCTCATGTGCCAATAGAAGCCACATTCTAGTGGCTTCTCTCATAGAAAAAAAATTATTAAACACAAAATGTATATCTTTATAACTAAAGTAGCCTTTAAGCATGAAGACAATTTCATAATGCAAAACTATAGAGCGTTAGAGCAAGCCTTCACTTATAACTATGGACTCTGTATCATATCGATTTACATTTCATATACTGTATTTGTGGGACTATAAGAAGATGTACTCCACCCCCCCTAAAAGAGTGTGGAAATGTCGGTGCGTCTTATACACCGAATGCAGCCATTTTTGCTGTCCTAAACACCCTCCACCTGCAGAGAGCTCTTGCTGCTGGAGAATGGCAAAATCATCAAATAATGGGCATTTTTCTCTCTTTTTCTTGCAAAAAGTGTGTAGGGAAACGGACTGGGAAGCCTGCAGATAGCTCCTGGGGAATGGGGCAAGGCCAAAAAAGATGTCTCCAATTTTGTGAAAAAACAGGCAAAAATGGCTCATTTTTCACTTAAAAATGGGGGCATCTTTGCCTTCTAAACACCCCATCTAGTACGACTGGAAGAGGAATTCTGGCAGTTGAAATCCACTAGTTTTAGAGCTGTGAAGTTTGAAAACTTTTGGATTAGGGAAGAGGTGTGCAAGTGTCTTCAAACATGGCACGTTTAAGATGTGTGGACTTCAACTCCCATTCCTGAGCAACCATGACTGGGGCTGGAATTGTGTGAGTTGAAGTCCACAAGTCTTAAAGCTGTCAAGTTTGCAGTTTGTAAAAAGTGTACATGATTGTAAAAAGTATTCTGCTATACTGGTATTTTATTAAATAATATATTACTACACCATTTGGTTCAGAATACTTTTTTCCTTGTTTTCCACATGTAAACTATAGGTGCGTCTTATACTCCAGTGTGTCTTATAGTCTGAAGCATACAGTTATTATAAAATTAGTCCTTTATATAATTCTAATTTCCTCAAATATCACTTATTTCAAAAAAGTGGCTTAATTCTCATTATCTATACTAAATTATATTATGATAATGATGATGATGATGATGGTTATTATTATTATTATTATTATTATTATTATTATTATTATATTTCTCTCTCCCCCTCCCTCTCTGTGTTGATACAGAAGGAGGTCAATGATATGGAAAATATTATCTATATAATGTAGAACATTATCTAAATAGGCAGATGAATTCCTAAAATTCTGTATACCAATAAATTGTTTGACATTAAAAAAATATTTTCCCTGAGAAAATATTTTTCTCACTGGCCACTTTGAGAATACAAAATGAGTAAAGCTTATAAGTAATTGTGTGGAAAACAATTCAAATTAAATTCCTTTAAGCTTTTTTTACTTTAAAAACCTACTTCCGAATCCCACGGAGAGCTGTCTTCGTCTTTCTCTTCCTTCATTGATTTAGCTATAAAATAAAATAGTAAATTGTGCCAATTCAGAGTATTGCTAGACACTATTTATTCCTGGTGTACGATCGAAAGGTCAGGGTTAATGGCTCAAGCCAGCAACAAATGTCTCTCGCACGAGTTTCTGCAAATTACTCTTGACTGGGTTTCAGAGCTCTAATGTTCTCCAAATCAAATGCAAAACAACGAGGCTTTAAATGTCCCCAGATTCAAAAGTCCATTGAGGAATTCCCGTATCTTTGTTCCTGTTAACTGCCGAACGATAATTCCCACACCGCTTTTTGCAAGCCCTCCCCTTTTGAAGCCTGCTGCAGCTTTCCAAATTGCTTCCAGCTGTGCTTTAGAATCTCCATCTGAAGCTGCACAGCTGCGCCTCCCGTCCCACCATTCTACGCACCATGACATTGAGGCATACCTGGCGTGTGTGAATGAGACCTGGCTGGGCCCAGAGGGGGGGGGGAGCTCCTGTCTCGGAAATGGGCCCAACAGAGTTTCAGATGTGGCACCAGCCGTGATCCCAGGGAAGGGGGGGAGGAGTGGCAATTATAGCCAAGAAGAAGACCTTCAAGCTGCATAGGGTCACTGCTCCCGAGATTGCAGGTTGTGAGTCCCTTCTTATGAGGCCGGACCTACGGGTACACGTGGACTTGTTACCTGCCTCTCAGCTGCGTATCAACAGCCCTGCCTGCACTGCTCGAGGAGGTAGCCAGGCTGGCGGTGGAGTCCCCCAGACTTATTGTCTTGGGGGAGTTTAATCTGCCATCGCTCAGTGAACCCTCTGGGTTGGCGCAGGAGTTCATGGCCACCATGGACCTGACCCAAGTAGTTCAGAGCCTAACCCATGAGAGGGGGCACACTCTCGACATGGTTTTCCTCGCAGGACAGTTGAGTAATGATCAGATATTAAGGGGCTTAGAAACGTTGCCTTTGTCATGGTCAGATCTAATTTATTTATCAGCTCTTTATGTGGAACCGTATCAAAGGCTTTGCTGAAGTCCAGGTAGGCAATATCCACGGCACCACCTTCATCCAACACCTTTGTGACATAGTCAAAGAAATCGATGAAATTAGTCTGACATGATTTGCCTTCAGTAAAGCCATGCTGATTTGGCTCCAATAAGTTATTGTTTTTTAGGTGCTGATTTATCCTCTTTTTGAGTAGAGTCTCCATCATTTTAACTACAACTGATGTCAAGCTAACTGGCCTGTAGTTACCAGCTTCTTCTCTACTGCCCTTCTTGTGGATAGGCACAACACTGGCCATTCTCCAATCCTCAGGAACTTCTCCTGTTAACAAGGATTGGTTAAACAAATGGTATCCTTCTGCGCTGACTGGAGGGGTTGGTAGTGGCAGGCACCGTTTTACGGTGGTTCTCCTCCTACCTGTCTGGTCCGGTGCAGTCGCTGGATGTGGTTTCCTCGGGCTTTCCGACGTGGTCTATTGGAAAGACATATATGTGAGAAAAATTCATACAACTCATAGAACCATTTTGTTTATCTTTATTTTTATACAAAAAAAGAAACAAGTTCCCGATCATATTATAAAAGCTTTATTTACTGAGAACATAAAACCATTTTAATTTGTAACTTTAGCTTTTAAGAAATGGTTGGTTTGCATTTACAGTACTTAAAACTGAAATGTTTCAACAGGCATTCATATTGAGGATTGGAGTTGTTCCCATTTTTATTTATTGAAGTATAAAACTTAGCTGGAAATAAAGTGATTTAAAAAAAAACATTTACAAAATCTGATCTGATGTTAAATTTCAAATCTCTTTTCTGAAGTACCTCACACCAACTAATAATGTATCCTAAAATGAGTTGATTATAACTCTGGACCAAAAGCAAAGTGAACTAGTTTTCCAAAATTCTCAGTATCAGTTATCACTATTCTCATGTGCCAATAGAAGCCACATTCTAGTGGCTTCTCTCATAGAAAAAAAATTATTAAACACAAAATGTATATCTTTATAACTAAAGTAGCCTTTAAGCATGAAGACAATTTCATAATGCAAAACTATAGAGCGTTAGAGCAAGCCTTCACTTATAACTATGGACTCTGTATCATATCGATTTACATTTCATATACTGTATTTGTGGGACTATAAGAAGATGTACTCCACCCCCCCTAAAAGAGTGTGGAAATGTCGGTGCGTCTTATACACCGAATGCAGCCATTTTTGCTGTCCTAAACACCCTCCACCTGCAGAGAGCTCTTGCTGCTGGAGAATGGCAAAATCATCAAATAATGGGCATTTTTCTCTCTTTTTCTTGCAAAAAGTGTGTAGGGAAACGGACTGGGAAGCCTGCAGATAGCTCCTGGGGAATGGGGCAAGGCCAAAAAAGATGTCTCCAATTTTGTGAAAAAACAGGCAAAAATGGCTCATTTTTCACTTAAAAATGGGGGCATCTTTGCCTTCTAAACACCCCATCTAGTACGACTGGAAGAGGAATTCTGGCAGTTGAAATCCACTAGTTTTAGAGCTGTGAAGTTTGAAAACTTTTGGATTAGGGAAGAGGTGTGCAAGTGTCTTCAAACATGGCAAGTTTAAGATGTGTGGACTTCAACTCCCATTCCTGAGCAACCATGACTGGGGCTGGAATTGTGGGAGTTGAAGTCCACAAGTCTTAAAGCTGTCAAGTTTGCAGTTTGTAAAAAGTGTACATGATTGTAAAAAGTATTCTGCTATACTGGTATTTTATTAAATAATATATTACTACACCATTTGGTTCAGAATACTTTTTTCCTTGTTTTCCACATGTAAACTATAGGTGCGTCTTATACTCCAGTGTGTCTTATAGTCTGAAGCATACAGTTATTATAAAATTAGTCCTTTATATAATTCTAATTTCCTCAAATATCACTTATTTCAAAAAAGTGGCTTAATTCTCATTATCTATACTAAATTATATTATGATAATGATGATGATGATGATGGTTATTATTATTATTATTATTATTATTATTATTATTATTATTATATTTCTCTCTCCCTCTCCCTCTCTGTGTTGATACAGAAGGAGGTCAATGATATGGAAAATATTATCTATATAATGTAGAACATTATCTAAATAGGCAGATGAATTCCTAAAATTCTGTATACCAATAAATTGTTTGACATTAAAAAAATATTTTCCCTGAGAAAATATTTTTCTCACTGGCCACTTTGAGAATACAAAATGAGTAAAGCTTATAAGTAATTGTGTGGAAAACAATTCAAATTAAATTCCTTTAAGCTTTTTTTACTTTAAAAACCTACTTCCGAATCCCACGGAGAGCTGTCTTCGTCTTTCTCTTCCTTCATTGATTTAGCTATAAAATAAAATAGTAAATTGTGCCAATTCAGAGTATTGCTAGACACTATTTATTCCTGGTGTACGATCGAAAGGTCAGGGTTAATGGCTCAAGCCAGCAACAAATGTCTCTCGCACGAGTTTCTGCAAATTACTCTTGACTGGGTTTCAGAGCTCTTATGTTCTCCAAATCAAATGCAAAACAACGAGGCTTTAAATGTCCCCAGATTCAAAAGTCCATTGAGGAATTCCTGTATCTTTGTTCCTGTTAACTGCCGAACGATAATTCCCACACCGCTTTTTGCAAGCCCTCCCCTTTTGAAGCCTGCTGCAGCTTTCCAAATTGCTTCCAGCTGTGCTTTAGAATCTCCATCTGAAGCTGCACCTCCCGTCCCACCATTCTACGCACCATGACATTGAGGCATACCTGGCGTGTGTGAATGAGACCTGGCTGGGCCCAGAGGGGGGGGGAGCTCCTGTCTCGGAAATGGGCCCAACAGAGTTTCAGATGTGGCACCAGCCGTGATCCCAGGGAAGGGGGGGAGGAGTGGCAATTATAGCCAAGAAGAAGACCTTCAAGCTGCATAGGGTCACTGCTCCCGAGATTGCAGGTTGTGAGTCCCTTCTTATGAGGCCGGACCTACGGGTACACGTGGACTTGTTACCTGCCTCTCAGCTACGTATCAACAGCCCTGCCTGCACTGCTCGAGGAGGTAGCCAGGCTGGCGGTGGAGTCCCCCAGACTTATTGTCTTGGGGGAGTTTAATCTGCCATCGCTCAGTGAACCCTCTGGGTTGGCGCAGGAGTTCATGGCCACCATGGACCTGACCCAAGTAGTTCAGAGCCTAACCCATGAGAGGGGGCACACTCTCGACATGGTTTTCCTCGCAGGACAGTTGAGTAATGATCAGATATTAAGGGGCTTAGAAACGTTGCCTTTGTCATGGTCAGATCTAATTTATTTATCAGCTCTTTATGTGGAACCGTATCAAAGGCTTTGCTGAAGTCCAGGTAGGCAATATCCACGGCACCACCTTCATCCAACACCTTTGTGACATAGTCAAAGAAATCGATGAAATTAGTCTGACATGATTTGCCTTCAGTAAAGCCATGCTGATTTGGCTCCAATAAGTTATTGTTTTTTAGGTGCTGATTTATCCTCTTTTTGAGTAGAGTCTCCATCATTTTAACTACAACTGATGTCAAGCTAACTGGCCTGTAGTTACCAGCTTCTTCTCTACTGCCCTTCTTGTGGATAGGCACAACACTGGCCATTCTCCAATCCTCAGGAACTTCTCCTGTTAACAAGGATTGGTTAAACAAATGGTATCCTTCTGCGCTGACTGGAGGGGTTGGTAGTGGCAGGCACCGTTTTACGGTGGTTCTCCTCCTACCTGTCTGGTCCGGTGCAGTCGCTGGATGTGGTTTCCTCGGGCTTTCCGACGTGGTCTATTGGAAACACATATATGTGAGAAAAATTCATACAACTCATAGAACCATTTTGTTTATCTTTATTTTTATACAAAAAAAGAAACAAGTTCCCGATCATATTATAAAAGCTTTATTTACTGAGAACATAAAACCATTTTAATTTGTAACTTTAGCTTTTAAGAAATGGTTGGTTTGCATTTACAGTACTTAAAACTGAAATGTTTCAACAGGCATTCATATTGAGGATTGGAGTTGTTCCCATTTTTATTTATTGAAGTATAAAACTTAGCTGGAAATAAAGTGATTTTAAAAAAAACATTTACAAAATCTGATCTGATGTTAAATTTCAAATCTCTTTTCTGAAGTACCTCACACCAACTAATAATGTATCCTAAAATGAGTTGATTATAACTCTGGACCAAAAGCAAAGTGAACTAGTTTTCCAAAATTCTCAGTATCAGTTATCACTATTCTCATGTGCCAATAGAAGCCACATTCTAGTGGCTTCTCTCATAGAAAAAAAATTATTAAACACAAAATGTATATCTTTATAACTAAAGTAGCCTTTAAGCATGAAGACAATTTCATAATGCAAAACTATAGAGCGTTAGAGCAAGCCTTCACTTATAACTATGGACTCTGTATCATATCGATTTACATTTCATATACTGTATTTGTGGGACTATAAGAAGATGTACTCCACCCCCCCTAAAAGAGTGTGGAAATGTCGGTGCGTCTTATACACCAAATGCAGCCATTTTTGCTGTCCTAAACACCCTCCACCTGCAGAGAGCTCTTGCTGCTGGAGAATGGCAAAATCATCAAATAATGGGCATTTCTCTCTCTTTTTCTTGCAAAAAGTGTGTAGGGAAACGGACTGGGAAGCCTGCAGATAGCTCCTGGGGAATGGGGCAAGGCCAAAAAAGATGTCTCCAATTTTGTGAAAAAACAGGCAAAAATGGCTCATTTTTCACTTAAAAATGGGGGCATCTTTGCCTTCTAAATACCCCATCTAGTACGACTGGAAGAGGAATTCTGGCAGTTGAAATCCACTAGTTTTAGAGCTGTGAAGTTTGAAAACTTTTGGATTAGGGAAGAGGTGTGCAAGTGTCTTCAAACTTGGCAAGTTTAAGATGTGTGGACTTCAACTCCCATTCCTGAGCAACCATGACTGGGGCTGGAATTGTGGGAGTTGAAGTCCACAAGTCTTAAAGCTGTCAAGTTTGCAGTTTGTAAAAAGTGTACATGATTGTAAAAAGTATTCTGCTATACTGGTATTTTATTAAATAATATATTACTACACCATTTGGTTCAGAATACTTTTTTCCTTGTTTTCCACATGTAAACTATAGGTGCGTCTTATACTCCAGTGTGTCTTATAGTCTGAAGCATACAGTTATTATAAAATTAGTCCTTTATATAATTCTAATTTCCTCAAATATCACTTATTTCAAAAAAGTGGCTTAATTCTCATTATCTATACTAAATTATATTATGATAATGATGATGATGATGATGGTTATTATTATTATTATTATTATTATTATTATTATTATATTTCTCTCTCCCTCTCCCTCTCTGTGTTGATACAGAAGGAGGTCAATGATATGGAAAATATTATCTATATAATGTAGAACATTATCTAAATAGGCAGATGAATTCCTAAAATTCTGTATACCAATAAATTGTTTGACATTAAAAAAATATTTTCCCTGAGAAAATATTTTTCTCACTGGCCACTTTGAGAATACAAAATGAGTAAAGCTTATAAGTAATTGTGTGGAAAACAATTCAAATTAAATTCCTTTAAGCTTTTTTTACTTTAAAAACCTACTTCCGAATCCCACGGAGAGCTGTCTTCGTCTTTCTCTTCCTTCATTGATTTAGCTATAAAATAAAATAGTAAATTGTGCCAATTCAGAGTATTGCTAGACACTATTTATTCCTGGTGTACGATCGAAAGGTCAGGGTTAATGGCTCAAGCCAGCAACAAATGTCTCTCACACGAGTTTCTGCAAATTACTCTTGACTGGGTTTCAGAGCTCTTATGTTCTCCAAATCAAATGCAAAACAACGAGGCTTTAAATGTCCCCAGATTCAAAAGTCCATTGAGGAATTCCTGTATCTTTGTTCCTGTTAACTGCCGAACGATAATTCCCACACCGCTTTTTGCAAGCCCTCCCCTTTTGAAGCCTGCTGCAGCTTTCCAAATTGCTTCCAGCTGTGCTTTAGAATCTCCATCTGAAGCTGCACCTCCCGTCCCACCATTCTACGCACCATGACATTGAGGCATACCTGGCGTGTGTGAATGAGACCTGGCTGGGCCCAGAGGGGGGGGGGGGAGCTCCTGTCTCGGAAATGGGCCCAACAGAGTTTCAGATGTGGCACCAGCCGTGATCCCAGGGAAGGGGGGGAGGAGTGGCAATTATAGCCAAGAAGAAGACCTTCAAGCTGCATAGGGTCACTGCTCCCGAGATTGCAGGTTGTGAGTCCCTTCTTATGAGGCCGGACCTACGGGTACACGTGGACTTGTTACCTGCCTCTCAGCTACGTATCAACAGCCCTGCCTGCACTGCTCGAGGAGGTAGCCAGGCTGGCGGTGGAGTCCCCCAGACTTATTGTCTTGGGGGAGTTTAATCTGCCATCGCTCAGTGAACCCTCTGGGTTGGCGCAGGAGTTCATGGCCACCATGGACCTGACCCAAGTAGTTCAGAGCCTAACCCATGAGAGGGGGCACACTCTCGACATGGTTTTCCTCGCAGGACAGTTGAGTAATGATCAGATATTAAGGGGCTTAGAAACGTTGCCTTTGTCATGGTCAGATCTAATTTATTTATCAGCTCTTTATGTGGAACCGTATCAAAGGCTTTGCTGAAGTCCAGGTAGGCAATATCCACGGCACCACCTTCATCCAACACCTTTGTGACATAGTCAAAGAAATCGATGAAATTAGTCTGACATGATTTGCCTTCAGTAAAGCCATGCTGATTTGGCTCCAATAAGTTATTGTTTTTTAGGTGCTGATTTATCCTCTTTTTGAGTAGAGTCTCCATCATTTTAACTACAACTGATGTCAAGCTAACTGGCCTGTAGTTACCAGCTTCTTCTCTACTGCCCTTCTTGTGGATAGGCACAACACTGGCCATTCTCCAATCCTCAGGAACTTCTCCTGTTAACAAGGATTGGTTAAACAAATGGTATCCTTCTGCGCTGACTGGAGGGGTTGGTAGTGGCAGGCACCGTTTTACGGTGGTTCTCCTCCTACCTGTCTGGTCCGGTGCAGTCGCTGGATGTGGTTTCCTCGGGCTTTCCGACGTGGTCTATTGGAAACACATATATGTGAGAAAAATTCATACAACTCATAGAACCATTTTGTTTATCTTTATTTTTATACAAAAAAAGAAACAAGTTCCCGATCATATTATAAAAGCTTTATTTACTGAGAACATAAAACCATTTTAATTTGTAACTTTAGCTTTTAAGAAATGGTTGGTTTGCATTTACAGTACTTAAAACTGAAATGTTTCAACAGGCATTCATATTGAGGATTGGAGTTGTTCCCATTTTTATTTATTGAAGTATAAAACTTAGCTGGAAATAAAGTGATTTTAAAAAAAACATTTACAAAATCTGATCTGATGTTAAATTTCAAATCTCTTTTCTGAAGTACCTCACACCAACTAATAATGTATCCTAAAATGAGTTGATTATAACTCTGGACCAAAAGCAAAGTGAACTAGTTTTCCAAAATTCTCAGTATCAGTTATCACTATTCTCATGTGCCAATAGAAGCCACATTCTAGTGGCTTCTCTCATAGAAAAAAAATTATTAAACACAAAATGTATATCTTTATAACTAAAGTAGCCTTTAAGCATGAAGACAATTTCATAATGCAAAACTATAGAGCGTTAGAGCAAGCCTTCACTTATAACTATGGACTCTGTATCATATCGATTTACATTTCATATACTGTATTTGTGGGACTATAAGAAGATGTACTCCACCCCCCCTAAAAGAGTGTGGAAATGTCGGTGCGTCTTATACACCAAATGCAGCCATTTTTGCTGTCCTAAACACCCTCCACCTGCAGAGAGCTCTTGCTGCTGGAGAATGGCAAAATCATCAAATAATGGGCATTTCTCTCTCTTTTTCTTGCAAAAAGTGTGTAGGGAAACGGACTGGGAAGCCTGCAGATAGCTCCTGGGGAATGGGGCAAGGCCAAAAAAGATGTCTCCAATTTTGTGAAAAAACAGGCAAAAATGGCTCATTTTTCACTTAAAAATGGGGGCATCTTTGCCTTCTAAATACCCCATCTAGTACGACTGGAAGAGGAATTCTGGCAGTTGAAATCCACTAGTTTTAGAGCTGTGAAGTTTGAAAACTTTTGGATTAGGGAAGAGGTGTGCAAGTGTCTTCAAACTTGGCAAGTTTAAGATGTGTGGACTTCAACTCCCATTCCTGAGCAACCATGACTGGGGCTGGAATTGTGGGAGTTGAAGTCCACAAGTCTTAAAGCTGTCAAGTTTGCAGTTTGTAAAAAGTGTACATGATTGTAAAAAGTATTCTGCTATACTGGTATTTTATTAAATAATATATTACTACACCATTTGGTTCAGAATACTTTTTTCCTTGTTTTCCACATGTAAACTATAGGTGCGTCTTATACTCCAGTGTGTCTTATAGTCTGAAGCATACAGTTATTATAAAATTAGTCCTTTATATAATTCTAATTTCCTCAAATATCACTTATTTCAAAAAAGTGGCTTAATTCTCATTATCTATACTAAATTATATTATGATAATGATGATGATGATGATGGTTATTATTATTATTATTATTATTATTATTATTATTATTATTATTATATTTCTCTCTCCCTCTCCCTCTCTGTGTTGATACAGAAGGAGGTCAATGATATGGAAAATATTATCTATATAATGTAGAACATTATCTAAATAGGCAGATGAATTCCTAAAATTTTGTATACCAATAAATTGTTTGACATTAAAAAAATATTTTCCCTGAGAAAATATTTTTCTCACTGGCCACTTTGAGAATACAAAATGAGTAAAGCTTATAAGTAATTGTGTGGAAAACAATTCAAATTAAATCCCTTTAAGCTTTTTTTACTTTAAAAACCTACTTCTGAAGAGCACGGATAGTCTGTGTCGCTCTCTTCACCTTTGTCTTCCTTCATTGATTTATCTATAAAATAAAATAGTAAATTGTGCCAATTCAAAGTATTGCTAGACACTATTCATTCCTGGTGTACGATCGAAAGGTCAGGGTTAATGGGTGAAGCCAGCAACAAATGTCTCTCGCACGAGTTTCTGCAAATTACTCTTGACTGGGTTTCAGAGCTCTAATGTTCTCCAAATCAAATACAAAACAACGAGGCTTTAAATGTCTCCAGATTCAAAAGTCCATTGAGGAATCCCTGTATGTTTGTTCCTGTTAACTGCCGAACGATAATTCCCACACTGCTTTTTGCAAGCCCTCCCCTTTTGAAGCCTGCTGCAGCTTTCCAAATTGTTTCCAGCTGTGCTTTAGAATCTCCATCTGAACCTGCACAGCTGTTCCTCCCGTCCCAACATTCTACGCACCCTGACATTGAGGCAGACCTGGCGTGTGTGAATGAGACCTGGCTGGGCTCAGAGGGGGGGGAGCTCCTGTCTCGGAAATGGGCCCAACGGGGTTTCAGGTGTGGCACCAGCCGCGATCCCAGGGAAGGAGGGGGAGGAGTGGCAATTATAGCCAAGAAGAAGACCTTCAAGCTGCATAGGATCACTGCTCCCGAGATTGCAGGTTGTGAGTCCCTTCTTATGAGGCTGGACCTAGGGGTACACATGGACTTGTTACCTGCCTCTCAGCTGCGTATCAACAGCCCTGCCTGCACTGCTCGAGGAGGTAGCCAGGCTGACGGTGGAGTCCCCCAGATACCCCCCGGACCAGGGTATCTACGAGATCGCCTTCTGCCGCACGAATCCCAGCGACCGGTCAGGTCCCACAGAGTTGGTCTCCTCCGGGACCCGTCAACAAAACAATGTCGCTTGGCGGGGACCAGGGGAAAAGCCTTCTTTGTGGTGGCCCCGGCCCTCTGGAACCAACTCCCTCCCGGAGATTAGAATTTTCCCCACCCTCCTTGCCTTTCGTAAGCTCCTTAAAACCCACCTCTGCCGTCAGGCATGGGGGAACTGAGATATTCTTTTCCCCCAGGCCTTTACAATTTATGCATGGTATGTTTGTTTGTATAGATGTTTAGTTTTACAATAAGGGTTTTTTAGTTGTTTTTACTATTGGATTTACATGATGTTTTTTATTACTGTTGTTAGCCACCCCGAGTCTACGGAGAGGGGCGGCATACAAATCCAATAAATAAATGAATGAATGAATGAAATAAATAAATAAATAAATAAATAATCATAATTTGTTTTGTTCAAACAACTTACATCTTTTCAGGAACTTCTTTCGAAGTTTCTTCGTTGCAGCCGAATCTGGGTTTTTTGGTTTCTATGAATAAAAGTTGAAGCGGACAGAAGTTTTCACGGCAACCAGCATTGCGATACCATCTTTACATTTTGCTCTTCTTTCAAAAAACCTGGACTTATAAATGTATCATCCCTCCCATTTCCTATTTTATTCTGCAATTTAAAACAGCGTGGAACTTCTATCTTCCTGATCTAGTCCAAACTTTATCCATAGTATAATACCACATTGATAAACACATAGCCACTAGGGTGCTTTAGCTTGGAATATTGCATTAAGCAGGAGATTGAATTTATGAATAAATAGCCCCTTTCAATTCTAATTCTATGCATATTATTCAAATGACAAAAAGTGATCCAAATACTAGTAGGAAGTCATACTCAATCCTGAGCTCAGCACAGCTTTTTCAAATGGCTTCAGCTTAGAAAATCCTTCCTGTCGCAAACTTTTTGTTCTAACCTTGGGGTATTTTATTCTATGTGATTTTATGTTTAGTTACTGGTTAGTTTTCAATACTTACATACCATGAAGACTTGCAGAATTATCAATCAATAAAATAGCAAGTAATTAGTTAAAGGGCTGGAGTGCAGAAAAGCAAGTAAAAGCACATATTTAGAGAATGGAAACAATTTCAGAATTATTGGTGATAGAGCAGTTTTATACCATAATATTTAAATGACAATTTTATGTAATCTACATCATATGCTTGGGTGCTTATTAGTATGACAGTGAATAAAGAGGCATTTGCTATTGAACCATCTGTTGCCCATTTCTTCTCTGGGCTCAGCTCTGTGGCTGCGTGAATAGGTTTTGCTAGGGTGCAAAATATGGGCTTAACTGCTGTTTACATTGTTTACTATATGAATTCTTTTTAATGTTTTAATCTCTTTTCCTGTATAGTGGGTATTGATGGAGCTTGAATAACCTGCTCTCCCTCCTATCTTTTGTGAAACTAGAATAAAAAGCAAAGCATTTGTTTTAAATTCTCATCATTGTCCACAGTGAAATATTATGAATTATTTTCTTTCATATGAAGTAGTTAATAGTATTTTGAATGTTGCTGTATTAGAAACAAGACCTGAATTTTACTATTTTGTTCTGGTTGCAGGTCACAATATGTCTTCTGATTAGGGCATTTTTCTGGTAGTATCCACATTCTTAAAACTAGGATAGGATATTTAAACTGCTCTACTTGTATCCTTATTCCATGGTTGCACTCAAATCTCAGATTAAAATATTTCGCTTTAGTTTTCCAGTAATTTCATTTAGAATCTCATCTGTTAAGTCTGAATACTGATTAACTATAACAATCGACAGCAGTAGCACTTAGACTTTTATATCACTTCACAGTGCCTTACAGCCATCTAAGAGGTTTACAAAGTCGGCATATTGTCCCCAACAATCTGGGTCCTTATTTTACTGACCTCGGAAAGATGGAAGGTTCAGTCCCCCTTGAGCCAGTGAGACTCGAACTTCCAAAGTGCAGCCAATTGGCCATCAGCAGAATTAACCTACAATACTGCATTCTAACCGCTGTGCCACCACGGATCAAGCTGTATATATTACATTAAACTTAAGATCTAAATTGAAGTTTCCTTTGACACAAACAAGTATTAATTAGTATCATAAGAAGTCTCTCATTATTAGAGATTTTCAGTGTTCATTGTAGAAAATCCTACCTTGGGACTGGTGAAAAGTACCATATCCTCCTCTGAAGGCCAAGAATCATTGACAATAATGTCAGAAGAGCTTAAACAGAGATGCATATATATATATAAGTAAATAAGAATCTATCTTTTCCCCAAATTTTCTAAATTTAAATCAAAATTTAAATCTTACCTTACACTATAGTCAGAAATAGTATCATCCAAACCTAAACACAAATAAAAATGCAGACCATCCAGTGACAAAAAATTACAAAGATTTTTTTTACACAATGGTAAATCAAATTGCAAAAGTTTAAATGAAAAAAAACCCTTAAAAATAAAGCACCTTAGTAACTATATAAAATTGGCAAACATTTAACTGGATTTTTATATTTATTGCAAGCTTTTCCAATTTTTAAACTGGAAGTTATATTTGGTATAAATATTTGCAGTCAATTGCATCTTAGATTGCACGGAAGTTCATGATTTAACACTTTTACTGCTTGTTTTACAGAATTTCCATTTACATAGTAGCAATTTTCTATTTGTTCAAGCCCTTATACTATTTTCTGTATTTTATCTTAGGATGGATATATGTTTATCCCAGGCATGTTTAAATTCAGTTACTGTGGATTTACCAACCACGTCTGCTAGAAGTTTATTCCAAATATCTACTACTCCTTCAGTAAAGTAATATTTTCTCACATTGCTTCTGATCTTTCCCCCAACTAAGCTCAAATTGTGCCCCCTTGTTCTTCTGTTCACTTTCCTATTAAAAACACTTCCCTGCTGAACCTTATTTAACCCTTTTACATATTTAAATATTTCCATCATGTCCCCCCCTTTCCCTTCAGTCTTCTAGACTATACAGATTGAGTTCATCCTGATAGGTTTTAGGCTTAAGACCTTCCACTATTTTTGTAGCCCATCTTTCGACCCGTTCAATTTTATCAATATCTTGTAATAGGTGAGATCTGCAGAACTGAACACAGTATTCCAAATGTGGTCTCACCAGCGCTCCACACAGTGGGATCACAATCTCCCTCTTCTTGCTTGTTATACCTCTAGCTATGCAGCTAAGCATTCTACTTGCTTTCCCTACTACCTCACTGCACTGTTCACCCATTATGAGACTCTCAGGGGTATCACTACCCCTAAATCCTTCACTTCTGAAGTTTTTCCTAACACAGAACTGCCAACACAATACTTAGATTGAGGATTCCTTTTCCCCAAGTGCATTATTTTACATTTGGAAATATTAAACTGCAGTTTCCATTGTTTTGACCACTTATCTAGTACAGATAAATCATTTGCCATATTACAGACACCTCCAGGAATATCAACCCTATTGTACACTTTAGAGTCATCGGCAAATAGGCAAACCTTCCCTACCAAACTTTCCCCCATATCACCCTGTGGGGCATGGGCCCCATGTTGGGTACTAGGGCCTTACACTGTCTCCTGTTGACCTCTGTAAGGATCGTGCATCAGCGCACTAACGTGTGTACTGTCCCTGTCCTAACAATTTGTAACCATCTCATGTATTCATAATCATGTTTATACATTTCATGTATTCACAATCATGTTTATAATTGTATTTGTAATCTTATATATGCTTGACAAATTAAATAAATAAACAAACATTTTTGCAAACAATAGCAGTAATATCTTCTTCCATTTGGGAAGGGGCAGAATTGTATTAACTGACTAGCCCTTAAACTTTACCTGGATGTCTTGTTTCTTTGGTCATAAAACTAAAAGGAAAAAAAATATGTTATTCAATTTTGACACATTTTAATGAAGCAAAATTAATACAGAAGAACAAATGTTAAATAAAAAGCACTAACTTAGTTGTTTGCCTGCTACTTTAACACCCTGCTAATATGTTATCTAATCTTAATCCATGTCAGTAAGGGGTGAGTACAAGTGCACTAGAGTGCCTTCCGTCCCCTGTCCTGTTGCTCTCCTATATCTCCTATACCTTTCTTCTATTCCTATATCTCATCTTCTATTCTTTCATTGATATGTTCTATTACTATATCTTCTTTTCTATTCTTTCATAGATATATTTTACTATGAGTATCTCCTCTATAACTTTCATCATGCATTTTACTCTGTGTGTGTGTGTGTATATATATATACAGAATATATATATATACACACACACACACATATACATACAGTGATGCCTCATCTTACAAACCCCTCGTCATACAAACTTTTCGAGATACAAACCCGGGATTTAAGATTTTTTTGCCTCTTCTTACAAACTATTTTCACCTTACAAACCCACCGCCGCAGCTGGGATGCCCCGCCTCCAGACTTCCGTTGCCAGCGAAGCACCCGTTTTTGTGCTGCTGGGATTCCCCTGAGGCTCCCTTCCATGGGAAACCCTATCTCCGGACTTCCGTGTTTTTGTGATGCCGCAGGAGAATCACAGCAGGGGAATCCCAGCAGCGCAAAAATGGGCGCTTCGCTGGCAATGGAAGTCCGGAGGTGGGGTTTCCCAGCGAGGGGAGCCTCAGTGAAATCGCAGCATTGCAAAAACACGGAGGTCCGGAGGTGGGGTTTCCCATGGAGGGGAGCCTCAGGGGAATCCCAGCAGCACAAAAATGGGCGCTTCGGCTGGCAAAAGGGGTGAATTTTGGGCTTGCACGCATTAATTGCTTTTCCATTGATTCCTATGGGAAATATTGTTTCGTCTTACAAACTTTTCACCTTAAGAACCTTGTCGCGGAACCGATTAAGTTTGTAAGACAAGGTATCACTCTCTCTATATATATATATACCCACTAAAATCCTCATTGTGTATTGGACAAAATAAATAAATAAAATAAATAAAATATGACAATGAAAAGACAAATGTTTCAACTTACATGTCTTCATTTTTTGGGCATTCTACTTTGTCATTTGGGTTCCACTCTCTGTGTTGAACTTCCTCCTTCTGCAAGCAAGTATGGAAAGAGAAAAATTAACAAACAAAAACCAATGTGTTAAAATTTGTTTTAAATGTGAAAAAGGGTTTGATTTATTTGTTTTTTAAACAAATATATTTGGTTTACTAAATCTTTTTTTCAATGATATCTTTTTATTAAATACAAAAGTTCAATGTTTGGAGGATAATTTCATGGCAGTAAAATATAGCCCTTTTTTCATTCAACATTAATAGCTTGTCAATCCTATCTAGCAGGGTCCCTCTAATTGGGCAGTTGGGAAAAAAAGATTCTTCTCTACCTACAGAGGTAATAACCTTCAAATCAATAAGCATTCTATGTATATGGCATCCCCTTGGGGATAGGAATGTCCAATAATATGTAACCTCTTCTCACCTTGGTCAATATCTCACTGATGACTCTCCCAAATTGAATCTAATCATGTGCAAAATGTCTAGAAGTGGCACCAACTGCTAGAATTTAATGAAAGTCATATTTGGCACTGCTGAACATATCCCTCACATAAATTTTATGACATTTATGTTTGAATGTTTTTTTGATATTACCTATCAAGTATGTGTTATTAATTTTTGCTAGTGTATAACAAAACTGTTATCACCAATATAGATTATAAATACCAAGCATAGTCATGTGTCATAAAAAGTGTTGGTTATGACCTATAAAGCCCTTCATGGCACCGGACCAGATTATCTCAGGGACCGCCTTCTGCTGCACAAATCCCAGCGACCAGTTAGGTCCCACAGAGTGGATCTTCTCCGGGTCCCGTCAACTAAACAATGTCGCCTGGCGGGACCCAAGGGAAGAGCCTTCTCTGTAGCGGCCCCGGCCCTCTGGAACCAACTCTCCCCAGAGATTAGAACTGCCCCCACCCTCCTTGCCTTTCGTAAGCAACTTAAAACCCACCTCTGCTGCCAGGCATGGGGGAATTGAGATCCTCTTTCCCCCTAGGCCTTTACATGCATGGTATGTATGTATGTATGTTTGGTTTTTACATTAATGGATTTTTAATCATTTCTAATATCAGATTCCTATTGTACACTGTTTTATTGTTGCTGTTAGCCGCCCCGAGTCTCCGGAAATGGGCAGCATTCAAATCAAATCAAATCAAATTATCAGCCTTGCTGATTAAAAGGACCCCAATCCTACCAAATGTTTAAATACATACGCAAATAAAAATTATAATCTGAGACTGAACAAGGTACAGCACATGTGAGATGCTGTAAAATGAGACTCCAGAGAATGGGTGACACACACAAACAAAGATTTTTCAAAGCTGATTTCAAATGAATGTCCACAGTATGACACAATCAAGCAGGAGCAATGACGGTGTATATGCCGGGCAGGTCTTTGTGAGAGAAAATTTTCTCTCAAGTACCACTGCACCTAAGTTATTTAAATTCTTGAATTTGAAATGTTCAATTCCAATTCTAGCCTAGTATCAAATTGATATCTACAGTGTACTTCTTTTAGCAGCACAACAAAGCACAACACAATCTAATTGTGTTTTACTATTACTAAGCTAAAACCCTCACAATATGTCAATTTCACAATTCCGTTCTTCTGCTGCTGGAAGAATTTGTTCAGTTGAGTTGCACAGAAAAGTAACTCCATGGAAACAGCTCCAGTGGAAACTCATAAAATTTAATCTGCAACCTAGAATCTGCCAAGTTTAAGCAGGGTAGCTTTAGGACAAGTAACTTACTGGTTCTCTCCAGGAACATCTTTATGAATAAAGCTCCCAGAGGTAGCTGTTAGCTCGAGAATAGATGTCTATGATTACAAACAATTCTTTGGTTCTAATAGTTTGTATAATTTCTGAGAAGGTAACACTTCATCAGAGTTTTTCCTAATTTGAATACATTTTAGGTGTACAGACATCCACTCTCACGCTTCTCACAAATTACACATTGCTGAGGAGCCCAAGAATTATCCTATTTTTCAGAGTATAAGACGTATTGGAGTATAAGACACACCTTAGTTTTTGGGGAGAAAAATAGGGAAAAGAATTTGCTTAACAGATATTCATCTGGCTAGTGTCCTTAGTCTGGTCACCTTCAGGACATTATTTTATCCCATGGTTAAGGGCTTAAAATAACCTTTATTCTGACAGAATAACAATGAAAGACCTTACGAGCCAGTAAGAGCTGGGAATATCATTAGCACCCGGAAAGAAATAGTCGGAACAAATAGAGCAATAGAGAAAACCTTGCAAAGACTTAGGGCTTGGAAAACATTATTCTTTGCAGAGAGTTAACAATGAAAGAGCTTGCAAACGGGTAAGAGCTGGGAACATCATTAGTTAGATCAATGGGGGAAAAAACCTGGAAAGACTTAGGGTTTGGAAAACATTCTTCTCGTACTATAACAATGAAAGTGCTTGCTAACATTAATAGCACCTGGTTAGGGGTGCAAAGTAACATCTGGAGCAAGTAAAGCAATGAAATCCCCCCCCCCCAAAGATAGGGTTTGGAAAACATTCTTGGCCGAGAGTAACAATGAAAGAGCTTGCAAACCATAAGTTAGCACTGGCTAAGGATGGAAAGAAACTTACTCGGAGCAAGTTACAGCAATGGAAAAGTCCTGGAAAGACTTATGGCTTGGAAAACATTTTTCACAGAGAGAAACTATGAAAGAGATTGCAAGGTAAGAGCTAGTTAGGGCTGGGGGGGGGGGGAGCTACATTCAGAGTATATGATGCACCCTAATTATCAGTCTCCTTTAGGGAGAAAAAAGGTGTGTCTTATACACCAAAAAATACACTGAGTCCATGAATTTGGAATACAAAGACTGATGAAGGCCACCTATCATGCCAAGAAGCAATCTTTAATATTAAAATTGGGTGTAGACAGACAAGGACGCAAGTATCATCTTATACTTATTTATATAATAAATGTTATTATTTTGGTTTTATATAAAGAATCATAGATTGGGAAAAACATTAGCAAATAAAATCCTGTGCTTTGGTGATAAGATGTCAGGAAACATATAAGAAAGTAGTATGTCTTGATGGTTTAATAAACAAGGAATCATATAAATAAAGGTGAAAGCTCTATTACTCTATCTATAAATTTAATTACTACACAGAAGCAGATACCCCTTTCGATACCATTTTTGTCCCAAAAGCAGAATTTAGTTTTCCTTTACATATACATTGTTGAACGTTCCATAATCCACAACAGAATAAAAATTTAAAGGTACAGTATTAGTATTCTTTCATTTCATTTTAATAATAACTAGGATTAAATGTGTCGTTAGTTTCAGAAATGTTGAAATTTGTTTCAGCCACATAATACAAAGAAACACCAATATTTAAAGAAATTTTGCATACATACCTTGCTTGTGCAAGCTATTTCTGTCCTATAACATAGTGAAGAAGCGCTGAGGGAAACCTCAGGAACAGATGTTTCTGCTACCCAGCTCCCAGTGACATCCACAGAGTCTGCCACGTGGACATGTTTTGGACCGGGGAGGGGCCTCACTGGCGGAAATGCCATCCTCAGAAACCTGTTGAAGGGAGAGTGGGTGGCAAACCAAAGAGAGATGAAGAGGAGAGCTGGTGTTTGTGTGAAGACGAGGCAAGAATTGAGGCCAGGCCTGCTCCTTCTCACCTGCGAGGTTTATCCGCGGTCTTCGGCGGTGGGGACTGCTGCTCCCGTACACACCATGGCATCCCCATCAATTTCATCATTCGCGTTCTGACAATGGATACAAACAGGTAAAAAATTAACACCATGGAAGCCAAATCAGTATATCAAGATATAAGTAAATCCCCAAAAGACCTAGAATAAAAAATTGTCCCATTTTACAAATACATTTTGTATTTTTTTTAATGAAAGTCTTTCTCTGTAATTCCTTCAAAGTTCTCCAATATTTTAAGCAGTCTCTTCTAATTAAGTAAAAGGTAATTATTCCAATTGTTCACTGGAATTGTCATTTTTATTTCCTTAAGATATAAAATTTGTAAAAAAAAATTTTCATCTCATGGGGAATTCTTATTCAGAGTTTATTAACATTCTCAAAAAGATTTTGTTGCATATCTTGTTCTGAAAAAATGTCTGGAGATAGGCTGTTTCCAAAAAATGGCATAATTGCCATGATTGATTCAAAGTCTCAACTCATTTTCTGATGGACTTCTTCTAAACATCATATTAATCATGCTTATTTCCCACATGCATTTAAACTTTCTTGTTCTTTGTAATGTAAATGCCAAATCAAAGTTAATTCGGGGCTGGAAAGATGTAGATAATTCATTATATTATTTCTACGATGTTTTAATTCAGAAATCTGTCCTGAAGTTGCCTATGGTGCTAGACTTTAGAAACTTATTAATTACAGAGCCAGATCTCTGTGAGGCATTGCCTTTGACCCTTAATGTCTAACCCAGTGATGGTGAACCTTTTTTCACTAGGGTGCCGAAAGAGCGTGCATGTGTGTTATCGTGCATGCACAAGTGCCCATACCCATAATTCAATGCCTGGGGAGGGCGAAAACATCTTACGCACACAAACCCTCGAAGGCCCTCTGGAGGCCAGAAGCAGCCTGTTCCCCAAATTCTGGTGGGCCCAGTAGGTTCTTGTTTTGCCCTCCCCAGACTCCAAAGGCTTCCCTGGAGCTGGGGAAGGGTAAAAATGCCCTCCCCGCCCCCTGGGAGGCTCTCTGGAAGCCGAAAACACCCTCCCAGAGCCTCTGTGCAAGCCAAAAATCAACGGGCTGGCGCACACATGAACATTGGAGCTGATAGGGCAACGGCTCGCATGCCAGCATATACAGAAAATAGTATAAGGGCAGGCTAGATGGACCATGAGGTATTTTTCTGCCATCCATCTTCTTTGTTTCTATGTATGAAAAAGGATACTTGAACAGTAGCGTTAATAGGAAGAATGTCATTTTGTTAGGCAAATAGTATAAAAAGGGTATTTGAAGTATTAAGCATAATATGGTTCTAGTTATAGGTAGTCTTCTACTTACCACCACAACTGAGCATAACATTAATTTTGCTAAATGAGACATTTGTTAAGAAAGTTTTGCTCCATTTTATGACCTTTCTTGCCACAGTCAAGGGGATATCTGCAGTTTTGATTAGTATCACAGTTGTTAATTGAATCTGGTTTCCCCCACTGATTTTTGTTGTCAGGTTTCAAAAGGTGATCTAAGGATTTCAGGACACTGCAATCATCATAAATAAGAGTCAGTTGCCAAGTGTCTGAATTCTGATCACATGACCACGGGGATGCTGCAATGGTCCTAAGTGTGAAAAATGGTCATATGTCAGTTTTTCACTGACGTTACTTTGAATGGCCACTAAATGAGCTGTTGTTAGTCACACTATACAGTGTGTCCTAGTTACACTGTGCCTGGTATAAGTGGGAAAAGAAACTTAATTATTTCCAGAAACCTATTCCCATTTATTATTACAAGCTTCCAAACATGGGGTGGTATTTATTCTTTAAGGCAGGGGTAGGCAAAGTTGGCTCTTCTATGACTTCTGGAACTTCCACTCCCAGAATTCCTCAGTCAATCACGCTACCTCAGGAATTCTGAGAGTTGAAGTCCACATGTCATAGAAGAGCCAACTTTACCTACTCTTGCTTTAAGGGGTTCTTTTAAAGACACAATCCAGTTTAGCGCCTCATGCCATCAAGAGATCATAAAGTCCCCTTCCCACATAGTGGAGAAGCGTTGAGGGAAACCTCAGGAGATGTTTCTGCTACCCAGCTCCCAGTGACATCCACAGAGTCTGCCACATGGACATGTTTTGGACCGGTGAGGGGCCTCACTGGCGGAAATGCCATCCTCAGAAACCTGTTGAAGGGAGATTGGGTGGCCCAAGGAACCAAAGAGAGATGAAGAGGAGAGCTGGTGTTTGTGTGAAGACGAGGCAAGAATCGAGGCCAGGCCTGCTCCTTCTCACCTGCGAGGTTTATCCGCGGTCTTCGGCGGTGGGGACTGCTGCTCCCGTACACACCATGGCATCCCCATCAATTTCATCATTCGCGTTCTGATAATGGATACAAACAGGTAAAAAATTAACACCATGGAAGCCAAATCAGTATATCAAGATATAAGTAAATCCCCAAAACACCTGGAATAAAAAATTGTCCTATTTTACAAATAAATTTTGTATTTTCTTTAGTGAAAGTCTTTCTCTGTAATTCCTTCAAAGTTCTCCAATATTTTAAGCAGTCTCTTCTAATTCAGTAAAAGGTAATTATTCCAATTGTTCACTGCAATTGTCATTTTTATTTCCTTAAGTTATAACATTTGTAAAAAAAAAAATTCATCTCATGGAGAATTCTTATTCAGAGTTTATTAACATTCTCAAAAAGATTTTGTTGCATATCTTGTTCTGAAAAAACGTCTGGAGATAGGCTGTTTCCAAAACAATGGCATAATTGTCATGATTGATTCAAAGTCTCAACTCATTTTCTGATGGACTTCTTCTAAACATCATATTAATCATGCTTATTTCCCACATGCATTTAAACTTTCTTGTTCTTTGTAATGTAAATGCCAAATCAAAGTTAATTCGGGGCTAGAAAGATGTAGATAATTCATTATATTATTTCTACGATGTTTTAATTCAGAAATCTGTCCTGAAGTTGCCTATGGTGCTAGACTTTAGAAACTTAATATTTACAGAGCCAGATCTCTGTGAGGCATTGCCTTTGACCCTTAATGTCTAACCCAGTGATGGTGAACCTTTTTTCACTAGGGTGCCGAAAGAGCGTGCATGTGTGTTATCGTGCATGCACAAGTGCCCATACCCATAATTCAATGCCTGGGGAGGGCGAAAACATCTTACGCACATAAACCCTCGAAAGCCCTCTGGAGGCCAGAAGCAGCCTGTTCCCCAAATTCTGGTGGGCCCAGTAGGTTCTTGTTTTGCCCTCCCCAGACTCCAAAGGCTTCCCTGGAGCTGGGGAAGGGTAAAAATGCCCTCCCCGCCCCCAGGGAGGCTCTCTGGAAGCCGAAAACACCCTCCCAGAGCCTCTGTGCAAGCCAAAAATCAACGGGCCGGCGCACACATGAACATTGGAGCTGATAAGGCAACGGCTCGCATGCCAGCATATACAGAAAATAGTATAAGGGCAGGCTAGATGGACCATGAGGTCTGTTTTTGCCATCAATCTTCTTTGTTTCTATATATGAAAAAGGATACTTGAACAGTAGAGTTAATAGGAAGAATGTCATTTTGTTAGGCAAATACTATAAAAAGGGTATTTGAAGTATTAAGCATAATATGGTTCTAGTTATAGGTAGTCTTCTACTTACCACCACAACTGAGCATAACATTAATTTTGCTAAATGAGACATTTGTTAAGAAACTTTTGCTCCATTTTATGACCTTTCTTGCCACAGTCAAGGGGACATCTGCAGTTTTGATTAGTATCACAGTTGTTAATTGAATCTGGTTTCCCCCACTGATTTTTGTTGTCAGGTTTCAAAAGGTGATCTAAGGATTTCAGGACACTGCAATCATCATAAATAAGAGTCAGTTGCCAAGTGTCTGAATTCTGATCACATGACCACGGGGATGTTGCAATGGTCCTAAGTGTGAAAAATGGTCATATGTCCATTTTTCACTGACGTTACTTTGAATGGCCACTAAATGAGCTGTTGTTAGTCACACTATACAGTGTGTCCTAGTTACACTGTGCCTGGTATAAGTGGGAAAAGAAACTTAATTATTTCCAGAAACCTATTCCCATTTATTATTACAAGCTTCCAAACATGGGATGGTATTTATTCTTTAAGGCAGGGGTAGGCAAAGTTGGCTCTTCTATGACTTCTGGAACTTCCACTCCCAGAATTCCTCAGTCAATCACGCTACCTCAGGAATTCTGAGAGTTGAAGTCCACATGTCATAGAAGAGCCAACTTTACCTACTCTTCCTTAAGGGGTTCTTTTAAAGACACAATCCAGTTTAGCGCCTCATGCCATCAAGAGATCATAAAGTCCCCTTCCCACATAGTGGAGAAGCGTTGAGGGAAACCTCAGGAGCAGATGTTTCTGCTACCCAGCTCCCAGTGACATCCACAGAGTCTGCCACGTGGACATGTTTTGGACCGGTGAGGGGCCTCACTGGGGGAAATGCCATCCTCAGAAACCTGTTGAAGGGAGAGTGGGTGGCCCAAGGAACCAAAGAGAGATGAAGAGGAGAGCTGGTGTTTGTGTGAAGATGAGGCAAGAATTGAGGCCAGGCCTGCTCCTTCTCACCTGCGAGGTTTATCCGCGGTCTTCGGCGGTGGGGACTGCTGCTCCTGTACACACCATGGCATCCCCATCAATTCCATCATTCGCGTTCTGATAATGGATACAAACAAGTAAAAAATTAACACCATGGAAGCCAAATCAGTATATCAAGATATAAGTAAATCCCCAAAACACCTAGAATAAAAAATTGTCCCATTTTACAAATAAATTTTGTATTTTTTTTAATGAAAGTCTTTCTCTGTAATTCCTTCAAAGTTCTCCAATATTTTAAGCAGTCTCTTCTAATTCAGTAAAAGGTAATTATTCCAATTGTTCACTGGAATTGTCATTTTTATTTCCTTAAGTTATAAAATTTGTAGAATTTTCTTTTTTCATGTCATGGGGAATTCTTATTCAGAGTTTATTAACATTCTCAAAAAGATTTTGTTGCATATCTTGTTCTGAAAAAACGTCTGGAGATAGGCTGTTTCCAAAACAATGGCATAATTGCCATGATTGATTCAAAGTCTCAACTCATTTTCTGATGGACTTCTTCTAAACATCATATTAATCATGCTTATTTCCCACATGCATTTAAACTTTCTTGTTCTTTGTAATGTAAATGCCAAATCAAAGTTAATTCGGGGCTAGAAAGATGTAGATAATTCATTATATTATTTCTACGATGTTTTCAGAAATCTGTCCTGAAGTTGCCTATGGTGCTAGACTTTAGAAACTTAATAATTACAGAGCCAAATCTCTGTGAGGCATTGCCTTTGACCCTTAATGTCTAACCCAGTGATGGTGAACCTTTTTTCACTAGGGTGCCGAAAGAGCGTGCATGTGTGTTATCGTGCATGCACAAGTGCCCATACCCATAATTCAATGCCTGGGGAGGGCGAAAACATCTTACGCACACAAACCCTCGAAGGCCCTCTGGAGGCCAGAAGCAGCCTGTTCCCCAAATTCTGGTGGGCCCAGTAGGTTCTTGTTTTGCCCTCCCCAGACTCCAAAGGCTTCCCTGGAGCAGGGGAAGGGTAAAAATGCCCTCCCCGCCCCCTGGGAGGCTCTCTGGAAGCCGAAAACACCCTCCCAGAGCCTCTGTGCAAGCCAAAAATCAACGGGCCGGCGCACACATGAACATTGGAGCTGATAGGGCAACAGCTCGCATGCCAGCATATACAGAAAATAGTATAAGGGCAGGCTAGATGGACCATGAGGTCTTTTTCTGCCATCCATCTTCTTTGTTTCTATATATGAAAAAGGATACTTGAACAGTAGAGTTAATAGGAAGAATGTCATTTTGTTAGGCAAATACTATAAAAAGGGTATTTGATGTATTAAGCATAATATGGTTCTAGTTATAGGTAGTCTTCTACTTACCACCACAACTGAGCATAACATTAATTTTGCTAAATGAGACATTTGTTAAGAAAGTTTTGCTCCATTTTATGACCTTTCTTGCCACAGTCAAGGGGACATCTACAGTTTTGATTAGTATCACAGTTGTTAATTGAATCTGGTTTCCCCCACTGATTTTTGTTGTCAGGTTTCAAAAGGTGATCTAAGGATTTCAGGACACTGCAATCATCATAAATAAGAGTCAGTTGCCAAGTGTCTGAATTCTGATCACATGACCACGGGGATGCTGCAATGGTCCTAAGTGTGAAAAATGGTCATATGTCAGTTTTTCACTGACGTTACTTTGAATGGCCACTAAATGAGCTGTTGTTAGTCACACTATACAGTGTGTCCTAGTTACACTGTGCCTGGTATAAGTGGGAAAAGAAACTTAATTATTTCCAGAAACCTATTCCCATTTATTATTACAAGCTTCCAAACATGGGGTGGTATTTATTCTTTAAGGCAGGGGTAGGCAAAGTTGGCTCTTCTATGACTTCTGGAACTTCCACTCCCAGAATTCCTCAGTCAATCACGCGACCTCAGGAATTCTGAGAGTTGAAGTCCACATGTCATAGAAGAGCCAACTTTACCTACTCTTGCTTTAAGGGGTTCTTTTAAAGACACAATCCAGTTTAGCGCCTCATGCCATCAAGAGATCATAAAGTCCCCTTCCCACATAGTGGAGAAGCGTTGAGGGAAACCTCAGGAGATGTTTCTGCTACCCAGCTCCCAGTGACATCCAGAGAGTCTGCCACGTGGACATGTTTTGGACCGGTGAGGGGCCTCACTGGCGGAAATGCCATCCTCAGAAACCTGTTGAAGGGAGAGTGGGTGGCCCAAGGAACCAAAGAGAGATGAAGAGGAGAGCTGGTGTTTGTGTGAAGACGAGGCAGGAATCGAGGCCAGGCCTGCTCCTTCTCACCTGCGAGGTTTATGCGCGGTCTTCGGCGGTGGGGACTGCTGCTCCTGTACACACCATGGCATCCCCATCAATTTCATCATTCGCGTTCTGATAATGGATACAAACAGGTAAAAAATTAACACCATGGAAGCCAAATCAGTATATCAAGATATAAGTAAATCCCCAAAACACCTGGAATAAAAAATTGTCCCATTTTACAAATAAATTTTGTATTTTTTTTAGTGAAAGTCTTTCTCTGTAATTCCTTCAAAGTTCTCCAATATTTTAAGCAGTCTCTTCTAATTCAGTAAAAGGTAATTATTCCAATTGTTCACTGCAATTGTCATTTTTATTTCCTTAAGTTATAAAATTTGTAGAATTTTCTTTTTTCATCTCATGGGGAATTCTTATTCAGAGTTTATTAACATTCTCAAAAAGATTTTGTTGCATATCTTGTTCTGAAAAAACGTCTGGAGATAGGCTGTTTCCAAAACAATGGCATAATTGCCATGATTGATTCAAAGTCTCAACTCATTTTCTGATGGACTTCTTCTAAACATCATATTAATCATGCTTATTTCCCACATGCATTTAAACTTTCTTGTTCTTTGTAATGTAAATGCCAAATCAAAGTTAATTCGGGGCTAGAAAGATGTAGATAATTCATTATATTATTTCTACGATGTTTTAATTCAGAAATCTGTCCTGAAGTTGCCTATGGTGCTAGACTTTAGAAACTTAATAATTACAGAGCCAGATCTCTGTGAGGCATTGCCTTTGACCCTTAATGTCTAACCCAGTGATGGTGAACCTTTTTTCACTAGGGTGCCGAAAGAGCGTGCATGTGTGTTATCGTGCATGCACAAGTGCCCATACCCATAATTCAATGCCTGGGGAGGGCGAAAACATCTTACGCACACAAACCCTCGAAGGCCCTCTGGAGGCCAGAAGCAGCCTGTTCCCCAAATTCTGGTGGGCCCAGTAGGTTCTTGTTTTGCCCTCCCCAGACTCCAAAGGCTTCCCTGGAGCTGGGGAAGGGTAAAAATGCCCTCCCCGCCCCCTGGGAGGCTCTCTGGAAGCCGAAAACACCCTCCCAGAGCCTCTGTGCAAGCCAAAAATCAACGGGCCGGCGCACACATGAACATTGGAGCTGATAAGGCAACGGCTCGCATGCCAGCATATACAGAAAATAGTATAAGGGCAGGCTAGATGGACCATGAGGTCTTTTTTTGCCATCAATCTTCTTTGTTTCTATATATGAAAAAGGATACTTGAACAGTAGAGTTAATAGGAAGAATGTCATTTTGTTAGGCAAATACTATAAAAAGGGTATTTGATGTATTAAGCATAATATGGTTCTAGTTATAGGTAGTCTTCTACTTACCACCACAACTGAGCATAACATTAATTTTGCTAAATGAGACATTTGTTAAGAAAGTTTTGCTCCATTTTATGACCTTTCTTGCCACAGTCAAGGGGATATCTGCAGTTTTGATTAGTATCACAGTTGTTAATTGAATCTGGTTTCCCCCACTGATTTTTGTTGTCAGGTTTCAAAAGGTGATCTAAGGATTTCAGGACACTGCAATCATCATAAATAAGAGTCAGTTGCCAAGTGTCTGAATTCTGATCACATGACCACGGGGATGCTGCAATGGTCCTAAGTGTGAAAAATGGTCATATGTCAGTTTTTCACTGACGTTACTTTGAATGGCCACTAAATGAGCTGTTGTTAGTCACACTATACAGTGTGTCCTAGTTACACTGTGCCTGGTATAAGTGGGAAAAGAAACTTAATTATTTCCAGAAACCTATTCCCATTTATTATTACAAGCTTCCAAACATGGGATGGTATTTATTCTTTAAGGCAGGGGTAGGCAAAGTTGACTCTTCTATGACTTCTGGAACTTCCACTCCCAGAATTCCTCAGTCAATCACGCGACCTCCGGAATTCTGAGAGTTGAAGTCCACATATCATAGAAGAGCCAACTTTACCTACTCTTCCTTAAGGGGTTCTTTTAAAGACACAATCCAGTTTAGCGCCTCATGCCATCAAGAGATCATAAAGTCCCCTTCCCACATAGTGAAGAAGCGTTGAGGGAAACCTCAGGAGCAGATGTTTCTGCTACCCAGCTCCCAGTGACATCCAGAGAGTCTCCAACGTGGACATGTTTTGGACCGGTGAGGGGCCTCACTGGCGGAAATGCCATCCTCAGAAACCTGTTGAAGGGAGAGTGGGTGGCCCAAGGAACCAAAGAGAGATGAAGAGGAGAGCTGGTGTTTGTGTGAAGATGAGGCAAGAATCGAGGCCAGGCCTGCTCCTTCTCACCTGCGAGGTTTATGCGCGGTCTTCGGCGGTGGGGACTGCTGCTCCTGTACACACCATAGCATCCCCATCAATTCCATTATTCGCGTTCTGACAGTGGATACAAACAAGTAAAAAATTAACACCATGGAAGCCAAATCAGTATATCAAGATATAAGTAAATCCCCAAAACACCTAGAATAAAAAATTGTCCCATTTTACAAATAAATTTTGTATTTTTTTTAATGAAAGTCTTTCTCTGTAATTCCTTCAAAGTTCTCCAATATTTTAAGCAGTCTCTTCTAATTCAGTAAAAGGTAATTATTCCAATTGTTCACTGGAATTGTCATTTTTATTTCCTTAAGTTATAAAATTTGTTAAAAAAAAAAATTCATCTCATGGAGAATTATTTCTTATTCAGAGTTTATTAACATTCCCAAAAAGATTTTGTTGCATATCTTGTTCTGAAAAAACCTCTGGAGATGAAGAGGAGACTTGGTGTTTGTGTGAAGACGAGGCAAGAATTGAGGCCAGGCCTGCTCCTTCTCACCTGCGAGGTGTATGCGCGGTCTTCGGCGGTGGGGACTGCTGCTCCTGTACATTCTGTCGCAGCCCCAGGAATTTCCTCAGTGTCTTCATCGTTCTGACAATGGATACAAACAGGTAAAAAAATTAACACCATGTAAGCCAAATCAGTATATCAAGATATAAGTAAATCCCCAAAACACCTAGAATAAAAAATTGTCCCATTTTACAAATAAACTTTGTATTTTTTTAAAAATGAAGGTGTTTCTCTGTAATTCCTTCAAAGTTCTCCAATATTTTAAGCAGTCTGTTGTAATTCAGTAAAAGGTAATTATTCCAATTGTTCGCTGGAATTGTCATTTTTATTTCCTTAAGTTATAAAATTTGTAGAATTTTCTTTTTTCATCTCATGGGGAATTGTTATTCAGAGTTTATTAACATTCTCAAAAAGATTTTGTTGCATATCTTGTTCTTAAAAACGACTGGAGATAGGCTGTTTCCAAAACAATGGCACAATTGTCATGATTGATTCAAAGTCTCAACTCATTTTCTGATGTACTTCTTCTAAACATCATATTAATCATGCTTATTTCCCACACACATTTAAACTTTCTTGTTCTTTGTAATGTACATGCCAAATCAAAGTTAATTTGGGGTTAATTTGGAAAGATGTAGCTAATTCATTATATTATTTCTACAATGTATTAATTCAGAAATCTGTCCTGAAGTTGCCTATGGTGCTAGACTTTAGAAACTTAATAATTACAGAGCCAGATCTTTGACCCTTACCATCACCCAGTGATGGTGAACCTTTTTCCCCTTGGGTGCCGAAAGAGCGTGCATGTGTGTTATCGTGCATGCACAAGTGCCCATCCCCATAATTCAATGCCTGGGGAGGGCGAAAACATCTTACACACACAAACCCTCGAAGGCCCTCTGGAGGCCAGAAGCAGCCTGTTTCCCAAATTCTGGTGGGCCCAGTAGGTTCTTGTTTTGCCCTCCCCAGACTCCAAAGGCTTCCCTGGAGCTGGGGAAGGGTAAAAACACCCTCCCCCAACCCCTGGGAGGCTCTCTGGAAGCCGAAAACACCCTCCCAGAGCCTCTATGCAAGCCAAAAATCAATTGGCCGGCACAGACATGAACGTTGGAGCTGATAGGGCAACGGCTCGCGTGCCAGCATATATGTCTCCGCGTGCTACCCATGCCATAGGTTCATCATCACTGGTTTAAGCATTCAGTATCTCAAGTCTAAAAGAAGATAGCAATGAGATTTCCTGAAATAACACCAGTTTTCATGTAAATTAACAAAGGCTTTGATTCTACATACAAAAGGTGGACTGTTTTTCACCCTCATGACCATTTTACAACTTCCATCGTCATGTAATGAAAACTGAAATGCTTGGCAACAAGATCATAGGGTCATATGATCACCTTTTCCAAGCTCTGAAAAGTTAAGGGGGAAGCCCAATTCACTTAAGAACAGTGATACTAACTTAATTGTGTAACTAACTTGTCAATTGAAGTGATTCACTTAACAACTTTGGAAGAAAACAGCAAAACTGATTTAACATCTGTTTTACTTAGCAATAGAAATTTTAGGCTTAATTGTGGTCATAAATCGAGGACTACCAGTATACCAGTTTCCAAATTATGGACTGTAGATGTACAAATTATATGTAGAACAACAAGAAAAAAAGAACAACAAGCAACAATTGATAATCATAGCTATCAATGCTTTAAATGCAATGACATTATGAATGATCATGATGGTTTCGTAAAATGCCAGACTTGCAATCAATCTGCTCACAAAAGCTGCCTCAATATTTCTAAACATATTGCCACTTTTCTAAAAGCAAACTCTTCATTTCTTTATATGTGCTCATCCTGCACCCCCAAGCTAAATATACATAACAGTTTGGCGGGACCCAGGGGAAGAGCCTTCTCTGTGGCAGCCCCGACCCTTTGGAACCAACTCCCCCTGGATATAAGAGTTGCCCCCACCCTCCTAGCCTTTCGCAAGCTCCTTAAAACCCATCTCTGTCTTCAGGCATGGGGGAATTGATACTTTCTCTCCCCCTAGGCTTATAAAATTTATGCATGGTATGCTAGTATGTATGATTGGTTTTTAAATTGGGGTTTTAAATTAACTTAAATATTAGATTTGTTTACATTGTATTATTATTGCTGTGAGCCGCCCGGAGTCTGCGGAGAGGGGCGGCATACAAATCTGATTAATAAAATAAATAAATAAATAAATAAATAAATAAATAAATAAATAAATAAATAAACCGCTGACCTACAGATCTACAGCACTCTACCTGCTGTGCCACCCCGTCTCTCTCTCTCTCTCTCTCCGTGGAGGCAGGATCACATTTTAAAACACTGCCACAGCAGCCAAGGGGAGCATCCCAGTGCCGCTTTGTGTGCACGTAGCAACCTCTTGCTTACTCTCTCTCTCTCCTGGCCAAAAGAGTGTCCGCTGCAGAAGGACCAGCTCCTGGACAGGAGAGCAAGAGCAAGCCACTTTGCCTCTGTCTCCTTCGCTCGGCTCCCCCCTCCTCCCCGCTTTAAAAGGGAGGCAGGAAGCCGCTTTTTCTGTGCCTTCCCAGCTCAGCTCCTGGATCTTTGTGGGCTGGGAAGCGTCAGGGCAGGAACCTATGGAGCTGTGCCGGTCTCCGGGATGGTGGGGGCCATGGGGGGGTGGGAGGGAGAGAGAGTCTCCCTTAGACTCTCCACGATTGACCTCTCCAGGTTCCTAAGAGGCCAGTAAGGGGCGTACATAAGTGAACTGGAGTGCCTTTCGTCCCCTGTCCAATTGCCTTTCCTTTCTTTCACCTATCATATATATTCTCTTCCTTTCATATATCCTCTCCTCTAAGTTCACTTTTACCCTTATATATATTACCACATGTCTATTTTTCTTCCTATGTATTTGTGTATTGGACAAATGAATGAATAAATGAATGAATGAATGAATGAATGAATGAATGAATGAATAAATAAATAAATAAATAAATAAATAAATAAATAAATGCAACCTCCTTTTTGGCATGTGGATCAAAAAAGATTCGCCATCACTGAACTAGGCTATTTGCCCCAAAGAATCAGAGCATCACCCACCAGAAGCTGCTCAGAGAGACCAATAAAGGAAAAAAGCATTCCAGAAACCATGACTCTGTGTCTGTGATTTCTACACTATTCGCTAACGGTAAATATTTTACAGACATTCAAGTTGAAATCAGAATAGTATTGTTTCTGTAAACCATGCAGAAATAAAGGATACCACAAGGTACCCTATTCCATTCATCAATTAGTTTCTTCTGTAATCCTAGAGATTAGATTGCAGCAATCACTAAAGATTACATTGATGGTCCAAAATGAACGTTGGTGGCTGCAAACTTCCCGGGCATATTTGCCAGTACCTTTGGGGAAGAGATTCTTGGCCATGAATTGCATATGCAACTATTATCTCAACAGTAGTAACTGTGAGAGGGATCTAGTGGGCAACCATTTAAATAGGAGCCAGCAGTGTGCAGCAGCTGCCAAAAAAGCCAACACAGTTCTAGGCTGCATTAACAGAGGAATGGAATCAAGATTACATGAAGTGTCAATACCACTTTATAAGGCCTTGGTAAGGCCACACTTGGAATATTGCATTCTGTATTGGTTGCCACGATGCAAAAAGGATATTGAGGCTGTAGAAAAAGTGCCCAGAAGAGTGACATAAATCATTAGGGGACTGGAGGCTAAAACATATGAAGAACGGTTTCAGGAACTGGGCATGGCTAGTTCCATGAAAAGAAGGACCAGGGGAGACATGATAGCAGTGTCCCAGTATCTCAGGGGTTGCCACAAAGAAGAGGGGGGAGTCAATCTATTCTATAAAGCACCTGAGGGTAGGACAAGAAGCAATGGGTGGAAACTAAACAAGGAGAGAAGCAACTTAGAACTGAGGAGAAATTTCCAGTCAGAACAATTAATCAGGGGAACAGCCTGCCTCCAGAAATTGTGAATGTCCCAACACTGGGAGTTTTTTAGCAGATGTTGGGCAACCATCTCTCTGAAGCAACGCAGGGTTTCATGCCTAGGCAGGAGGTGGGACTGGAAGACCTCCAAGGTGCCTTCCAACTCTGTTGTTGTTATTATTATTATTATTATTATTATTATTATTATTATTATTATTATTATTATTATTATTATTATTATTATTAAATAGTTTCTTTGATGACTTCTAGTGGAAATGTACTTAGCCCGTAATACCAGTTTTATTCCAAGTCGACGAAGGAGACGGCAAACCACCCTCTCAATATACGTCTCTTCGTTCAACTGAAAAATGGGCCACGCCCACATCTCTTCTAAACGTCACCATGGAATTCTGAGTCGCGCGGTCCACCCCCTCCCGCGTCCAATCGCGAGAAAGGGCGAGACTATCCGGCCACCATACATTCACCCGATGCCCAAGCCTCTTTTGATCTCTATACCTGTAACTCATGGATAGGCAAAGTTGGCTCTTCTATGACATGTGGACTTCAACTCCCAGAATTCCTGAGCTAGCATGATTAGCTCAGGAATTCTGGGAATTGAAGTCCAGAAGTCATAGAAGAGCCAACTTTGCCTACCCCTGCTGTAACTGAACGCAGAGCCCAGAAGGAGTTGATCTAGGTAAGTATGGGGGGGGGGGGGGTTTCCTCCATGGCTGATACTTCCTGTCGCAAAGGGGCGGGACTGGCTGTTCTCGGCATCACTCACTCCCCCGCCGCTGCCTTAAAACGGGTTTTCTTTAAAAAAAAAAAAAACTCCGTTAAATGCAGAAAAAACGGACTGGATGGAGCTTTTCAGCGTTTGCGGAGGGTCTCAGTCCTCCAAGTTGTCCTAAAGGTGCTTTTTTCCCAAGACGTTTCGTTTCACATCCAGGAAGCTTCTGATAGGAGAGTGAGGAATGGAAGGATTTTTATTCTTTGCACACAGCTTGTCATTTGCCTCCTTTTAAAGCAGGGGTCTCCAAACCTTGGGAACTTTAAGACTTGTGGACTTCAACTCCCAGTGTTCCTCAGCCATCTTTGCCACTATCCTGTCAGAAGCTTTGTTGGCTGAGGAACTCTGGGACTTGAAGTTTTTCCTGGTGAGGAACTCTGGGACTTGAAGTTCACGAGTCTTAAAGTTGCCAAGGCTGGAGGAGACCCCTGTTTTAGAGGATCTATTGAAGTACTGGGAGGTTTATCTGTGTCCTCAGGGTCACCTGAGTAGTCCTCCTGTCTCCTGTAGTCTGATTTTTCCCCCCTGTGGAAATCCATTCCTAACTTCCACACTATGCCAAGGGCCTTCATCCCAAATTGTATAGCTAAAAGGTCAGTAGAGATTCTCAGTCATCCAAGTCATGGTTGTCCCAAAGGTGCTTTTTTCAAGAGGCAACTGGACTTTCCTTGTTTTTTTCTTTTGAAGACGTTTCGCTTCTTATCTAAGAAGCTTCTTCATCTCTAATTGTATGACTGTAACTTGATGCTTGGGTTCTTACTATTTATGTCAATATTGATTGTTTCCTGATTGCTTATTTGTATCCTTTGACAATCATTAAGTGATGTATCTCATGATTCTTGACAAATGTATATTTTCTTTTATGTAAACTGAGAGCACATGCACCAAAGACAAATTTCTTCTGTGTCCAATGACCCTTGGCCAATAAAGGATTCTATGCTATTCTCTTCCTCTTCCATTCCTATTGGGTCCTTCTTTGTCAAGTGCTGCAGGTGTATATTGACTGATTTTTGCAGCCTTATTTGAAAAGAAACCATCACAAAAACAACAAATGTGTGATAGAAATCAATCTCTTTCTAATGGAGTCAAAATAAAGATGATCGAAGGTGAGAAAACAGAAAGCTGTCTCCTCACCTTCAATCATCTTCCTTAGAAAAGCATTTTTCCCTATTGCTGTTTCCTCACCTTCAATCATCTTCCTTAGAAAAGCATTTTTTCCTGCTACTCTGTTTTCTCACCTTCAATCATCTTCATTTTGACTCCATTAGAAAGATCAAGTTTTTTTCTATCATATATGTTGTTTTCATGATGATTTCTTTTCAAATAAGGCTTTCATTTCACCTGGTCCACTTGACAAAGAATGACCCTATTCCTATTCTATTCTCTATTCCTTATTCGATTCTATGACTGGATGGTGAGGAATGTAAGCATATTTACTTTTTGCACACAGCTGGTCATTTGCATCGTTTTTATAGAGTCCTTGAGATCACCTGGAGGTTTACCTGTGTCCTCAAGGTTACCTGAGTGGCATAAATGGAACCTTCTTGGAACTGCTGAAAGGACTGTGTTGTAGATTGGAGAAAAATGATGTTATTATTTCCTTGTCTGTTGAGAAAGGGCTGTTCAATTTTGACAGGTGGCTTCTTTGAACCTCTTTCAAACCTGAGCTTTGGAGTCTTTGTAAAATGTTGGGTTCATTTGGAAACTGGGTTTAACACCCACCCACCTCCACTTCCCCTCAAAATAGAGCTGCCATTTCCCTAGAACTTTGGTGGAGTTTTAAAAAGTACAGACATGGCGCACACCACATGCCGTCGAGCGGCTCCCATCATGGTCTAGCTTCTCTGCCTCAAAAGGCCGGCCGGCCGCGCTTCCTTTCCCAACCGCGGCCTCTCTGAAGGGCAGAAGCAGGACGGGGCCGCCCCTGTGGGTGGAGCTGAGCTCACAAAAGGCCGGGAAAACCGGGCTTCCCCTCGGCTCTCCTTCGGGAGGAAGAGGGCAGCTTTGGCGGGGCGTGAGGGAAGAATCCCGACAGTGGGAGGGGACTTTCCTGTCCTTTTATCTTTGGGTCATGCAGCAGCTGAGGAGGAGGATGGTGCAAGCTGACGTCCTGCCTTTTTTTATTCACCCCAGGCGGAGGAATGGGAGCAACAGCTGGAGGACACCCGTGTGCATGCGCACCTGTGCGCGCATCTGGAGTCAAGGGATGGTTCCTGGCGGCCGCTTGAACCAACCCCTTCATTTTTTTCTGAAGATGATTTTTTGAGCTGGTTTTTGTCAAGCATTTCTCTGCTTTCTGGGGTTCTTTTTCATATAACTTTTAAAAATTGATTTTCATAACAATATAATCATTTAACATTCACACAACACATAACAGTGTGCTCAGTGTTAAGTGCCCTCCACCAAAATGGGGGCATAATTTCTATATACCATTTTACCTCAAGAGCAGTATATCTATTTACATATAAAGTAATTTCTGGGGGTCTGAGAGAAAAGAGACTGGCTCTCAGGGTCTCCTGGGTTTTAACCAAGAGGCCTTAACCGCTGTACCAGACTGAGTGGGTGCAGATTCGCTAAACCTGTTTTGGGATCAGTCATTTTTGAATAGGTTTATTTATTAATTAATTGGATTAATATGCCACCTCTCTCTGAGGGCTCTGGGCGGTTTACAGCATATAAAAGGAAACAATAAAATAGAGTATCAAAATCCAATTAGTTAAAACTAGGCAAACTAATCTAACATCCCCAATTTCGTTAAAAATCTATCAAACCCATTCAGAGAGCAGTCACATAAAACATTTGTTGGCCAGGGGTGTTGCTGCTGTTCTGCAAATATGAAGCTTGAGGTCTTCAAAAATTGTGGGTCAGCGGTCCCCAAACTACGGCCCAGAGGCCGCATGTGGCCCGCTGAGGCCATTTACCCGGCCTGGGGGTGAGTGACAGAACCACAGGATGCGTCTGCATCCTGTGCTCCTGGCCACTGTTCAACTAACTCCGTGCAGGTTTTTCAAGCCCCGCACAGTAGAGCCGGTGCCGTTTCTCCCGCCCGACAGCTGATCTGCTGGCGGGCAGCCTTGGGGACATCCCGCCCCCTCCCCATTTCATCCTGTGCTCCAAAAGCACTTATCTCTCCACGGCTGCATCTTTTCCTGGCCGAAGATTGCGGCCAGCAGTGGCTTTCCTGTAGTCCGGTGGTGGCAAGCCGCCTCTCTGCAATCCCTTATTAGAGACCCCTGGACCCCCTTGCAGGCTCCTCTTCCCCAGGGATACAAATAAAAAAAGATCCACTTCCTCGGATCCTGCCTTCTGTGTAAGCGGTGTGGGCCAGCGGCAGCGGCTTTTCTGAGCATGCGAGGCTCCCAATGGGGAGGGCAACCGAGATGGCTCTCATTGCAAGCGCCACGCTGCTTTCTTTGGTGGGGAAGGAAAGGTGGGTGCTCTCGATCTCTACACGCGAGACAAACCTACCAAGGGAGAGAGGTGCCCATGCGATGGAGGACAGAAGCTCAGCTTTTCCCCATGCCTGCTTTTACGGCATGGGAGAAAGCCGAGCTTCTATCTTTCGTCGTGTGGGTGCCTCTCTCCCTTGGTAGGTTTGTCTCGCATGTAGAGATCGAGAGCACCCACCTTTCCTTCCCTGGCTTGCAAAATAGGAAAGCTATTACTGCCGCTGCTGACTGCTCAGAAAAGCCGCTGCTGGCCACCGCTGGAAAAAGACTTTATCTGAGGAGTCGCCACCGCTTCCCCTGCCTGAAGCAAGCTGCCTGAGAGGTTTGGAGACCAACTTCCAAGTTGGAAGAGCCCCTTAGTTAGGAGTGCAAGGGTCTACAAACCTGGCAAGTTTAAGGCTTGTGGACTTCAACTCCCATTCCTGAGGTAGCATGATTGAAGGAGGAATTCTAGGAGTTGAAGTCCATAAGTCTTGAAGCTGTCAAGTTTGAAGTTTGTAAAAAGTGTACACGGTTTTAAACAGCATACTTGGTTGTAAAAAGTATTCTGCTACACTGGTATTTTATTAAATAATATAATATTGCACCATTTGGTTCAGAATACATTTTTCCTTGTTTTCCTCCTCTAAAATCTAGGTGCGCCTTATACACCGGTGTGTCTTATACACTGAAAAATACAGTACAGTGAACCCTCGATCATCGCGAGGGTTCCGTTCCAGGACCCCAAGCGATGATCGATTTTTTGCGAAGTAGCGGTGCGGAAGTAGAACACCATCTGCGCATGTGCAGATGGTGTTTTTACTTCCACCGCCGCAGCGCGTTGCTGGGGAGCGCGCGCGCGTTGCTGGGGCCGCTCCCCAGCTGGGGAGCGGATCTGGGGTTTCCCCAAGCGCGCGCGAGTTGCTGGGGCCGCTTCCCAGCTGGGGAGCGGATCTGGGGTTTCCCCAAGCGCGCGCGCGTTGCCGGCTTCGCTTCCCAGCTGGGAAGCGAAGCTAGGCTGCCCCAAGCTCGCGCGCGTTGCTGGGGCTGCTCCCCAGCTGGGGAGCGGATCTGGGGTTTCCCCAAGCGCGCGCGCGTTGCCGGCTCCGCTTCCCAGCTGGGAAGCGAAGCTAGGCTGCCCCAAGCTCGCACGCGCCGCCCGCCCGCCCACGCTGTTGCCGGCTTCGCTTCCCAGCTGGGAAGCGGAGCTAGGCTGCCCCAAGCTCGCGCGCGCCGTGCGCCCGCCCACGCTGTTGCCGGCTCCGCTTCCCAGCTGGGAAGCGGAGCTAGGCTGCCCCAAGCTCGCGCTCCAGCCCACCGCCGCTGGGGTCTTACCGGGGCAAGAGGGGGAAGACCCAGGGAAGCCTCTGCCCGGCGGGGAAACTCCACCATCTACGCATGCGTGGAAGGGCACGCATGCGCAGATGGTGGAGTTTACTTCCGGGTTGAAAACTAGCGAAATAGCCCTTTCGCAATCCTTGAGGACGCGAAACTCGAGGGTTCACTGTATATGAATTTCACACTTCTCCCCCCCTCCTTCTAAAAAGTACAATCCCATTTTGTTTTTTACTTTAAAATAAGGTATGTGCAGTGTGCATAGGGATTTGTTCAGTTGATTTTATAGTCCGGCTCTCCAACAGTCCGAGGGATGGTGAACTGGCCCCTGTGTAAAAGGTTTTGGGACCCCTGTTGTGGGTGCTTCATTACTGGAGGTTTCTAAGAGACTTTCTCAGCCACTTGTCTGAAATAGTATAGGGCAGGGGTCTCCAACCGTGGCAACTTAGGCTTGTGGACTTCTACTCCCAGAGTTTATTTATTTATTGGATTTGTATGCCGCTCCTATTCGTAGACTCGGGGCGGCTAACAACAATGATAAAAACAGCATGTAACAATCCAATACTAAAACAACTAAAACCCTTATTATAAAACCAAACATACACAGAAACATACCATGCATAAATTGTAATGGCCTAGGGGGAAGGAATATCTCAACTCCCCCATGCCTGGTGGTATAAGTGAGACTTGAATAGTTTACGAAAGACAGGGAGGGAAGGGGGGCAGTTCTAATCTCCCGGGGGAGTTGGTTCCAGAGGGCCGGGGCCGCCACAGAGAAGGCTCTTCCCCTGGGGCCCGCCAAACAACATTGTCTAGTCGACGGGACCCGGAGAAGGCCAACTCTGTGGGACCTTATCGGTTGCTGAGATTCGTGTGGTAGCAGGCAGTTCCAGAGGTAATCTGGTCCAATGCCATGTAGGGCTTTAAAGGTCATGACCAACACTTTGAATTGTGACCGGAAAGTGATCGGCAGCCAATGCAAGCCAGAGTGTTGAAGAAACGTGGGTGAATCTTGGAAGCCTCACGATGGCTGTTGCGGCTGCGTTCTGCACGATCTGAAGTTTCCGAACACTTTCCAAAGGTAGCCCCATGTAGAGAGCGTTGCAGTAATCGAACCTCGAGGTGATGAGGGCATGAGCGACTGTGAGCAATGACTCCCTGTCCAAATAGAACCGCAACTGGTGCACTAGGCGAACCTGGGCAAACGCCCGCCTCGTCACAGCCGAAAGATGATGTTCCAATGTCAGCTGTGGATCGAGGAGGACGCCCAATTTGCGAACCCTCTCTGAGGGGGTCAGTAGTTCCCCCCCCCCCCAGGGTGGAACTACTGACCGATGGGCAGATGGAATTGTCCTTGGGAGGCAATACCCACAGCCACTCCATCTTGTCTGGGTTGAGTTTGAGTTTGTTGACACCCATCCAGGCCCCAACAGCCTCCAGGCACCGGCACATCACTTCCACTGCTTCGTTGACTTCGTTGAGTTCCTCAGCCAGCTCTGGGAGTTGAAGTCCACAGGCCTTAAAAATTGCCAAGGTTGGAACTCCCTGGTATAGGGGGTATCCTGCTTCAGTAGAGGGCTGGATTAGAACATCTTCAAGGTCCCTTCCATTCCATCCCCATTATTTCCATACTATTATATTCTATTTTACACCAAGGCAAGTTCCATACTTTTATGAACTATTATTTTCCCTGCTTAGCAATTCCAAATCCCAGAATTTCCCTAGACAGCATGTAGGCTGGAGTATTCTAGGAATTGAAATCCACACATCAAGCTGCCAAGTTTGAAAAGGACTATCATAAAGAGGTTGCGTTTTTTTAATTCTTAAGACTATGTTGCAGTATGGCATAAATGTTAGAATAGGATTTATATATCTGGACCTCTAGCATAAAAATACTCTGCTTACCCTGATTCTATAAGCCAAGATAGGAGGGCACTAACTTGCCTAGTCTATATCCCTGGTAATTACTGCTGAAGGGAAACAAAAGGGGTCAATAAACATCTCACTGATAAAGTTTACATCACTCTGGACAGGACTTTATAGGATCAAAGGGGGAGATTTACATTGCCTGAAGCATACACAGGACAAGAGGGTGATTAAGGAAGATTAGTTGTGATAAGGCAGAAGGCTTCAGAGAAATTAAGTGTGAGAAACATCTGCTCTTAGGAAGTTTCTAGGAAATTGTTTTTGTGATATCTGTGGGAAAAGGAAGAACTCAAAGATATGTTTGAAGTTATGTATCACTTGACATGTACGTGTAATTATCCCCGTTTGTCCATGCTTCCAAATAAAAAGAACTACATGGCTCTATACCGTGTCACTTCACCCAGAGAGAGAATGTGTCCAAGTCTTCTTTCCAGGATTCGCGTTCGTAAGTGACCCCACACGGCTGGGTTGTACTTAGTCCCATTGAAGACATTGTCTTCATCAGGAACTTTGACAGCATCCACAAGACTACACTATCTTCTGTTAGTTATGATTCCCATATTCTTGGATAACCATCTTAAGGAACTTGTGTAAAGACAGGTCACCTGACCTTTCTTAAAATGTGATAAACACTGGTTAAGAATTAAGACCTTTCCTCATTTGCAGTTAGCCTTAATGTAAAGGTGCCGTGTATCCTTTTTTCCCTTGTTACCTAATGATTTTTCATCCCTTTCACCAGAAATGGGTTCGGCCTGATGCTTTATAACTGCCCGAAGTTGGTGCAGGTGTGACCTAGGGCCCTTGTCCTCTACAGCCACTCTCACGTGGGCATCAGTTAGTCTCTCCGTCTTTCCTGCTAGCCTTTTCCACTGTGCCCAACACATTTCAAAATCTGTTCCGAGCTCAACATGTTTTAATGAATCCATATGAAAAAATGATGGGAGGCCATGCAGAGAAATGGGAAATCTGATTTTGCTGGGCAGCTACCCTGATATCACTGACAGGTGTGGGAAAGCAGCATAACAGTCTGAACTGGTAGAAAACGACAATTCTCCTGCATCTGAAGCTATGCTTGATTTGTCAGAGAGCAAATCTTCAGATGATCCCATACTATTTGAATAAATCCTGTTGGAAGAAGTAGGTAACACACACACACACAATGCAGACTGGAAAATGTGGAGAGGAAGGGATCACAAGAGTGTTGAGAATATACACTGCAATGCATTGATTCCAGAGCTGAGAGCCACAAGTACACTAGGCAGTAGTATTTTTCCTATTGTGTGCCTGCTTACTGTTTTGTAATCTCTCGTCCAATTTCTCCGTTCTTGTGAAGGGGGGGGGGGAGAAAAATGGGTCAAACACAGCAGAGATTGGCTACCAAAATTGCTCTAAAACAAAAAAAAATACTTCAAAAAAACAGAGAAATGACTTAATAGTATTTTATGCTATCATTTCTTTCCTTTTGATGATGAGAACAAAATATGCAACTCCGATTTTATGTTATAGGACAAAACTTCACCTACATCTGAGTTGTTGCAATAAGATAAAGAAATGTGATGGTCGTTTTGTTTCAAAATTTTTGTATTATTCATGCTATAAGGAATTTTATGAGGCAAACTACTTTTCTAACATGAATTGCCTTGACAAGCCAGTTAGAAATGGAAGGTTTGGGTCTAACGCCCAGTTAGCAGCAGCCAGTTGCTGCTAGCTACATTTTTTAGCCAGACAGGTGAATATAATTTTAAAAACTGAAACACGATTGAAGGTAGTTTGGGACAGTATACTGCAGTTTTGTATTGAATTATTCAAATTAATGAATAAAATAAAATTTTGGAGAACTCATTCCTTTTTGCACACGTAGTTGTTGACTATAAAGGAAAAGTCAGACACACATTCTGTCCTGCCGTAAATAGTTCTGCATTTAAGAATTTGCCATTCTTACAGATATTGAATTGTGATTGTCTTCAGAGACTCTGAATATTTCGCAGTAATTATGAAAGAGTGGAATCAATATTTAAAATGCTTAACTTTATTTCAACATATTTGACAAACATCTACAATTTACTTTGTACAATTTTGAAACAAATATTTTTACCAGGAAATACATTTATTACAACCAAAATTGCTTATAATGTAAAAAAGTCCGTCTATTTTCTATTTTTCTTAGCAGAAATATATCAACATTTCAAGTTCCCGATTTTAATGTCTTTTTTCCAGTGAACCATTTTTCACTCTTTTCCAGTGAACTATTAGTTGCTTAACTCTAGACTTTTTCCAAGTTTAAAAACCATTATTTAAAAATCAGAATTTCAGAAGAGGTAAATTTTCTTTATTTCCTTCAGGACTTAGTTTGATCAAAGGAGAGCTCAGATCTATTAGCTAGAAGTAGAAAATATATAATTAAAACATTGACTAAGCACAACTTTTACATTCTTGGAAATATAAAGAACCCAATCTGTTAGCAAATCTACATTAACAGTGCAGTTTTGATTACAACCAATTGCACCCAATTCAAATATTATATAGCTTATTAATGCCAGCTTTTGGCAGAATTTTGAGGTTAAATTTTCTAATATTACATGAAATATATATAACATCAGATTGGACAAAGCTTAAAATATATAGTTGAGTGCCTCTAAATGTAAAATATACGCAATTAAACTTTATCATCAACACACACTTACAAACAGTATTGAGGGTGAGATAAAAATAACCTTACCTGCCCTGTAGGTTTCAAAGGAGAGGGTTTAGTTATTTCAGGAGTGTTAAGATCAATGAGAGGTTTGTTTTCACATTCCTGGGTGGCAACTGGTGTTTTATCTGTTTCAAATTCTATCAACAAGTCCTAAAAAAAGTGTTTTAATACTATCAACAATGCAGAATGTCAGATACATATCTTGTACTCCCACCTCCCAAAATACAATACCTAAATATTTGATATTCTGCCGCTTCAAACAACCTTTAATTTTAGAGCTTGTGTGATCTAATTCAAATGTCCCCTTAAGCCATCAGTGTAAATAAGTTCCCAACCCACCTTTGCTAAAAACTGACACTCTTAACAAGAATATTTACGGTATGTCAAAGTATTGATGGCAGGCACTGTTGGACTACTACTGTAATCAACATTTGAAAGAATTGCATTTATAATATTTTCAGGAGAGATGGATCTGCAAAGCACATTTAAAAGCAAAACCAATAAAACCATTCATTTTTGAAATACCATAAAAGCCTTCCTAGTATAAAATACTACCATAATAAGTACACTAGGAGGTGATAGCATCTTTCAAATTCTTTTAACAAGCAGCAGTTGCAACATTAATTTTTATTGAAATACATGGTTTGTATTTTGACATGACAGATAAACTAACCTCCTTAGCTAGAATTACTTCTGTTTCCCCCTTTTTAGTAAGGTCTTGTTCTATTTCGATAGAAGATTTATCTGGTGAAAATGTAAGCGCAATAGTTATAATTCGTGGTGGAGATAAGTCTTTATTCAGAATTCCAACCCTTTATTCAGAATTCCAACATCTTTATTCAGAATTCCAACCCTGCAATCATTTACAGTGGTACCTCGTCATACGAACCCTTCATCATACAATCTTCGAGATACGAACCCAGGGTTCGGAATTTTTTTGCCTCTTCTTACATACCCTGGTACCTCCTCATGCAGCTTGGGCTAATGGTATGGCCGAGAGATTTGTTCGCGTGGCCAAAGAAGCCCTGAAAAGATCTCAACTAGGTAATATCCAGGAATGCCTGGGTACCTTCCTCTTAACGCAGCACATAACACCTAGCACAGTCACGAACAAAAGCCCGGCTGAACTGTTAATGGGCAGAAAGCTCAGGTCACCTTTGGACAGGTTGCATCCCTCCTACTTAGATACTAAACAGTACTGCTCTGATTCCCCCGAAAGATCATTTAATGTGGGGCAATCAGTTTATGCCAGAAACTTTGACTGGGGAAATCAGTGGGAGAAGGGAAGCATAGCGGAACAAACCGGCCTGAAAACCTACCACATCCTACTAGGGGATGGCCGCCTTTGGAAAAGGCACGTTGACCATCTAAGGAGGCGGCTGAAAATGACTAGCCTCCGGCAGGGGCTGTCCGAACAAACTAACGGAGCCTCTGAACCTTCACTCCCCACAGGGAGTTCAAATTGATCAACCAAACACGACCCGGACAATGGGAAATAGATTAGGACTTACCGTGCCGCCGAGAGCACTCCAGCGTCCGAGAGCGGGCTCTGAAGGCGCTGCCGGGAGTCCACCGGATTCCACGCAGGAAAGATCTTCGCAGGCGGCACCTGCAACTTTCCACACGGACAGTGGGGAGCCGTCCTCCTCCTTGGACGTCGAGGATTCGACTGAAGTGCACAGGTCAGCGAGGAGAGCAAGGAAGCCAAGCCGATTGGAGGGTGCAGTCACTGTAGGTGAAGGATTATTAATTGGCTTCCTCGGGCTTTCCGAAGTGGTCTATTGGAAACACATATATGTGAGAAAAATTCATACAACTCATAGAACCATTTTGTTTATCTTTATTTTTATACAAAAAAAGAAACAAGTTCCCGATCATATTATAAAAGCTTTATTTACTGAGAACATAAAACCATTTTAATTTGTAACTTTAGCTTTTAAGAAATGGTTGGTTTGCATTTACTTAAAACTGAAATGTTTCAACAGGCATTCATATTGAGGATTGGAGTTGTTCCCATTTTTATTTATTGAAGTATAAAACTTAGCTGGAAATAAAGTGATTTTTAAAAAAACATTCACAAAATCTGATCTGATGTTAAATTTTAAATCTCTTTTCTGAAGTACCTCACACCAACTAATAATGTATCCTAAAATGAGTTGATTATAACTCTGGACCAAAAGCAAAGTGAACTAGTTTTCCAAAATTCTCATATCAGTTATCACTATTCTCATGTGCCAAGAGAAGCCACATTCTAGTGGCTTCTCTCATAGAAAAAAAATTATTAAAAACAAAATGTATATCTTTATAACTAAAGTAGCCTTTAAGCATGAAGACAATTTCATAATGCAAAACTATAGAGCGTTAGAGCAAGCCTTCACTTATAACTATGGACTCTGTATCATATCGATTTACATTTCATATACTGTATTTGTGGGAGTATAAGAAGATGTACTCCACCCCCCCTAAAAGAGTGTGGAAATGTCGGTGCGTCTTATACACCGAATGCAGCCATTTTTGCTGTCCTAAACACCCTCCACCTGCAGAGAGCTCTTGCTGCTGGAGAATGGCAAAATCATCAAATAATGGGCATTTCTCTCTCTTTTTCTTGCAAAAAGTGTGTAGGGAAACGGACTGGGAAGCCTGCAGATAGCTCCTGGGGAATGGGGGAAGGCCAAAAAAGATGTCTCCAATTTTGTGAAAAAACAGGCAAAAATGGCTCATTTTTCACTTAAAAATGGGGGCATCTTTGCCTTCTAAATACCCCATCTAGTATGACTGGAAGAGGAATTCTGGCAGTTGAAATCCACTAGTTTTAGAGCTGTGAAGTTTGAAAACTTTTGGATTAGGGAGGAGGTGTGCAAGTGTCTTCAAACTTGGCAAGTTTAAGATGTGTGGACTTCAACTCCCATTCCTGAGCAACCATGACTGGGGCTGGAATTGTGGGAGTTGAAGTCCACAAGTCTTAAAGCTGTCAAGTTTGCAGTTTGTAAAAAGTGTACATGATTGTAAAAAGTATTCTGCTATACTGGTATTTTATTAAATAATATATTACTACACCATTTGGTTCAGAATACTTTTTTCCTTGTTTTCCACATGTAAACTATAGGTGCGTCTTATACTCCAGTGTGTCTTATAATCTGAAGCATAGTTATTATAAAATTAGTCCTTTATAATTCTAATTTCCTCAAATATCACTTATTTCAAAAAAGTGGCTTAATTCTCATTATCTATACTAAATTATATTATGATAATGATGATGATGGTTATTATTATTATTATTATTATTATTATTATTATTATTATTATATTTCTCTCTCCCTCTCCCTCTCCCTCTCTGTGTTGATACAGAAGGAGGTCAATGATATGGAAAATATTATCTATATAATGTAGAACATGATCTAAATAGGCAGATGAATTCCTAAAATTCTGTATACCAATAAATTGTTTGACATTAAAAAAATATTTTCCCTGAGAAAATATTTTTCTCACTGGCCACTTTGAGAATACAAAATGAGTAAAGCTTATAAGTAATTGTGTGGAAAACAATTCAAATTAAATTCCTTTAAGCTTTTTTTACTTTAAAAACCTACTTCAGAATCCCACGGAGAGCTGTCTTCATCTTTCTCTTCCTTCATTGATTTAGCTATAAAATAAAATAGTAAATTGTGCCAATTCAGAGAATTGCTAGACACTATTTATTCCTGGTGTACGATCGAAAGGTCAGGGTTAATGGCTCAAGCCAGCAACAAATGTCTCTCGCACGAGTTTCTTCAAATTACTCTTGACTGGGTTTCAGAGCTCTAATGTTCTCCAAATCAAATGCAAAACAACGAGGCTTTAAATGTCCCCAGATTCAAAAGTCCATTGAGGAATTCCTGTATCTTTGTTCCTGTTAACTGCCGAACGATAATTCCCACACCGCTTTTTGCAAGCCCTCCCCTTTTGAAGCCTGCTGCAGCTTTCCAAATTGCTTCCAGCTGTGCTTTAGAATCTCCATCTGAAGCTGCACAGCTGCTCCTCCCATCCCACCATTCTACGCACCCTGACATTGAGGCAGACCTGGCGTGTGTGAATGAGACCTGGCTGGGCCCAGAGGGGGGGGGGAGCTCCTGTCTCGGAAATGGGCCCAACAGAGTTTCAGATGTGGCACCAGCCGTGATCCCAGGGAAGGGGGGGAGGAGTGGCAATTATAGCCAAGAAGAAGACCTTCAAGCTGCATAGGGTCACTGCTCCCGAGATTGCAGGTTGTGAGTCCCTTCTTATGAGGCCGGACCTACGGGTACACGTGGACTTGTTACCTGCCTCTCAGCTGCGTATCAACAGCCCTGCCTGCACTGCTCGAGGAGGTAGCCAGGCTGGCGGTGGAGTCCCCCAGACTTATTGTCTTGGGGGAGTTTAATCTGCCATCGCTCAGTGAACCCTCTGGGTTGGCGCAGGAGTTCATGGCCACCATGGACCTGACCCAAGTAGTTCAGAGCCTAACCCATGAGAGGGGGCACACTCTCGACATGGTTTTCCTCGCAGGACACTTGAGTAATGATCAGATATTAAGGGGCTTAGAAACGTTGCCTTTGTCATGGTCAGATCTAATTTATTTATCAGCTCTTTATGTGGAACCGTATCAAAGGCTTTGCTGAAGTCCAGGTAGGCAATATCCACGGCACCACCTTCATCCAACACCTTTGTGACATAGTCAAAGAAATCGATGAAATTAGTCTGACATGATTTGCCTTCAGTAAAGCCATGCTGATTTGGCTCCAATAAGTTATTGTTTTCTAGGTGCTGATTTATCCTCTTTTTGAGTAGAGTCTCCATCATTTTAACTACAACTGATGTCAAGCTAACTGGCCTGTAGTTACCAGCTTCTTCTCTACTGCCCTTCTTGTGGATAGGCACAACACTGGCCATTCTCCAATCCTCAGGAACTTCTCCTGTTAACAAGGATTGGTTAAACAAATGGTATCCTTCTGCGCTGACTGGAGGGGTTGGGAGTGGCAGGCACCGTTTTACGGTGGTTCTCCTCCTACCTGTCTGGTCGGGTGCAGTCGCTGTAGGTGGTTTCCTCGGGCTTTCCGAAGTGGTCTATTGGAAACACATATATGTGAGAAAAATTCATACAACTCATAGAACCATTTTGTTTATCTTTATTTTTATACAAAAAAAGAAACAAGTTCCCGATCATATTATAAAAGCTTTATTTACTGAGAACATAAAACCATTTTAATTTGTAACTTTAGCTTTTAAGAAATGGTTGGTTTGCATTTACTTAAAACTGAAATGTTTCAACAGGCATTCATATTGAGGATTGGAGTTGTTCCCATTTTTATTTATTGAAGTATAAAACTTAGCTGGAAATAAAGTGATTTTTAAAAAAACATTCACAAAATCTGATCTGATGTTAAATTTCAAATCTCTTTTCTGAAGTACCTCACACCAACTAATAATGTATCCTAAAATGAGTTGATTATAACTCTGGACCAAAAGCAAAGTGAACTAGTTTTCCAAAATTCTCAGTATCAGTTATCACTATTCTCATGTCCCAAGAGAAGCCACATTCTAGTGGCTTCTCTCATAGAAAAAAAATTATTAAACACAAAATGTATATCTTTATAACTAAAGTAGCCTTTAAGCATGAAGACAATTTCATAATGCAAAACTATAGAGCGTTAGAGCAAGCCTTCACTTATAACTATGGACTCTGTATCATATCGATTTACATTTCATATACTGTATTTGTGGGAGTATAAGAAGATGTACTCCACACCCCCTAAAAGAGTGTGGAAATGTCGGTGCGTCTTATACACCGAATGCAGCCATTTTTGCTGTCCTAAACACCCTCCACCTGCAGAGAGCTCTTGCTGCTGGAGAATGGCAAAATCATCAAATAATGGGCATTTTTCTGTCTTTCTTGCAAAAAGTGTGTAGGGAAACAGTAGAGCCGGTGCCGTTTCTCCCGCCCGACAGCTGATCTGCTGGCGGGCAGCCTTGGGGACATCCCGCCACCTCCCCATTTCATCCTGTGCTCCAAAAGCACTTTTCTCTCCACGGCTGCATCTTTTCCTGGCCGAAGATTGCGGCCAGCAGTGGCTTTCCTGTAGTCCGGTGGTGGCAAGCCGCCTCTCTGCAATCCCTTATTAGAGACCCCTGGACCCCCTTGCAGGCTCCTCTTCCCCAGGCATACAAATAAAAAAAGATCCATGCTGAATTCAGCAAGGAATTCAGCAGCGATTCCTCCCAGCAAGCTGTGGGCTAATTAGGGCTGCAGGTCAGTCTTTCACCACAAAGACTTAGGTGCCAACTCGTTCCCACATGTTTGGCGCAAGGCTCCCAATCTTACAGCCGCCGCTTCCTCGGATCCTGCCTTTTGTGTAAGTGGTGTGGGCCAGCGGCAGCGGCTTTTCTGAGCATGCGAGGCTCCCAATGGGGAGGGCAAACGAGATGGCTCTCATTGCAAGCGCCACGCTGCTTTCTTTGGTGGGGAAGGAAAGGTGGGTGCTCTCGATCTCTACATGCGAGACAAACCTACCAAGGGAGAGAGGTGCCCATGCGATGGAGGACAGAAGCTCAGCTTTTCCCCATGCCTGCTTTTACGGCATGGGAGAAAGCCGAGCTTCTATCTTTCGTCGTGTGGGTGCCTCTCTCCCTTGGTAGGTTTGTCTCGCACGTAGAGATCGAGAGCACCCACCTTTCCTTCCCTGGCTTGCAAAATAGGAAAGCTGTTACTGCCGCTGCTGACCGCTCAGAAAAGCCGCTGCTGGCCGCTGCTGGACAAAGTCTTTATCTGAGGAGTTGCCACCGCTTCCCCTGCCTGAAGCAAGCTGCCTGAGAGGTTTGGAGACCAACTTCCAAGTTGGAAGAGCCCCTGAGTTAGGAGTGCAAGGGTCTACAAACCTGGCAAGTTTAAGACTTGTGGACTTCAACTCCCATTCCTGAGGTAGCATGATTGAAGGAGGAATTCTAGGAGTTGAAGTCCATAAGTCTTGAAGCTGTCAAGTTTGAAGTTTGTAAAAAGTGTACATGGTTTTAAACAGCATACTTGGTTGTAAAAAGTACAGCATTCTGCTACACTGGTATTTTATTAAATAATATAATATTGCACCATTTGGTTCAGAATACATTTTTCCTTGTTTTCCTCCTCTAAAATCTAGGTGCGCCTTATACACAGGTGTGTCTTATACACTGAAAAATACAGTATATGAATTTCAGACTTCTCCCCCACCTCCTTCTAAAAAGTACAATCCCATTTTGTTTTTTACTTTAAAATAAGGTATGTGGAGTGTGCATAGGGATTTGTTCAGTTTATTTTATAGTCCGGCCCTCCAACAGTCCGAGGGATGGTGAACTGGCCCCTGTGTAAAAAGTTTTGGGACCCCTGTTGTGGGTGCTTCATTACTGGAGGTTTCTAAGAGACTTTCTCAGCCACTTGTCTGAAATAGTATAGGGCAGGGGGTCTCCAACCATGGCATCTTAGGCTTGTGGACTTCTGCTCCCAGAGTTTATTTATTTATTTATTTATTGGATTTATATGCCGCTCCTCTCCGTAGACTCGGGGCAGCTAACAACAATGATAAAAACAGCATGTAACAATCCAATACTAAAACAACTAAAACCCTTATTATAAAACCAAACATACACACAAACATACCATGCATAAATTGTAATGGCCTAGGGGGAAGGAATATCTCAACTCCCCCATGCCTGGCGGGATAAGTAAGTCTTGATTAGTTTACGAAAGACAGGGAGGGAAGGAGGGTGGGGGCAGTTCTAATCTCCTGGGGGAGTTGGTTCCAGAGGGCCGGCTGCGTTCTGCACGATCTGAAGTTTCCGAACACTTTCCAAAGGTAGCCCCATGTAGAGAGCGTTGCAGTAATCGAACCTCGAGGTGATGAGGGCATGAGCGACTGTGAGCAATGACTCCCTGTCCAAATAGAACCGCAACTGGTGCACTAGGCGAACCTGGGCAAACGCCCGCCTCGTCACAGCCGAAAGATGTTCCAATGTCAGCTGTGGATCGAGGAGGACGCCCAAGTTGCGAACCCTCTCTGAGGGGGTCAGTAGTTCCCCCCCCCAGGGTGGAACTACTGACCGATGGGCAGATGGAATTGTCCTTGGGAGGCAATACCCACAGCCACTCCGTCTTGTCTGGGTTGAGTTTGAGTTTGTTGACACCCATCCAGGCCCCAACAGCCTCCAGGCACCGGCACATCACTTCCACTGCTTCGTTGACTTCGTTGAGTTCCTCAGCCAGCTCTGGGAGTTGAAGTCCACAGGCCTTAAAAATTGCCAAGGTTGGAACTCCCTGGTATAGGGGGTATCCTGCTTCAATAGAGGGCTGGATTAGAACATCTTCAAGGTCCCTTCCATTCTATCCCCATTATTTCCATACTATTATATTCTATTTTACACCAAGGCAAGTTCCATACTTTTATGAACTATTATTTTCCCTGCTTAGCAATTCCAAATCCCAGAATTTCCCTAGACAGCATGTAGACTGAAGTATTCTAGGAATTGAAATCCACACATCAAGTTGCCAAGTTTGAAAAGGACTATCATAAAGAGGTTGGGGTTTTTTTATTCTTAAGACTACACTATCTTCTGTTAGTTATGATTCCCATATTCTTGGATAACCATCTTAAGGAACTTGTGTAAAGACAGGTCACCTGACCTTTCTTAAAATGTGATAAAACACTGGATAAGAATTAACACTTTTCCTCATTTGCAGTTAGCCTTAATGTAAAGGTGCCGTGTATCTTTTTTTCCCTTGTTACCTAATGATTTTTCATCCCTTTCACCAGAAATGGGTTCGGCCTGATGCTTTAAAACTGCCTGAAGTTGGTGCAGGTGTGACCTAGGGTCCTTGTCCTCTACAGCCACTCTCACCTGGGCATCAGTTAGTCTCTCCGTCTTTCCTGCTAGCCTTTTCCACTGGGCCCAACACATTTCAAAATCTGTTCCGAGCTCAACATGTTTTAATGTATCCATATGAAAAAATTATGGGAGGCTGTTGTGGTTAGCTTTGGCCCAGCTCCTGCCCCAAGGATTGTGGATGTGGGGGAGACATCCACATGCTGCAGGCCTGTTTTGCCCCGGTGGAATCTGATGATAAAGGCTCCTCTGACCAAGAAGACATGAGTGACAGGGAGGAGAGTATGGCAGACAGCTCAGGAGATCAATTATCTAGCTCCTCCTTGGATTCAGAACAAGAGTTAATGATACAGCCACACATGCGGAGGGCGATGCATAGGCAACAAAAACAGATCATTATCAAAGAAAATGAGGCCACCTGTGGTTGGGTGGGGCTGTGGTCATTAGTGAGGCTGCTATAAAGAGCAGCCTCTGGGTTTGGCCATTGTGGAGGATTATCTGATTGTTGTGGTTCATGACTGCGTTACTGACTTTGACTTTTTGTGTGCTGATTTTTCCCTGCTTTGAAACTAAACCAGAGCAAAGTGTGTTTCACTTTGTGAAAGAAGGACTTTGAATTGCCTCACAGCTGCAAGCTAAGTATCACAGGACTGATAAGGGACTTGTATAAATTACCAGTTTGTTTGGAGACTAGTGCTCTTTGCTATACCAAAAGAGGACTTAGTTTAAGTGAATTTTCATTATAAAGAACATTGTTTTGAATTTTCAAACGTGTGTGTGTCTGAAATTTGTACTTGTGAATTTTTGGGAGGATTCTACCAGAGAGCCCGACAGAACAGAGGCCATGCAGTGAAATGGGAAATCTGATTTTGCTGGGCAGCTACCCTGATATCACTGACAGGTTTGGGAAAGCAGCATAACAGTCTGAACTGGTAGAAAATGACAATTCTCCTGCATCTGAAGCTATGCTTGATTTGTCAGAGAGCAAATCTTCAGATGATCCCATACTATTTGAATAAATCCTGTTGGAAGAAGTAGGTAACACACACACAATGCAGACTGGAAAATGTGGAGAGGAAGGGATCACAAGAGAGTTGAGAATATACACTGCAATGCATTGATTCCAGAGCTGAGAGCCACAAGTACACTAGGCAGTAGTATTTTTCCTATTGTGTGCCTGCTTACTGTTTTGTAATCTCTCATCCAATTTCTCCGTTCTTGTGAAGGGGGGGGGGAGAAAAATGGGTCAAACACAGCAGAGATTGGCTACCAAAATTGCTCTAAAACAAAAAAAATACTTCAAAAAAACAGAGAAATGACTTAATAGTATTTTATGTTATCATTTCTTTCCTTTTGATAATGAGAACAAAATATGCAACTCCGATTTTATGTTATAGGACAAAACGTCACCTACATCTGAGTTGTTGCAATAAGATAAAGAAATGTGATGGTCGTTTTGTTTCAAAATTTTTGTATTATTCATGCTATAAGGAATTTTATGAGGCAAACTACTTTTCTAACATGAATTGCCTTGACAAGCCAGTTAGAAATGGAAGGTTTGGGTCTAACGCCCAGTTAGCAGCAGCCAGTTGCTGCTAACTACATTTTTTAGCCAGACAGGTGGATATAATTTTAAAAACTGAAACACGATTGAAGGTAGTTTGGGACAGTATACTGCAGTTTTGTATTGAATTATTCAAATTAATGAATAAAATAAAATTTTGGAGAACTCATTCCTTTTTGCACAAGTAGTTGTTGACTATAAAGGAAAAGTCAGACACACATTCTGTCCTGCCGTAAATAGTTCTGCATTTAAGAATTTGCCATTCTTACAGATATTGAATTGTGATTGTCTTCAGACTCTGAATATTTTGCAGTAATTATGAAAGAGTGGAATCAATATTTAAAATGCTTAACTTTATTTCAACATATTTGACAACCCAACCTGTTAGCAAATCTACATTAACAGTGCAGTTTTGATTACAACCAATTGCACCCAATTCAAATATTATATAGCTTATTAATGCCAGCTTTTGGCAGAATTTTGAGGTTAAATTTTCTAATATTACATGAAATATATATAACATCAGATTGGACAAAGCTTAAAATATATAGTTGAGTGCCTCTAAATGTAAAATATACGCAATTAAACTTTATCATCAACACACACTTACAAACAGTATTGAGGGTGAGATAAAAATAACCTTACCTGCCCTGTAGGTTTCAAAGGAGAGGGTTTAGTTATTTCAGGAGTGTTAAGATCAATGAGAGGTTTGTTTTCACATTCCTGGGTGGCAACTGGTGTTTTATCTGTTTCAAATTCTATCAACAAGTCCTAAAAAAAGTGTTTTAATACTATCAAAAATGCAGAATGTCAGATACATATCTTGTACTCCCACCTCCCAAAATACAATACCTAAATATTTGATATTCTGCCGCTTCAAACAACCTTTAATTTTAGAGCTTGTGTGATCTAATTCAAATGTCCCCTTAAGCCATCAGTGTAAATAAGTTCCCAACCCACCTTTGCTAAAAACTGACACTCTTAACAAGAATATTTACGGTATGTCAAAGTATTGATGGCAGGCACTGTTGGACTGTTACTGTAACCAACATTTGAAAGAATTGCATTTATAATATTTTCAGGAGAGATGGATCTGCAAAGCACATTTAAAAGCAAAACCAATAAAACCCTTCATTTTTGAAATACCATAACAGCCTTCCAAGTATAAAATACTACCATAATAAGTACACTAGGAGGTGATAGCATCTTTCAAATTCTTTTAACAAGCAGCAGTTGCAACATTAATTTTTATTAAAATACGTGGTTTGTATTTTGACATGACAGATAAACTTACCTCCTTAGCTAGAATTACTTCTCCTGTTTCCCCCTTTTTAGTAATTCTGTGGTTCGGAATTTTTTTGCCTCTTCTTACGAACTTTTTTCACCTTATGAACCCGCCACCGCCGCTGGGATGCCTTACCTCCGTACTTCCGTTGCAAGCAAAGCGCCCGTTTTTGCGATCCTGGGATTCCCCACCTGGGATTTCCCTACAGCATCACAAAAACTCAGAAGTCCACAGGTGGGATTTCTCATGGAGGGGAGCTTCAGGGGAATCCCACCAGCGCAAAAACATGCGCTTTGGCTTGAAAAAGGGGTAAATTTTGGGCTTGCGTGCATTAATCGGTTTTCCATTGATTCCTATGGGAAACATTGTTTCGTCTTACAAACCTTTCACCTTACGAACCTCCTCCCGGAACCAATTAAGTTCGTAAGACAAGGTATCACTGTATTTCTATTCAGTATTTGCAATTGTTTCTTTACCTCAATCTCACAGGAAAACAAAATTACATGAGAAATTGACTGTCCTTAAAACTTACACTAAAATAGTTAAGATACAGTAAGATTTTTGTTTCAATAGGTAATGTATCTTTTGCAAAATCCTTAAAACACTATTATAAAGAAAATCCATATTTTCTTTATAATACTGTACAGTAAAAAGACAGCTTCTCGTAGAAATACATTGTTGTGGTAAATAAATAGTTACATCATTTGTACATCATCAGTCACAACCAATAGAAATCATAACTCTGTATTGCAATACATCACAGTATAATAATTGATAAGCTGAATAATTCCAATGCATTCAGTTGATGGATGGCATGTCATAGAAAACCCTGCACTTTTTCTGGGATGTGTTTCTTTTCCTTTTCTTTTTTTCCAGAACAAGAATTGGTAAAGAGCCCAACCAAAGAATCCCTAAGACCAGGGGGAGGCAAAGTTGGCTCTATGACTTGTGGACTTCAACTCCCAGAATTCCTGAGTTGACATGATTGGTTCAGGAATTCTGGGAGTTGAAGTCCACAAGTCGTAGAAGAGCCAACTTTGCCTACCCCTGCCAAAGACCAATTGCACCCACAGAGATAGGCAAGACACCAGAATATAAACTGAGCAAACAGCACTCTTTATGACCACTGATGATGTTACCTAGATAGGGCAACGAAATATCTGCACAAAAACAGACAAGCTCAAAAGAGCACCAAGGACCCTTCATTTCAACCCTGACCTACAAATATTCTCCTTTATTGGTACAGAGAATTCCATGCTGGGCGTAGATAACCAACTTTATAACTTATTTATTTTCCACCTTAATACAAAAAAGATAGCAAACACATTCAACACAACATTCTTGTTCTATTTTCTCCGCAACAACCCTATGAGTTGAATTGGGCTGAGAGAGGATGACTGGCTTTTATAGGCAAGACAGGATCAGAACTCATGGTCTAATTTTCTAATCTGGTCCTTTAATCAATAGATCAAACTGACTGTCTATAAATTTGATAAATAAATAATATTCGCATTTTCTGAAATCAGAGATACGCCAAGGGTATATTAATAAACAATAATTGCAAGGATAAGGAAAAATGGCAGAAGACATACCTGATTCCCGCAGTCTTTTTAAAAGATACACTGGAGACTTGTCGAAGAGCTAAACAATTAGGGGATGACATTTTTCTGGGCACTGATTTGGGGGTCAGTGTTGAAATTCCTGAGATACTTCGACCAACATAGATGGGCAATATAGAATTCCTTCTGTCAGGAGTCTGCTTCACAGCAGAGCAGGATTTTAAGACATTTCTTTCTAATTGTTTGACAGGTGTGGAAAATGGAGCATTGCTACAGAAATTAAGAAAACATAACAAATTTAGAACCCTAAAATTTCAACTAAGAGTCCTTATTTTTGGTAGCTTATTCATGTTACGTCCAAGTATTAGGAGGATAACTTCTCACAATGGTTTCAAAAGACATAGACAGTCCTTGTTTTATTGATAGTGATTCGGACTGGGAATTACAACAATAAATGATGCAGTTGTAAGGTATTATGTCATGTGACCACCACGTCAACTTGTGAAGGCAGTTCCAGCATTTCCAGATGGGCAAATCCCATGCAGTCACAGTATCCCATGCTTGCCATTTGCAAACTCTTCCTGCTTTGTTTGCCTGTTAGAAACTGGCAGGAAAGTCACAAATGGTGATCAGTGATCATGGGATACTGTGACATTGTAATCATGAGCCATTTGCTGAGCATCCAGATCACAATCATGGAGATGCTGTGATGGCCACAACTATGAGGACTACGTAACTCTTGTTTAGCAACACTGTAAGTTTGAATGGTTGCAGCATAAAGGGTCGGTCACCAAGGACCACCTGTATTTTATAATTAAGTACTTTATAATTAAGCTTAACAATTATTTAACAGGCAAACCTTAAGCTTGCCAATTGCCTAGCCCACTTATTACCAACCTCTGAAATTTCTGACAAGGTTACAGTTCTCTCTGCAAATTGCAGGCATGGAAATTATCTAAATATATGGATATTATAACACTGCAGGATAGCTTGACAGCATCTTCATTTGTTTTCACAGGAAATTAAACAATTTGGACTCTATCAAAGTTCACCGTTTGTTCGTTCGTTTGTTTGTTTGTTTGTTTATTTATTTATTTATTGGATTTGTATGCTGCCACTCTCCGTAGACTAGGGTCGGCTAACAACAGTGGTAAAAACAACATGCGACAATCCAATACTAAAACAGCTAAAAACTCTTATTTTAAAACCAATCATACATACAAACATACCATACATAAATTGTAGAAGCCTAGGGGGAAAGAATATCTCAGTTCCCCCATGCCTGACGACAGAGGTGGGTTTTAAGAAGCTTACGAAAGGCAAGAAGGGTGGGGGCTATTCTAATCTCTGGGGGGAGTTGGTTCCACCTATGTTATAGAACAGTTCAATGAAGACTAACAATTGAAGTGGAAACCAGTAGCTATCATCATTTAGAAATTTACCTTTTAATATTGCTACCGGATAATACTGGATTTGTTTGCAATATTCTGGCGACTTCATTTTCTGAAGAAAAAAAAATTAAGCAGAAAATACAGTTGAAGTGTTCACATTAATTTTCTTCGATACATAGTCAATTGCTTAATGTAATTCTAATCTCTTTTTTTGCCAGCGTGTACAATGGCAACTTAAGCGCAGAATCAACATTCTCCAAAAGTTAGCATAATTTAATGCATTAAGATTAATTTCCTTACCTCGCTTTAGGTTTGGAGCTGCTGCTTTAGAGTTAAGTTTGAAATTTGAACTTGTACTTGCATTTCCTGATATGTTTTTTGATAATACTTTCTGAAGACCAGAATCTAAACTTTTCTGCAGATTACTGCCTGCACTCTCAGATTTCAGGCTAGCTTTATATTTGGGTATATTCACAGGATTTCCTTTAGCACATTTGGTTGTGGGTTGTTTTCCAGATGCATCAGAGTGGGCAGCATTCACTGAAAATCCTCTTATAGGTTTAACTATGGAAATCTTGCTTGTTACAGAAGAGTGCCTTGTTCTGACTAGGAAATAAGACAGTACAGACTGCATTATCATAATTGTAATCAAGCTTTTTTTTTAATATCACAAAAATAGGCACCAGTCCATTACAATAACCTTATATTCCGGATAGCAATAAACATGTTTGTACAGTGGTACCTCTACTTACGAACCTAATTCGTTCCGTGACCAGGTTCTTAAGTAGAAAAGTTTGTAAGAAGAAGTAATTTTTCCCATAGGAATCAATGTAAAAGCAAATAATGTGTGCAATTGGGGAAACCACAGGGAGGGTGGAGACCATTTCCTCCTAGGAGATTCCTAGAGGCCCCATGGAGGCTTCTCCCCACCTTTTCTGGCCCTGATTCCTCCCAGTTGATTCCTAGAGAGGTCCCACGGAGGCTTCTCCCCACCTTTTCCGGCCCTGTTCCCCCCCAGGCAATTCCTAGAGAGGTCCCATGGAGGCTTCTCCCTGCCTTTTCCGGTTACAGTTTCGAAGGCTCAGGTTTGTAAGTGGAAAATGGTTCTTGAGAAGAGGCAAAAAAATCCTGAACACCCACTTCTTATCTAGAAAAGTCCGTAAATAGAGGCGTTCTTAGGTACAGGTACCACTGTATATAAAATCACAAAAACAATGTGCGCTCCTTGTGCAAACTGTATCCCTACTAGCAGATATTTGTCATGATGCTGCATGCAAAAATGAAAAATAGATAACAGCATTCCATATGTCCCCAGACATATATTATTTTATAAGTGATCACTTTGGCTGGACTAGAGTTACTGTACCCCAATACCCTTCACCCCAACCACTGGAGCAATCCAGGAGGATGCTACTGTCACAAAGGAATCTGAAGCCATATAAGAAAATAAGATTACTTCCTTTATTTCACACGTATTATCCATCTGGGTCACCAAGTTTATTTATGTCTTAAAATAGCATCTGAACCTAGTTTTGTCTTGCTATGAACATACAAGTCATTGTTCTTACTTAATTAGAATATTAATCAACACATTTTAAAGACATCATTACCCATGAATCAAACCAGATAGGAGCAATTCAGACTCAGATCTGTATAATTCTTAGAGATATTTATTGGATAGAGCAGTACACTGGTACCTCTACTTAAGAACGCCTCTACTTAAGAACTTTTCTAGATAAGAACCGGGTGTTTAAGATTTTTTTTGCCTCTTCTTAAGAACCATTTTCTACTTAAAATCCAAGGCCGGAAAAATTTCCCAGGAAACTTGAGAGCGGCACGAAGACCTGGCCAGCTTCCTGCCATTCCCCCTGGTTTTCTCTCTCTAGTGCAGTGTATGGGAGGCAGCTTTGCACCGGGTGTATGGGAGGCACGTGTTCCTCCTCGCCGCCTCAGAGTCCTTCTGGTTTTTTTTAAGCCTTAAAGTTGGGATTTTTTTAATTCCCCTCACCTCACCTTCTTCCTTTGGCAGCGACTGTCCTCCTCCTCTTCTTCCTCCTCCTCCTCCCACCCAAATTCCGAGCTTTTATTTCTTTTACATTGATTCCTATGGGAAAAATTTCTTCTACTTACAAACGTTTCTACTTAAGAACCTGGTCACGGAATGAATTAGGTTCTTAAGTAGGTGTACCACTGTGATTTATTGTACTTGTCTTTTATGTTCTGATACATTTACAATCAGTTTTAACATATTTAAAAGCATTTGCTATTAAATTTCACACTTTTAAAATGCTGCTAAGATGCTTGTGCTGTTGAATTTACTCAAGAGAAGCATCGTTGTCATTGTACTTTAATGCAGTTTTGTCTTCTATGAATAGCTGTGGCTCCTGCCTTCCCCTTCCCCACTCAGTGTGCAACTCTGACTACTTGAACATGTTTTCATTAAGTCACAGTTCCCATTCCATGCTATGCACTAGAATCAAACTACAACTGAATAATTACCACTTCCACTTTTAGGAGAAATTGACAGACTTGAATTGAAACTTGAATTCGTGCTGGAAATAGAGGAGGAAGATGAAGTATTTCTTCCCCTATGAACATTAGTAGGTTTCAGTTGTCTCGTTTTCATTTCCAACTGTAAAGACAATGATAAATTATTTGACTGTATGCTAAAAAAATACAATCAGGTATATTATTCTGACCATTATGCTTTGATTTTTTTTTCTCATCAAATTGCATCTTTCTACCTGAATAATTGTACATGGTTATCTCTTCCATTCCATTATAATAGAGGTCCCTAACCTTTGGTCTGTGGCCCAATGCCGGGTCCGTTGGGAATCAGACCAGGCAAGTAATGCATGTGCAAAACCATGCCCCTCCTTTCCCACAATCATGGTTCCCTCTAAGCTGAGCAGTGAGCAATCGCTCACTTAAAAATCATCATCAACTCAGAGTTTTCCAAACCTGCCCAGAAGCCGAGAGGGAAGGAGAGAGAGAGGAAGAGAGGAAGAGAGAGAAACAGATAGAAAAAAGAGAGGAGGGAAAAGAGAAAGAAAAAGAAAGGGAGTAAGGGAGAAAGAAAATCAAAATCTAGTTTGAAACTAGCTCAACTATTTAAGTGGCATTTTGATATTGATAGAGTTGCCCTATTATGAGCTCACTGTTGTAGACACACAGTACAGTATTTTATTTTGAAATTCTCTGAGGCAAAACAGGGTGGGTTTATTTATTTATTTATTTATTTATTTGTTTGTTTGTTTGTTTGTTTGTTTGTTTATTATTTCTGTGCCGCCCAGTCCCAAAGGGACTGCCGCTCAGACACTATACTTTTCCGCCCACCCCCCCAAAAAATTAGAGGGAACACTGCCCACAATGTTGGTCCACAGAGGCAGAAAGATTGGGTACTGCTTCATTAATAGCATATGGATTTTCTTCTGTTTAGTATAAAAAATAAGGTCAAATTAGACAGAACTTGCTTCTTCGCAAATTACATTTCTGTATCAATTTTCTCATCTTGATACATTGCATGGGAGAAAATCAAAACAGTTCTCAAAGATACACTAGTTAAAATGTATTTTTTAATTAACTTGTTATGTTAAAAGTTTAAATCATGGAAAAAGTACTTTCAGATAAAATACTGAAATGACATGTATTTGAACATCCAAATTGATTGATTAAAAAGTATTCACCTTGCTGGGAGTAGGGAGAGTTCTCTTGCTTGGCATGGATGAACTGGTAGAAAATGACAATTCTCCTGCATCTGAAGCTACGCTTGATTTGTCAGAGAGCAAATCTTCAGATGATCCCATACTGTTCGAGTAAATCTTGTTGGAAGAACTAGGCAATTTTCCTTGCTTGGGCTGCAAGATTTGGATTTGAAATATTTGTAAAACAAATAAATATCAGAATACAAAAATCTCATGTTATTTCTATTAAATGAAAACTATCTTGAATAGTTTTGCCATCAAACTATAATCAGGCTATTAGTTAAGGGGATCAAGTGATATGTTATTAGAATGCAAATATTAAACATTCCAATATTATGAAATCCAATTCATTTACGCTCTCCCTACTCTCCAAAGTATACAACTGTCTGAAATACAGTTGGAAGTGTAGAGTACAGTGTTCCCTCGATTTTCGCGGGTTCGAACTTCGGGAATAGCCTATACCACGGTTTTTCAAAAAATATTAATTAAAAAATACTTCATGGTTTTTTCCCCCTATACCATGGTTTTTCCCACCCGATGACGTCATATGTCATCACCAAACTAATAATTTTTGCAAATAAATAACAAACAAAATAATTATTGTTAATAAATAATTATGTTTATAAATATCAGGATCACTCAGTGTCTTATTCAATAGTGAGTACCAGTAATAATGGTGAGTAAATGGTTGTTAAGGGAATGGGAAATGGTAATTTAAGGGTTTAAAGTGTTAAGGGATGGCTTGTGATACTGTCCATAGCCAAAAATGGTGTATTTACTTCTGCATCTCTACTTTGCGGAAATTCGACTTTCGCGGGCGGTCTCGAAACGCATCCCCAGCGGAAATCGAGGGAACACTGTATATTGAAAAGCATTTTTCTCAAGTAATACTGAATACTTCACAATGAATCAGCATGAATTAAAACATTCATTTAAGTCTTAAGATAACGGTGTGACCTGGTCAGACTTTGGAATGACTTTGAATTTAAAAGGCAGGTCTTCTGCTTTGCAATGTCTCTTCTTATGAAGACAAAGCTCCTTTCCACTGCTGACTCATTCAAAATGGCATACCAGTTCATAGTCATGTTTCATAACCAGGCACACCAAAAAGGTTTGAACTAGAACCTTTGAAGGTCTATTTATGTCAAAGCAGAACTAACTATATTTCAAGAAATTGGGGAAGCAACTGATAAACCATCTTCAAAAGCCTCAGGTTCTCTCATGTAACTCTCTTACTTGGCATCTTTAAAGTTTTGCTCTCCCCTCCTGTTCCAAGTTTCTAATTCAAATGTCAGGCTAAATGCATTTTTGCAGTAACACCATTAGCAATAACAATTAGACTTATGTACCACTTCACAGTGCTTTACATCCTTCTCTAAGCGGATTAGTGTCAGCATATTGCCCCTTCCCAATCTCAGAATGATGGAAAGCTGAGTCAACCTTGAGCAGGTGAGACTCAAACTGTTGAACTGCTGGCAGCCGGCAGTCAGCTGAAGTAGCCTGCAGTACTGCATTCTATCCACTATGCTACCATGGCTCTTAAACATTAGGCACTTAAATAAGCAATAAGATTCTTAGATTAAGAGAGTTGAAAGGGATCTTGTAGGTCACCTAGTAGGCCATCACCTCCCGCCTAAGCAAACTCTACACCATGTCTTAATAAATTATCCTAGCCTCAATCTATATCTACCAATACTCATCACTTTCAACTAACATTCTGACCAATCCAGGAAATACACAAATGTTTCAGATTCAAACAATAACCTTAAAAATCAGGAGCACAGAGCTACATGCTTTCTCAAAAACAGAAACATAAAATATCAACAAACTCACAGATTTACATACCAAGTAGACAGAAAAATTCTATTCTACTTAGAATTAGATTGTAATATCATGACACAACTGAAAGCTTGGGTATAATACAAAATAAAAACCTTTACCTCGCCAGCTACTAAGTAGTTGTTATTTCTAAGTGCAGGTGATGCTTTTACAGTCTGAAATTTGCTTTTTTTAAGGCTTGTGTTATTCTTTGCTTGGGGTGAGGATACAGTGTCCATTTTAGGTAACTTGTCTGTTTTATCAGGACTTGGGGCATTTAGAGACACTTGGGGAGAACGTGGGCTGTCCATTATTGCGACAGGTTGCCGTAAACCCTTCTGAAGTTGTTTGCTTGGGCTTTCCCAAAGACAGTATGTCTCTCTTCTAGTGTTTGTTGGAATTTTATCTGCCCCTATTCCTTTTTCAAAGATTTTCAGTTTTGACTTTGATTCTTTCACAAACTTTTCAACAATCGCTGTCTTTTCCTCCTTCAGACGAATAGTATTATTTTTTTCTATTTTGTTTCCATTTTTAAGCTGCAGAGCTAGCAAGTGAGCTTCTTTAAATATTTCCACACATTTATCTCCTGCAGGAGGGCTCCAAGGGAGGTCATGTGCATGTGATCGAATTTGACTTTCTTTGTGGGATTCAAGGCACACAGCAATGCATTTTTCTTTATGGCCCACTGGTCCAATAAAAACTTCATCTTCATTTCCACTATAACGGAGATAAATTAAGTCAGGTCCACATACTTCTCTCCATTCTTAATGCACCTTGATTTTAATGCTAATTTTACCTTGTGGGAGATAGTGAAAGGTCAAAATCAAATTTTTCTTCAGTCAGGAGGTGAAAATCTGAAATTGCAATAGTACATCATACATTACTATTATAACATTTATAATGGTTAGTGAGATGGGTGGCATATAAATTTAATAAACAAACATACCTGGGATTCACTTTTTTTCCTACAGGAACCAAATTATTATTCAGCACCCCTTCAAATTATTGTACCATATTGCCTCAAACAGGCATTGGTTTCATGAACTTTCAGTTTACTGGATTGACTCTGCTTAACAGATATTCACAGGATAGGAACATCTCTTTATTTATTCATATTAATCGAATGAACGCGTTACTAATTGGTGTGGAACCTATGTTAATAGCATTTATAATAGGAAAGATATTTGTTAGCAAGTCAGCTTCTTTTGAACTTATATCCTAAAAAAATTTCAATGCAGGAAGTGTCTACATATAGCAAATGGCTTGGTTAAAACATTAGCTTTAACCATAAGCAAAAGTAATGATAAGAAATAAAATTATCTTTGGTTATTTTCATTAGGGATTTTAAACATGATACTCAACTTATGACCGTAATTGAGTCCAAAATTTATGTTGTTAATTGAGAAATTTGTTGAGTTTTGCCCCATTTTACAATTTTTCTTGCCATATTTAAGTGAATTCTTTGTAAAATTAATATGGCTTTCCCATTGACCTTGCTTGTCAAAAGGTTGCAAAAGGTGATCACATGACCCCGGAATACTGCAACTTTCCTAAATGTGAGTCAGTTGCCAAGCATCTAAATTTTGATCATGTCACCATGGGGAAGCTGCAACAGTCATAAAGTGTGAAAAACAGTCATAGGTCACTTTCTCCAGTGTCGTTGTAACTTTTAACATGCACTAAATGAACTGTTTTAAGTCAGGGACTAACGGACATTTTCTTTGTGTTTCTGGCAGATAGTGATGTAAGAATTTGCAAGCTGATCAATAAGTGAGCTGGGGTGGTGCAGCAGGTAGAGTGCTGTACTGCAGGCCACTGAAGCTGACTGTAGATCAGTGGTTCAAATCTCATCACCGGCTCAAGGTTGACTCGGCCTTCCATCCTTCCGAAGTGGGTAAAACGAGGACCCGGATTGTGGGGGCAATATGCTGGCTCTGTTAAAAAGTGCTATTGCTAACATGTTGTAAGCTGCCCTGAGTCTAAGGAGAAGGGCGGCATAAAAATCAATCAAACAAACAAACAAATAAATAATAGATATAATGGGATGTCCTGGGTGCAGAAAAGGACACCCTGGAAGAAACTACCCTGTCATCATCATCATAATTAATAATAATAATAATAATAATAATAATAATAATAATAATAATAATTTATCTCCAAGGACTTGGAGCGGCTCACAACAGCAACAAAATACAATATGATACAAATCCAATATTAAAACTAATTTAAAAACCCATTATTACTAAAAAACATTCAATTCTACACAATCACACCATTCTCAAATGCTAGGGTCAGAGAGATGGGGGAGGGGGGGAAAGAGGATTAGTCCCCCCATGCCTGGTGGCATAAATGCGTCTTTAACATCTTGCAGAAGGCAAGGAGGGTGGGGGCAATTTGAATCTCCAGGGGGGAGGTTGATTCGAGGGCCAGGGCCACCACAGAGAAGGCTCTACCCCTAGGTCCCGCCAGACGGCATTGTTTAGTCGACAGGACCTGGAGAAGGCCAACTCTGTGGGACCTAATTGGCCGCTGGGATTTATGTGGCAGAAGGCGGTAGGTATTATGGTCCGATGCCATGTAGGATCCATGTCATGGATCTGTCAAGCTGTTTCTCTTACCTTCAAGTGGACTTAGATTGATTTTTGTATCTTTCTGTAAAGTCACAACAGAACTTAGAACAGTGTTTTTCAATCTTGCACATGAATATGATTGTTCCTGTAGTCCAGGGGTCCCCAAACTTGGCAACCTATGGCACCTTATGGATTTCAATTCCCAGAATTCTCCAGCCATCTACTGTAGTCTGTAATTTTTCTGGAAATCTGTTGGAAGCTTCTTGTATGTGAAGTGAAATGTCTTCAAAGAAAAACAAGAAAGTTCAGTTACCTCCTGAAAACACCTTTGGGACAACCATGATCTGGAGGGCAGAGAATGGATGCTACATATCTAATCTGGATTAAAACAGGGGAGCACTTACCGTTTCTTATTTCAAATCTATTTCTGAAAAGTCCTCGTGGTTTTTCGTTGTATATTTGCTGGAAAACGTCATTATCTTCCAGGGAGGTCCTTGCATAGTGTCCAGTTGCTATTGCATCAGCTCCTGGAATAGTTTTGGAAAAAATAAAGGCAAATTACCGTATTTTTCGCTCTATAAGACGCACCTGCTGATAAGACGCACCTAGATTTTAGAGGAGGAAAATAGAACAAAAATATTTTGAGCCAAAAAGTAGCTATCACACATGAGCAAGTTCTTGCATCCATAATTCTATCCTTTCTATGTCTTCCTCCCTCTTTCCTCCCTCCCACTTTCCTTTCTATCTCTCCCTCCCTCTTTTCTTCCTATCTTTCCCTCCCTCTTTCCTTTCTATCTCTCCCTCCCTCTTTCCTTTCTATCTCTCCCTCCCTCTTTCCTCCCTCCCTTTTTCCTTTCTTTTTCCTTTCTATCTTTCTTTCCCCCTGCCTTTCTCCAAGCCCTTCCTTTTCCCTCTCCCTAACTACCCCCTTCTCCCTCCTTCATCTTTCATTCCCTCTCTCTCCATCCCTCTTCCTTTCTCTCTTCCTTCCTCCCTTTTTTGTTCTTTCTCTCTCCCTCCTTCCCTCCCTCTATGTCTTTCCCTCCCCCTTCTTCCCCCCTCTCTTTCTCTTTCTCTTGCTTACTTTCTCGCTTTCTTTCTCATTCTTTCTCCCCTCCTTTCTTTCTCTCTCTCTTTCTCTCTCGTTCACCACGCCGGCAACAGAGAGAAAAAGAGAGAGAGAGGGAGAGTGGAGGGCGCCGTTGTCTTCGCCTCTTCCCGACAGCTCTGCAGCGAAGAGGAAACAGTCGCGCACCGCCTCCCGGGAGCCCAGCCGATTTTTGGAGCCGAAAACAAAACGGCTCCAAAAGTCGGCCGGGCTCCCGGGAGGCGGTGCGCGACTGTTTCCTCTTCGCTGCAGAGCCACACGGAGGCGAAGACACGGTGCCCGGCCACGCTTCGCCTCCCGGGAGCCCAGCTGAAAACAAAACGGCTCCAAAAATCGGCTGGGCTCCCGGGAGGCGGAGCGTGGCCGGGCACCGTGTCTTCGCCTCCGTGTGGCTCTGCAGCGAAGAGGAAACAGTCGCGCACCGCCTCCCGGGAGCCCGGCTGACTTTTGGAGCCGTTTTGTTTTCGGCCGGGCGGAGGCGGCGCACGGAGGCGAAGACACGGTGAACGGTGCTTCGAGACCTCCCCGCCTCCTGAAGCGATTCCCGTAGCCTTCCCAAAGGCTCGGAACCGCCAACGCTCCTCCGGTGCCGCTCCGCCTCCTAAACCTGCGCGGTGGAGGCGTCCCCCGGCCCAGCACTCCCGGAGGCCGAAAGGCGCGGCTCTCTTCAGGGTTGGGAAGAGGAGAGGCGGCGACAGAGGCGGGACACTTTAGGTGAGTATATCGCCGCCGCCCCCTGCTCCAGCGCCTCCCCCCCCTCCCTGCCTGCAGCTTCGCTCCATAAGACACCGCTGATTTTTCATCCTACTTTGGGAGGAAAAAAACTGCGTCTTATGGAGCGAAAAATACGGTAGATACTTTTATTTCACGACTTTTGTTTTTTATGACTTTCTTCTGTACCACTTTGGTAGGAGGAAACTCCACTGAATTCAGTAATACTTTCTCTGAATACAAAAGTGTATGACTGCACCTTCAATTAAGACACAAATTGATCTGAAAAGCCAGATCTTGATAGGCTGTAAAAAGATTATATGCCAAATTAGCACTGATTTTCAGGTTTATTCCACACCTAGGTTTTTCAGAACAGAAATCACCACTGAAACGAGAACTTACCAATGTTATTCATAGCATAGTGTAGGAAATAATTGAATTTGATGTTTTTATTACATATAATATCAGGATTAGGTGTCCGTCCAACTTCATATTCATTTAAAAGATAGCTGTAGGTGGAAATATAAAAAAGAAATTGGCACATATTATCATACATGGTGGACGTGTCCTGAGACTAAAATATTTTGGAACAAAGTGGAGAATTGGATAAATGAAATAACAAAGGAGAAGATTAAAAAATCTCCTGAATTTTTTCTATTGGGCATTTCAAATACAATGTATAAAAAAGAAATTTATTATTTAATAATACATATATTGGTTGCGGCCCGAATAGTATTAGCACAGAAATGGAAAGAAAAGACAATACCAAAAGATGTTGAAGTGTTTAAAAAAATTATAGAATGTGCAGAATTAGATATGATGACTAAACGTTTGAATAATCAAACTGAAACAGAATTTTACAAAATATGGGACAAAGTATATGAGTGGTGGAATTTTAAAAATAGTATTAATAATTAAACATATAAGAATATATAACTATTTGAAAAATTATAAGATAGAATGAAATAGTATATAGTATAACCAAGTTAGAAGTGTTTATTTTATTTTTTCTGTATTACTAATATTTTCTTTTTTCTCTTTGTACAAGTATACAATATTTTAATAGATAAAGAAATTTAATTAATAGGCTTAATATTAAAAACATAGAGTTAAATTTAATAAGAATGTAATCTACACGTGTGGCATTTCTGTATTGATCTGATAACAGTTAGGGTTTTTATATTTTTGTATTAGTTAGACTTCTACGACAAGCGGAGCAATGGCAGCTCCTTAAATGTTTAGTGTTGTATGTCTTTGTCTGTCCTTTTGAAAAACAATAAAAATATTTTTTTTTAAAAGATAGCTGTAGGTAAGGAAAAAAAATACATTACAATGATTACGAATTTTTGGAAATGCAGAGGCATGTTTACTGCTCCACCAAGAATCCCAGTTACTTGATATAAAGCTAAAACCTGAATCATATCAAATTCATCAGAAGCAGCTAACAGAATAGAGAAATCTCTTTGCCCTGACCAGATTTTACTGAGGTTGTTTCAGTTTATAATTAGCGCCTTATTTTAAATGATTTAAAAATGAAAAAAAGGATTGGTTTATAATAGTGTTTTTCAAATGACCCTGGGATGCTGCAACCATCATAAAAATATGCAGTTGCCATGTGCCCAAATTTTAATCATGCGACCAAGTGGATGCTGCGACAGGACTGGCTGTAAGTAATTTTTTTCCAGTGCTGTTGTAACATCAAACAGTTACCAAATGAATGGGTGTAAGTCAAGGGCTACCATTACTTCCATATTATCCCCAGGAAAACCATGTGCCTGTATTATACACATCAGAAATTAAATTCAACTCAAGAAAGTCTGCATCTTTAGTTTATCATTGGTGGCTCTTCAAATAAACTTCCTTCAAATCCATGGTGGATTGCTTTTGCTTCCAGAGGCAAAGGAGATTTGTTAGACTTCAGAATGTTCTAAAATTCTTTATATAGACTTTTCTAACCAAAGCATAGAGCTTTGATGCTTTGCTAGATTATAAAGAGCAGTAGAGGAGAGAACTAACCAAGGAAGCTTGCAAAGCCTACATAGGAAACCCATTAACTTTGTTTCTCTTATTAATCTTCCCGGTCACACAAGTTTTCCTTCAGCAATTCTCTTACCTAAACACTTCATTCCAATATTCTTTAACATAGAAAACTTGGCGAAATGGAATATTGAGTATCTGACACACTTTATATGCATCTTCATAATCTTGATTGCCTTGACAAATTCCTTTTTCATCCACCAAGTCCCAGTTGTTCATGAATACGCCAGTCACATCATATCCTGTTCAGATGTGGAAAGTAAGAAATGAGAAAGTATAAGAGACAATACTATACAAGAAAAATTAACATACGGTACTTACAAACTTACAATACTATACAAGAAAAATGAACATGCTTACAAATAATATTAAATCTTTCACTTTAAAAAAGTGTTTTGAATCATCTCCGGGACCGCCTTCTGCCGCACGAATCCCAGCGACCGGTTCGGTCCCACAGAGTTGGCCTTCTCCAGGTCCGGTCGACTAAACAATGCCGTCTGGCAGGACCCAGGGGAAGAGCTTTCTCTGTGGCGGCTCCGACCCTCTGGAACCAGCTCCCCCGAGATTAGGATTGCCCCCACCCTCCTTGCCTTTTGCAAACTCCTTAAAACCCACCTCTGCCGTCCGGCATGGGGGAACTGAAACATCTCCCCCTTGCCCATGTTGTTTTGGTGTTAGATTGATTGTGTGCTTGTTTTTTAATATTCTGGGGTTGTTTTTTATGAATTTTTTAGCTTAAATTGTAATTGGATTGGTGGGTATTGGATTTGTTATTATGTATTGTTTTTACCTTGTTGTGAGCCGCCCCGAGTTTGCGGAGAGGGGCGGCATATAAATCCAATAAATCTAATCTAATCTAATCTAAATCTATGGCAAAAACTCATATCTCCTACACTTTATCCAGTTTTGGATAATTCTTACTATGCTAATATAAAATATACTATTCCACGAATAATACATTGTGAACATGGCAAGTAGAAAATCTTCATTCTAGCTAGATTTAGAATTAGAATTGAAAGGGACCTTGTAGGTCATCTAGTCCAACCCCCTCACCCACCCCCAAGCAGGAGTTCCTACACCATTTGAGACAGATGGCAGTCCAATCTCCCCTTGAAGGTTGCAAATGTTGGGGCTCTCATGACCTCCACTGGCAAGCTGTTCTACTGGTTGATCGCTCTCACAGTCAGAAGGTTTCTCCTCACTTCCAGGTTGAATCTCTTTTTGGTCAGCTTCCATCCATTATTCCTTGTCTGGCTTTCTGGTGCCATAGATATGTCAGAACATGTAGACAATAATGGACTGAATAGACTCTGGTCATAGATTGCCCATGAAAACATTGAATTAGCTCATGTTTAGCTTCATCATTAAAATATATAGACTGTTTAGAGAAGGCTGTAAAGCACTATGAAGCAGTATATAAGTCTAAGTGTTATTGCTATTATTAAAATATAAAATGAAAAATGAAATAAGAGTTTAGCAAAAATATCTTTCAAAGTCTGTGTGTGGGTCTCAATATATAACAATATCGATCTGCAATTCTTTTAAATCGAAGGTATAAGTAAAACAAAGGTGCAAGTGAAACAGGGAATTATGGGAGTTGAAGTCCACAGGTCTTAAAGTTGCCAGGATTGGGGACCCCTGCTAGGCATTTGCATTACATTGCATACCCTTCCTTTTTCCCCCACAGCCTCAGCCCCCCCACCCCCATTTCAGCATATAGGGAATTAGGGTATCCATGTCAGCTACCATTTCATCAGATGCACAATCTGATTACAAATTTTTCTTTATGCTTGCATCAGGCAATCTATGTCCATATTGAACACCCCCCCCCCCAAACTTCACTGTGCTAGAAAGGGGGGGCATTATTTCATCCTCACACCAACCTCAGGAAGATGGAAGGCCAAATCAACATTGAGTCTGCTGAGATTCGAACTGCCAAGTTGCAGGTAGACGGCAAACAAGGTGGTCTTTGACTTACGACCACAATCCAGCCCAAAATTAATGCTAGACATTTGTTAACTGAGTTTTGCCCCGTTTTACCACCTTTCTTGTCACAATTGTTAAGTTAATCGCTGCAGTTAAGTAAGTAACCTGATTGTTAAGTCAATCTGGCTTCCCCTGTTGACTTTGGACAAACAGAAGTTCGCAAAAGGGGATAGCACAACCCCAGGACTCTGCAAAGGGCATAAATATCAGTTGCCAAACATCCTAATTTTGATCATTACAGGCAACGCCACAATGGTCCTAAGAGTGAAAAAATGATCATAACTCACTTCTTTCATTGCCATTGTAACTTTTAAAGGTCACTAAAGGAACTGAGACTGCCTTCTGCTGCACGAACCCCAGCGACCGATTAGGTCCCACAGAGTGGGCCTTCTCCGGGTCCCGTCAACTAAACAATGCCGCTTAGCGGGACCCAGGGGAAGAGCCTTCTCTGTGGTGGCCCCGACTCTCTGGAACCAGCTCCCCGCAGAGATTAGAACTGCCCCTACCCTCTTTGCCTTTCGTAAACACCTCAAAACACACCTTTGTCGTCAGGCATGGGGGAATTGAGACATCTCCCCCGGGCCTATACAATTTATGTATGGTATGTTTGTATGTATGTTTGCTTAATAATGGGGTTTTTTAAATATTTTAAATTGTAAATTATTAGATTTGTTATGAATTGTTTTATTGTGCTGCGAACCGCCCCGAGTCTACGGAGAGGGGCAGCATACAAATCTAATAAATAATAATAATAATAATAATAATAATAATAATAATAATAATAACTGTTGTAAGTCAAGGACTACCTGTATTCAAAATGCTTTGCCTTCTTTCAAAGCACATTTTTTAAAGCTGCTCCCTGCAACCCTGGGCTCTCATAGTGGTCTTCCATCCAAGCATTTAGGCTGAGGCTGCTTAGCTTTTGCAGATCAACCACGGTCATCTGTGTTGACCCTGGACTTAATGAAGCACAGTGGACCAACACCAGCAGATGACATGGAGAATTCTGGGAGTTGAAGTCCGCAAGTCTTAAAATTGCCAAGTTTGAAGATTTCTTGGCCTACAGCAAAGGTTTTATGTTTGCTATGCTTTAAATCCCTGGTTCCCAACGTGGAGCCCACAGGGAGCAATTTCATTTTTAATGGGGGCAATTGGAACCTTGTTTAAACCTAGTTAATGGCCTTTTAGGCTTCCTCCGTGTGAGTAGTTCACTTTTTGAATAATAAGAATTATATGTGGGGGGGGGGGAGGTCTCACGATTTTAGAGATGCTTAGGTGGGGCATGGGCAAATAGCATTGGGAACCACTGCTTTAAATTGTAATAAAACTTCTGACTCTCAAAGAGACTTTTGTGGTGCACTGTGTGTTCAATTGTTAAGTGCAGCTACGTTAATGATTTGGGGTTCCCCCCCCCCGACATGGGTAAAAGGAAGACTCAGAATATGCGGAGGGAATATTGGGGGGGGGGATATGCTGACTGTGTAAACCGCTTAGAGAGGGCTGTAAAGCACAGTGACGCTGTATATAAGTCTAAACGCTATTGCTCTCGCCACAGTCCTCAGGAATTCCGACCGGAAGGAGCATTTAGCCGACCGGAAAAAGCATTTAGCAAGGGCAACTCTTTCCCTCAGGCTTCGCCCACCAGATGCTACTACGTACGAGCCCTCTCAAAGGCCTTCGCAAAGGGAATGCCGGGAGTTGTAGTCTCCATATACCGAAACGGAAGTTTTCCTGAGGGAAAGAAAGCGCGGATGGATGAGGGAGAGTTAAGAGGCCGGGTATGTGGGGGGTGAAATACAGGGCTGGCTGCTCTCCGCGCCCTCCCCTCGTTCTTAGCTGGGGAATCCTCACCTCTTCGCCTCAGCAGCAGAGCCGCCACGGCGCTGTCTACGCCGCCAGACATGGCGCACACCACATGCCGTCGAGCGGCTCCCATCATCGTCTAGTTTCGCTGCCTCAAAAGGCCGGCCGGCCGGCCGTGCTTCCTTTCCCGACCGCGGCCTCTCTGAAGGGCAGAAGCAGGACGGGGCCGCCCCTGTGGGCGGAGTTGAGCTCACAAAAGGCCGGGGAAACCGGGCTTCCCCTCGGCTCTCCTTCGGGAGGAAGAGGGCAGCTTTGGCGGGGCGTGAGGGAAGAATCCCGACAGTGGGAGGGGACTTTCCTGTCCTTTTATCTTTGGGTCATGCAGCGGCTGAGGAGGAGGATGGTGGAAGCTGACGTCCTGCCTTTTTTTATTCACCCCAGGCGGAGGAATGGGAGCAACAGCTGGAGGACACCCGTGTGCATGTGCACCTGTGCGCGCATCTTGAGTCAAGGGATGGTTCCTGGCGGCCGCTTGAACCAACCCCTGCATTTTTTTCCTGAAGATGATTTTTTGAGCTGTTTTTTGTTTTTTGCCATTTCTTTGCTTTCTGGGGTTCTTTTTTATATAACTTTTTAAAATTGATTTTCATAACAATATAATCATTTAACATTCACATAACACATAACAGTGTGCTCAGTGTTAAGTGCCCACCACCAAACAACATTCATACCCCTCCACCAAAATGGGGGCATAATTTCTATACTGTATACCATTTTACCTCAAGAGCAGTATATCTATTTACATATAAAGTAATTTCTGGGGGTCTGAGAGAAAAGAGACTTTAACCTCAAAATTCTACCAAAAGCTGGCATTAATAAGCTATAGAATATTTGAATTGGGTGCAATTAGTTATAATCAAAACTGCACTGTTAATGTAGATTTGCTAACAGATTGGGTTCTTTATATTTCCAAGAATGTAAAAGTTGTGCTTAGTCAATGTTTTAATTATATATTTTCTACTTCTAGCTAATAGATCTGAGCTCTCCTTTGATCAAACTAAGTCCTGAAGGAAATAAAGAAAATTGAGAGTGAGATAAAAATAACCTTACCTGCCCTGTAGGTTTCAAAGGAGAGGGTTTAGTTATTTCAGGAGTGTTAAGATCAATGAGAGGTTTGTTTTCACATTCCTGGGTGGCAACTGGTGTTTTATCTGTTTCAAATTCTATCAACAAGTCCTAAAAAAGTGTTTTAATACTATCAAAAATGCAGAATGTCAGATACATATCTTGTACTCCCACCTCCCAAAATACAATACCTAAATATTTGATATTCTGCTGCTTCAAACAACCTTTAATTTTAGAGCTTGTGTGATCTAATTCAAATGTCCCCTTAAGCCATCAGTGTAAATAAGTTCCCAACCCACCTTTGCTAAAAACTGACACTCTTAACAAGAATATTTACGGTATGTCAAAGTATTGATGGCAGGCACTGTTGGACTATTACTGTAACCAACATTTTGAAAGAATTGCATTTATAATATGTTCAGGAGAGATGGATCTGCAAAGCACATTTTAAAGCAAAACCAATAAAACCCTTCATTTTTTAAATACCATAAAAGCCTTCCTAGTATAAAATACTACCATAATAAGTACACTAGGAGGTGATAGCATCTTTCAAATTCTTTTAACAAGCAGCAGTTGCAACATTAATTTTTATTGAAATACATGGTTTGTATTTTGACATGACAGATAAACTAACCTCCTTAGCTAGAATTACTTCTGTTTCCCCCTTTTTAGTAAGGTCTTGTTCTATTTCGATAGAAGGTTTATCTGGTGAAAATGTAAGCGCAATAGGTATAATTCGTGGTGGAGATACGTCTTTATTCAGAATTCCAACCCTTTATTCAGAATTCCAACATCTTTATTCAGAATTCCAACCCTGCAATCATTTACAGTGGTACCTCATCATACGAACCCTTCATCATACAAACTTTTCGAGATACGAACCCAGGGTTCGGAATTTTTTTGCCTCTTCTTACATGCCCTGGTACCTCCTCATGCAGCTTGGGCTAATGGTATGGCCGAGAGATTTGTTCGCGTGGCCAAAGAAGCCCTGAAAAGATCTCAACTAGGTAATATCCAGGAATGCCTGGATACCTTCCTCTTAACGCAGCACATAACACCTAGCACAGTCACGAACAAAAGCCCGGCTGAACTGTTAATGGGCAGAAAGCTCAGGTCACCTTTGGACAGGTTGCATCCCTCCTACTTAGATACTAAACAGTACTGCTCTGATTCCCCCGAAAGATCATTTAATGTGGGGCAATCAGTTTATGCCACAAACTTTGACTGGGTAAATCAGTGGGAGAAGGGAAGCATAGCGGAACAAACCGGCCTGAAAACCTACCACATCCTACTAGGGGATGGCCGCCTTTGGAAAAGGCACGTTGACTATCTAAGGAGGCGGCTGGAAACGACTAGCCTCCGGCAGGGGCTGTCCGAACAAACTAACGGAGCCTCTGAACCTTCACTCCCCACAGGGAGTTCAAATCGATCAACCAAACACGACCCGGACAATGGGAAATAGATTAGGACTTACCGTGCCGCCGAGAGCACTCCAGCGTCCGAGAGCGGGCTCTGAAGGCGCTGCCGGGAGTCCACCAGATTCCACGCATGAAAGATCTTCGCAGGCGGCACCTGCAACTTTCCACACGGACAGTGGGGAGCCGTCCTCCTCCTTGGACTTCGAGGACTCGACTGAAGAGCACAGGTCAGAGAGGAGAGCAAGGAAGCCAACCCGATTGGAGGATTTCATCACATGCCTCTCAGAATGACCAGTATCTGAACCAAAAGGGGAGGGGTGTTATGTATAGGCAGAGTTGCTAAGCAGATTGCACCAAGTTAGAAACAAACTGTTTACCTGTTTGCACCAAGTTAGAAACAAACTGTTTACCTTGTTCTGATTGGCTCCGGGGTTTTGGCGCCATAATTATTTCCTTCTCCAATGTTGCCTGTTGCCGTACTGTAAGAGTATAAATAAGAAAGACAGTGTATTATCCCTGGACCCAGACATATTTAATCACTATCATCCTGTCTCCAACCTTCCCTTTATGGGGAAGGTTGTTGAGAAGGTGGTATTGCTCCAGCTCCAGTAGTCCTTGGAAGAAGCCAATTCAGACCCAGCTACAACATAAAAACTGCTTTGGTCGCACTGATGATCTCTGGCGAGCCCAGGACAGGGGTTTATCCTCTGTCCTGGTGCTCCTTGACCTCTCAGTGGCTTTCGATACCATCGACCATGGTATCCTTCTCTGCTGAGTGGAGGGGTTGGGAGTGGCAGGCACCGTTTTACGGTGGTTCTCCTCCTACCTGTCTGGTCGGGTGCAGTCGCTGTAGGTGGCTTCCTCGGGCTTTCCGAAGTGCTCTATTGGAAACACATATATGTGAGAAAAATTCATACAACTCATAGAACCATTTTGTTTATCTTTATTTTTATACAAAAAAAGAAACAAGTTCCCGATCATATTATAAAAGCTTTATTTACTGAGAACATAAAACCATTTTAATTTGTAACTTTAGCTTTTAAGAAATGGTTGGTTTGCATTTACTTAAAACTGAAATGTTTCAACAGGCATTCATATTGAGGATTGGAGTTGTTCCCATTTTTATTTATTGAAGGGAGGAGGTGTGCAAGTGTCTTCAAACTTGGCAAGTTTAAGATGTGTGGACTTCAACTCCCATTCCTGAGCAACCATGACTGGGGCTGGAATTGTGGGAGTTGAAGTCCACAAGTCTTAAAGCTGTCAAGTTTGCAGTTTGTAAAAAGTGTACATGATTGTAAAAAGTATTCTGCTATACTGGTATTTTATTAAATAATATATTACTACACCATTTGGTTCAGAATACTTTTTTCCTTGTTTTCCACATGTAAACTATAGGTGCGTCTTATACTCCAGTGTGTCTTATAGTCTGAAGCATACAGTTATTATAAAATTAGTCCTTTATATCTGATTTTCAACCTTTTTTGAGCCGCGGCACATTTTTTACATTTACAAAATCCTGGGGCACGTCACCAACCAAAATGATACAAAATGACACTCTAAGACACTCTCCTCTCTTTTTCCATCCCTGTCTCCTCCCCCCTTGTGTGTGTGTGTGTGTGTGTGTATACACACTCTTGAAACAGGTGAGGGCTGGGGGATTTTCTCTTATTCTTTGGGTTCTTTTTATCATATGCTTTAAATCAAGTCACTTCTCTCTCTTTTGTTTCTCTTTCCTCTCATTCTATGTCTCAATCATTTTCTCATTTCTCTTTTTTCCTCCCCTTTTTTCTCTCATTTCTCTCTCTCTCTCCCTTCCTTTTCTCTCTCTCTCTTGCTTTCTTTCTCTTTTTCTTTCTTTCTCTCTTTTTCTCTCCCTGTTGCTTTCTTTCTCTTCCTCTCTTTTCTTTCTTTCTCTTGCTTTCTCTCTCTCTTGCTTTCTTCCTCTTTTTCTTTCTTTCTCTCTTTCTCTCTCCCTCTTGCTTTCTCTCTCTTCCTCTCTTTTCTTTCTTTCTCTTTCTTTCTCTCTCTCTCTCTCTCTCTCTTGCTTTCTTTCTCTCTCTCTCTCACACACTCTCTCTCTCAGCAAAAAGTTGCGAGACCGGAACCTGAGCTTCCTTCTTCGCGGCACACCTGACCATGTCTCGTGCACGGCACACTGGTTGAAAAACACTGCTTTATATAATTCTAATTTCCTCAAATATCACTTATTTCAGAAAAGTGGCTTAATTCTCATTACCTATACTAAATTATATTATGATGATGATGATGATGATGATGGTTATTATTATTATTATTATTATTATTATTATTATTATTATATTTCTCTCTCCCTCTCTGTGTTGATACAGATGGAGGTCAATGATATGGAAAATATTATCTATATAATGTAGAACATTATCTAAATAGGCAGATGAATTCCTAAAATTCTGTATACCAATAAATTGTTTGACATTAAAAAAATATTTTCCCTGAGAAAATATTTTTCTCACTGGCCACTTTGAGAATACAAAATGAGTAAAGCTTATAAGTAATTGTGTGGAAAACAATTCAAATTAAATTCCTTTAAGCTTTTTTTACTTTAAAAACCTACTTCAGAATCCCACGGAGAGCTGTCTTCACCTTTCTCTTCCTTCATTGATTTAGCTATAAAATAAAATAGTAAATTGTGCCAATTCAGAGTATTGCTAGACACTATTCATTCCTGGTGTACGATCGAAAGGTCAAGGTTAATGGCTTAAGCCAGCAACAAATGTCTCTCGCACGAGTTTCTGCAAATTACTCTTGACTGGGTTTCAGAGCTCTAATGTTCTCCAAATCAAATGCAAAACAATGAGGCTTTAAATGTCCCCAGATTCAAAAGTCCATTGAGGAATTCCTGTATCTTTGTTCCTGTTAACTGCCGAACGATAATTCCCACACCGCTTTTTGCAAGCCCTCCCCTTTTGAAGCCTGCTGCAGCTTTCCAAATTGCTTCCAGCTGTGCTTTAGAATCTCCATCTGAAGCTGCACAGCTGCTCCTCCCGTCCCACCATTCTACGCACCCTGACATTGAGGCAGACCTGGCGTGTGTGAATGAGACCTGGCTGGGCCCAGGGGGGGGGAGCTCCTGTCTCGGAAATGGGCCCAACAGAGTTTCAGATGCGGCACCAGCCGTGATCCCAGGGAAGGGGGGGGGGAAGAGTGGCAATTATAGCCAAGAAGAAGACCTTCAAGCTGCATAGGGTCACTGTTCCCGAGATTGCAGATTGTGAGTCCCTTCTTATGAGGCCGGACCTACGGGTACACGTGGACTTGTTACCTGCCTCTCAGCTGCGTATCAACAGCCCTGCCTGCACTGCTCGAGGAGGTAGCCAGGCTGGCGGTGGAGTCCCCCAGACTTATTGTCTTGGGGGAGTTTAATCTGCCGTCGCTCAGTGAACCCTCTGGGTTGGCGCAGGAGTTCATGGCCACCATGGACCTGACCCAAGTAGTTCAGAGCCTAACCCATGAGAGGGGGCACACTCTCGACATGGTTTTCCTCGCAGGACAGTTGAGTAATGATCAGATATTAAGGGGCTTAGAAACGTTGCCTTTGTCATGGTCAGATCTAATTTATTTATCAGCTCTTTATGTGGAACCGTATCAAAGGCTTTGCTGAAGTCCAGGTAGGCAATATCCACGGCACCACCTTCATCCAACACCTTTGTGACATAGTCAAAGAAATCGATGAAATTAGTCTGACATGATTTGCCTTCAGTAAAGCCATGCTGATTTGGCTCCAATAAGTTATTGTTTTTTAGGTGCTGATTTATCCTCTTTTTGAGTAGAGTCTCCATCATTTTAACTACAACTGATGTCACGCTAACTGACCTTTAGTTACCAGCTTCTTCTCTACTGCCCTTCTTGTGGATAGGCACAACACTGGCCATTCTCCAATCCTCAGGAACTTCTCCTGTTAACAAGGATTGGTTAAACAAATGGTATCCTTCTGTGCTGACTGGAGGGGTTGGGAGTGGCAGGCACCGTTTTACGGTGGTTCTCCTCCTACCTGTCTGGTCCGGTGCAGTCGCTGGAGGTGGTTTCCTCGGGCTTTCCGACGTGGTCTATTGGAAACACATATATGTGAGAAAAATTCATACAACTCATAGAACCATTTTGTTTATCTTTATTTTTATACAAAAAAAGAAACAAGTTCCCGATCATATTATAAAAGCTTTATTTACTGAGAACATAAAACCATTTTAATTTGTAACTTTAGCTTTTAAGAAATGGTTGGTTTGCATTTACTTAAAACTGAAATGTTTGAACAGGCATTCATATTGAGGATTGGAGTTGTTCCCATTTTTATTTATTGAAGTATAAAACTTAGCTAGAAATAAAGTGATTTTTAAAAAAACATTCACAAAATCTGATCTGATGTTAAATTTCAAATCTCTTTTCTGAAGTACCTCACACCCACTAATAATGTATTCTAAAATGAATTGATTATAACTCTGGACCAAAAGCAAAGTGAACTAGTTTTCCAAAATTCTCAGTATCAGTTATCACTATTCTCATGTGCCAAGAGAAGCCACATTCTAGTGGCTTCTCTCATAGAAAAAAAATCATTAAACACAAAATGTATATCTTTATAACTAAAGTAGCCTTTAAGCATGAAGACAATTTCATAATGCAAAACTATAGAGCGTTAGAGCAAGCCTTCACTTATAACTATGGACTCTGTATCATATCGATTTACATTTCATATACTGTATTTGTGGGAGTATAAGAAGATGTACTCCACCCCCCCTAAAAGAGTGTGGAAATGTCGGTGCGTCTTATACACCGAATGCAGCCATTTCTGCTGTCCTAAACACCCTCCACCTGCAGAGAGCTCTTGCTGCTGGAGAATGGCAAAATCATCAAATAATGGGCATTTTTCTCTCTTTTTCTTGCAAAAAGTGTGTAGGGAAACGGACTGGGAAGCCTGCAGATAGCTCCTGGGGAATGGGGGAAGGCCAAAAAAGATGTCTCCAATTTTGTGAAAAAACAGGCAAAAATGGCTCATTTTTCACTTAACAATGGGGGCATCTTTGCCTTCTAAATACCCCATCTAGTATGACTGGAAGAGGAATTCTGGCAGTTGAAATCCACTAGTTTTAGAGCTGTGAAGTTTGAAAACTTTTGGATTAGGGAGGAGGTGTGCAAGTGTCTTCAAACTTGGCAAGTTTAAGATGTGTGGACTTCAACTCCCATTCCTGAGCAACCATGACTGGGGCTGGAATTGTGGGAGTTGAAGTCCACAAGTCTTAAAGCTGTCAAGTCTGCAGTTTGTAAAAAGTGTACATGATTGTAAAAAGTATTCTGCTATACTGGTATTTTATTAAATAATATATTACTACACCATTTGGTTCAGAATACTTTTTTCCTTGTTTTCCACATGTAAACTATAGGTGCGTCTTATACTCCAGTGTGTCTTATAGTCTGAAGCATACAGTTATTATAAAATTAGTCCTTTATATAATTCTAATTTCCTCAAATATCACTTATTTCAAAAAAGTGGCTTAATTCTCATTACCTATACTAAATTATATTATGATGATGATGATGATGATGGTTATTATTATTATTATTATTATTATTATTATTATTATTATTATATTTCTCTCTCCCTCTCCCTCTCTGTGTTGATACAGAGGGATGTCATTGATATCGAAAATATTATCTATATAATGTAGAACAATATCTAAATAGGCAGATGAATTCCTAAAATTCTGTATACCAATAAATTGTTTGACATTAAAAAAATATTTTCCCTGAGAAAATATTTTTCTCACTGGCTACTTTGAGAATACAAAATGAGTAAAGCTTATAAGTAATTGTGTGGAAAACAATTCAAATTAAATTCCTTTAAGCTTTTTTTACTTTAAAAACCTACTTCAGAATCCCACGGAGAGCTGTCTTCACCTTTCTCTTCCTTCATTGATTTAGCTATAAAATAAAATAGTAAATTGTGCCAATTCAGAGTATTGCTAGACACTATTCATTCCTGGTGTACGATCGAAAGGTCAGGGTTAATGGCTCAAGCCAGCAACAAATGTCTCTCGCACGAGTTTCTGCAAATTACTCTTGACTGGGTTTCAGAGCTCTAATGTTCTCCAAATCAAATGCAAAACAATGAGGCTTTAAATGTCCCCAGATTCAAAAGTCCATTGAGGAATTCCTGTATCTTTGTTCCTGTTAACTGCCGAACGATAATTCCCACACCGCTTTTTGCAAGCCCTCCCCTTTTGAAGCCTGCTGCAGCTTTCCAAATTGCTTCCAGCTGTGCTTTAGAATCTCCATCTGAAGCTGCACAGCTGCTCCTCCCGTCCCACCATTCTACGCACCCTGACATTGAGGCAGACCTGGCGTGTGTGAATGAGACCTGGCTGGGCCCAGAGGGGGGGGAGCTCCTGTCTCGGAAATGGGCCCAACAGAGTTTCAGATGTGGCACCAGCCGTGATCCCAGGGAAGGGGGGGGGGGAAGAGTGGCAATTATAGCCAAGAAGAAGACCTTCAACTGCATACGGTCACTGCTCCTGAGATTGCAGGTTGTGAGTCCCTTCTTATGAGGCCGGACCTAGTGGTACACGTGGACTTGTTACCTGCCTCTCAGCTGCGTATCAACAGCCCTGCCTGCACTGCTCGAGGAGGTAGCCAGGCTGGCGGTGGAGTCCCCCAGACTTATTGTCTTGGGGGAGTTTAATCTGCCGTCGCTCAGTGAACCCTTTGGGTTGGCGCGGGAGTTCATGGCCACCATGGACCTGACCCAAGTAGTTCAGAGCCTAACCCATGAGAGGGGGCACACTCTCGACATGGTTTTCCTCGCAGGACAGTTGAGTAATGATCAGATATTAAGGGGCTTAGAAACGTTGCCTTTGTCATGGTCAGATCTAATTTATTTATCAGCTCTTTATGTGGAACCGTATCAAAGGCTTTGCTGAAGTCCAGGTAGGCAATATCCACGGCACCACCTTCATCCAACACCTTTGTGACATAGTCAAAGAAATCGATGAAATTAGTCTGACATGATTTGCCTTCAGTAAAGCCATGCTGATTTGGCTCCAATAAGTTATTGTTTTTTAGGTGCTGATTTATCCTCTTTTTGAGTAGAGTCTCCATCATTTTAACTACAACTGATGTCAAGCTAACTGGCCTGTAGTTACCAGCTTCTTCTCTACTGCCCTTCTTGTGGATAGGCACAACACTGGCCATTCTCCAATCCTCAGGAACTTCTCCTGTTAACAAGGATTGGTTAAACAAATGGTATCCTTCTGCGCTGACTGGAGGGGTTGGGAGTGGCAGGCATCGTTTTACGGTGGTTCTCCTCCTACCTGTCTGGTCGGGTGCAGTCGCTGTAGGTGGCTTCCTCGGGCTTTCCGAAGTGGTCTATTGGAAACACATATATGTGAGAAAAATTCATACAACTCATAGAACCATTTTGTTTATCTTTATTTTTATACAAAAAAAGAAACAAGTTCCCGATCATATTATAAAAGCTTTATTTACTGAGAACATAAAACCATTTTAATTTGTAACTTTAGCTTTTAAGAAATGGTTGGTTTGCATTTACTTAAAACTGAAATGTTTCAACAGGCATTCATATTGAGGATTGGAGTTGTTCCCATTTTTATTTATTGAAGTATAAAACTTAGCTTAGCCTTTGTTGTGGTTCAGCCTGGGACCCCTCCGGGAATGGCTGATTTGCTGTCGGTGTCCAGCTCAGAGGCTGAGGACCAGGAGGGGCAGACTGACGAAGAAGCTGAATCCCAGGCTGAAGATGAAGGACAGCCAGAGTTCCACCAGGGGGAGCTCTCCCCAGCAAGCAGCCTGGATTCCCTGGGGGAAGATGCTAGTGACTTCATAGATATGCGACAGAGGAGAGCTAACGAGAGAAGAACGCAATTGGCTAGGTATTTCCAGCATTAGTGGTTGCAGCTGGGTTTGGGTGTGGTGCTCTTGGGAAAGGATAAAAGGTGGCCCCACCCTTCCTGGCTTGTGGAGTTTTATCTTGGAGATTCGTGAGACCTGTCTGTGAACTTTGGTGGCTACAATCCTGGTTTGTGCCTTGGACTATTGAAACCTTGGGGGGGTGTGCCAGCAAGCAGCTTGTGAAATTGACTGGACATCAGGACCCTGTTGTACGTATCTGTAACCTGTCTGCTGTGAAGACAGGTTTTCCTTTGTGCTTATTTTTTTCCTGCTATAAACAACTTTTGTATTTTACCAGAGTGTCTGGCTGTTTTTTCAGTGGGTGTGGAGGTCTGGGAAAACCCAGACAGAACAGAATAAAACTCCACCAACCACCAGACACCTGGTGCTCATTTTGGAGGGGTGGTTTGGTTGTTTTGTTCCTTGCTCTTTGCTGCTGGTTCCTGGTTGGACATCTTTTGTTTTTCGGCTTCCTGTTCTTGCCTGTCACCATGGATGTTGCTGCAGCTGACATGCAGGCTGTCTTTGCAGAGTTGCGAGGGGACATTGCTCACTTGACCCAGACAGTCTTGTTATTACAACGTCAAGTGGAGATTTTGTCCCAGGCGGCCCCACCCCAGGCGGCACCTGTGGTACCACCTCCAGCACCTGTGCCCAGAAGAAAATGTTTTGTGGCGATGCCGGAAAAGTTCTGGGGGGACCGGCGGCTGTTTTCTGCGTTCCAGAGCCAGGTGCAGCTTTTTATCAACGCGCAGATGGTGCACTTCCCAGGGGATGACCACAAGGTGGCGTTTCTGTGCAGTTTATTGGCTGGCCCTGCAGCGTCGTGGGTGGCACCGTACCTGGCCCGGGATGATCCGCTACTCCAGGACTACAATGCTTTTTGTGACTTGCTGCGTCACCAATTTGCGGACCCGGTGCAGGAACAAACGGCCACGCGGGCGCTGAAGCAATTACGCCAGGGTTCGCGCCCCCTGGTGGACTATATGGCTGACTTTAGGTCTCTGGCCGGGCAAGTCCAGTGGAATGAGGCTGCCCTGATCGAGGCCTTTCAGGATGGACTATCCGACATGATGTTGGACGCATTAGTGCATGAGGTGATGCCCGGCACGTTGGACGGTTTGGAGAGGCATTGCTTGGCAATAGAGGCCAGGCTGTTGGCCAGGGAAGTCCATCGAGCGGGACGGTCCAACCCCCGTGCGTCAGACGTCCCGCCGACACCTGTTTCGCGGCGGGGGTTGCCAACCGTAAGCACCCCGGCTCCGGTCCCTGCGCCCCGACGTTTTTCACCAGCGCTGCCTCCACGCTTGATGGATCGTGTTGCTGCCGGAGAGCCGATGGACGTAAGTTACGCCCGACCCCGACAGACCCCGGAGGAACGAGGGCGTCGGCGGGCAGCTGGGTTGTGCTTCTATTGTGGGGCCCCGGGACATTTTGCTGTTGTTTGTCCCCACAAGAGGCGGAGCACCGTGGCTGCCGTCGTTCCTGTACCCTACAGCCCTCCCGTGCTTCCCATGGCGTCCCCTGTGCAGTTACAGGAGACAACCCCTGGTGTCCCCGTTCCTGCCCTGAACTCTCCGATGGCGGGGCCTTCGTCTGGATGTCCCCCGTCGCCGGAACGATCGGGAAACGAGGGGGGCCCGGCTTGGTGGCAACACTAGGTCGGGCGGGGATCCCATTTTCGTCTGACTCCACGACTCCCGAATTCGGACCGTCTCGACATTTGACGCTTGCGGTGACCTTGCATATCGCGCAACGGACTCGGACTTACCCCGCGTTGGCCCTCGTGGATTCGGGGGCGACGACAAACTTCTTAGACGAAGCCTTTGCCCAACGTCATTCCTTGCCCCTTTGTCCTGTTACCCCGCCATTAACTGTGGAGACTATCGATGGGCGGGTTTTGTTGGCTGGTCCCATCCGTTTCCAGACCCTGCCGGTGCGGATGTGCATCGGAACTCATGAGGAGGCCCTACAGTTTTATGTTACCAAGGGGCTTCATTTTCCCCTCGTGTTGGGGTTGTCATGGCTGCGTGCACATGACCCACAGGTGGTGTGGTCTCAGAACTTGGTCACCTTCTCCAGTTTGCAGTGCGTGGACCATCACCGACATGTGTGCGCAGCCCAAGGCCCAGTAGTTCCCGCGATTCAATTACCCCGTTGCCTCGAGGAATTCGCCGATGTGTTCAACGAAAAGGAGGCGGATCGGCTACCACCACATCGGACGTATGACTGTGCCATTGACCTGCTTCCTGACGCCAAGCTCCCGGCTGGTCGTTTGTATTCCATGTCCGAGCCGGAGCTTGTGGCGCTCAAGGAGTTTGTGGAAAAGAATCTGGCCAAGGGATTTATTCGGCCATCCAAGTCCCCTTTGTCTGCCCCTGTTTTGTTCGTGAAAAAGAAAACAGGCGATCTTCGCCTCTGCTGTGACTATCGCCGCCTTAACGCCATCACAGTGCGGAATAGGTACCCCTTGCCCTTGATCCCTGAACTCATGGACCGGTTGCGGACGGCAACGGTATTCACCAAAATCGATTTGCGCAGTGCGTATAATTTGGTCCGGATGCGGGCCGGGGATGAATGGAAGACAGCGTTTGGCACGCGTTACGGCCACTTTGAATATACAGTGATGCCCTTTGGCCTCACCAACGCCCCGGCCGTGTTCCAACATCTGATGAACGACGTGTTCCGGGACATGTTGGACCAGTTTGTGGTGATTTACCTTGATGACATTTTAGTGTATTCCCTGAACCATGCCTTGCATTTGACCCATTTGCGCCGGGTCCTGCTCCGCTTGCGGGAGCAGCAGTTGTATGCCAAGCTGGAGAAGTGCCAATTCTTCCAGACTACCGTCGAATTCCTGGGGCACATTTTATCTCCAGGTGGCATTTCCATGGACCCGAACAAAGTGGCCGCACTTCAGTCTTGGCAACCTCCACGACGGGTGAAAGACGTACAACGTCTTTTGGGGTTTGCAAACTACTATCGGGCTTTTGTTCCGGGGTATGCCACGTTAACCACGCCCTTGACTCGGTTGTTACAAAAACAAGTCCCATTTGGTTGGGGGGAGGCGGAACAGCGGGCTTTTGATGCCCTGAAAGCGGCGTTCATGGCGGAACCGCTTCTGCGCCATCCTGATCCCGCTCAGCCGTTTGTGTTAGAAACCGACGCTTCAGATGTAGCGGTTGGCGCAGTGCTTCTCCAAGCCCAGCGGCCCGGTGACATGTTGTTTCCGTGTGCCTACTTCTCCCGGAAGCTGTCTCCCTCGGAAAGGAACTATACTATTTGGGAGAAGGAACTTTTAGCGGTGAAGGCCGCCTTTGAGCATTGGCGGCATTACCTGGAGGGGGCCCGTCATCAAATCGAGGTACGGACGGATCACCGGAACCTGGAGTATTTACAGACGGCCCGGAAATTAAACCAGAGACAGATCCGCTGGTGTTTCTTTTTCGCGCGGTTCAATTTCCGCATCAGGTACACTCCCAGTGCCCAGAACCCCCGAGCGGATGCCTTGTCGCGCAAGCCAGAATACACGCACCCGAAGGAGCTGGCTCCTCTGCAGACAGTGTTACCCCCTGCAGCTTTGGCTGCCACTCAGGACCCAGTAGACTTGCGTCACCGTTTACGGGAGGCGCAGCGTGAGGATGGGTTTGTAGCGCAGAGAGTGCGAGAGTTAACACCCAATTCCCCATGGACGTTTCAAGACGGGCTGCTTCGGTACCGGGGGCAGCTGTATGTTCCCGCCGGCCCAGTGAGAGGGTTGATTATGACCCAGTGTCATGACTGTCCAGTGGCGGGGCATTTTGGTCTGTTTAAAACATTGGAGCTAGTCTCTCGGACATTCTGGTGGCCACGCCTCCAAGATGATGTGCGTTCCTATGTGGCCACCTGTGTCCAGTGTCGTACGGCCAAGGGGGTGACTGGAGCCCCACCGGGATTACTGCAACCTTTGCCCACGCCTGAGAGACCCTGGGGTGCCGTGTCCATTGACTTTGTCACTCATTTGCCTTCCTCTGCTCGCTTCACGGTAGTCATGGTGGTGATGGACATGCTCACCAAGATGGTGCATTTTGTCCCTTGCACTAGGGTGCCCACTGCCCAACTCACGGCTCAAATGTTTATTAGTCACGTGTTTCGGTTACATGGGCTTCCGGATCGAGTGGTCTCTGATAGGGGCACACAGTTCACAGCCCGGTTTTGGCGGGAATTGATGTCGGCCCTGAATGTGTCCGTGTGCCTCGCCTCGACGCAGCACCCCCAGACCGATGGCGGTACAGAAAAAGTGATCGGGATATTGGAACAATACCTGCGGTGTGTCGTGGCGGATCGCCAGACGGATTGGTCCCGGTTTATCCCTGTCGCGGAGTTCGCGTTCAACAATTCCCGTCACTCATCGACCCGGCTCACGCCCTTTTTCGCAAACTATGGATTTCACCCTCGCTTCTTTCCCTTGACCCTCCTAGATTCCCCGGTGCCTGCTGCTGAGGACTTTCTCTCAGAGCTGCAGGCGGTTCACGAGATGGTGAAGAGATACTTGAATAAAGCCAAGGAGGACTACAAGAGGGTGGCTGATCGCTCCAGGCGGGATGTGCCCCCCTTGGTGGTGGGGGATCAGGTGTGGTTGTCCACAAAATATGTAGCCTCTGAACTACCCCGGCACAAACTAGATCCCCGGTTCCTGGGTCCTTTTCCCGTTGAGCGGGTGATTAATCCGGTGGCTTACCGGCTCACCCTGCCGGACAATTTGCGGGTTCACCCTGTGTTTCACTGTTCGCTGCTAGTCCCTGTCCCTCCCGATTGTCCGCTCCGTCCCAATGTTCCCGTGTTTCCTGCCCCGTGTGTTCGTGATCACCTCCCTGAAGCTATGGTACATGACATTGTGGATTCCCGTTGGGTGGATGGGTGTTTCCAGTACAAGGTGCAATGGGTAGAGGGGGATCCGGATGATTGCTCCTGGGTGGAAGCGGCGTTGTTGGACGCTCCCGATCTTCTTCGGGCTTTTCACGCCCAGTTCCCTCAGAAACCGCGTCCTCTCCGCTGGCAGGTGGGGAGGGGCCTTCCGCGGGGGGATGGTGTTGTGGTTCAGCCTGGGACCCCTCCGGGAATGGCTGATTTGCTGTCGGTGTCCAGCTCAGAGGCTGAGGACCAGGAGGGGCAGACTGACGAAGAAGCTGAATCCCAGGCTGAAGATGAAGGACAGCCAGAGTTCCACCAGGGGGAGCTCTCCCCAGCAAGCAGCCTGGATTCCCTGGGGGAAGATGCTAGTGACTTCATAGATATGCGACAGAGGAGAGCTAACGAGAGAAAAACGCAATTGGCTAGGTATTTCCAGCATTAGTGGTTGCAGCTGGGTTTGGGTGTGGTGCTCTTGGGAAAGGATAAAAGGTGGCCCCACCCTTCCTGGCTTGTGGAGTTTTATCTTGGAGATTCGTGAGACCTGTCTGTGAACTTTGGTGGCTACAATCCTGGTTTGTGCCTTGGACTATTGAAACCTTGGGGGTGTGTGCCAGCAAGCAGCTTGTGAAATTGACTGGACATCAGGACCCTGTTGTACGTATCTGTAACCTGTCTGCTGTGAAGACAGGTTTTCCTTTGTGCTTATTTTTTTCCTGCTATAAACTACTTTGGATTTTACCAGAGTGTCTGGCTGTTTTTTCAGTGGGTGTGGAGGTCTGGGAAAACCCAGACAGAACAGCCTTTAAGCATGAAGACAATTTCATAATGCAAAACTATAGAGCGTTAGAGCAAGCCTTCACTTATAACTATGGACTCTGTATCATATCGATTTACATTTCATATACTGTATTTGTGGGAGTATAAGAAGATGTACTCCACCCCCCCTAAAAGAGTGTGGAAATGTCGGTGCGTCTTATACACCGAATCCAGCCATTTTTGCTGTCCTAAACACCCTCCACCTGCAGAGAGCTCTTGCTGCTGGAGAATGGCAAAATCATCAAATAATGGGCATTTTTCTGTCTTTCTTGCAAAAAGTTTGTAGGGAAACAGTAGAGCCGGTGCCGTTTCTCCCGCCCGACAGCTGATCTGCTGGCGGGCAGCCTTGGGGACATCCCGCCCCCTCCCCATTTCATCCTGTGCTCCAAAAGCACTTATCTCTCCACGGCTGCATCTTTTCCTGGCCGAAGATTGCGGCCAGCAGTGGCTTTCCTGTAGTCCGGTGGTGGCAAGCCGCCTCTCTGCAATCCCTTATTAGAGACCCCTGGACCCCCTTGCAGGCTCCTCTTCCCCAGGCATACAAATAAAAAAAGATCCATGCTGAATTCAGCAAGGAATTCAGCAGCGATTCCTCCCAGCGAGCTGTGGGCTAATTAGGGCTGCAGGTCAGTCTTTCACCACAAAGACTTAGGTGCCAACTCGTTCCCACACGTTTGGCGCAAGGCTCCCAATCTTACAGCCGCCGCTTCCTCGGATCCTGCCTTCTGTGTAAGCGGTGTGGGCCAGCGGCAGCGGCTTTTCTGAGCATGCGAGGCTCCCAATGGGGAGGGCAACCGAGATGGCTCTCATTGCAAGCGCCACGCTGCTTTCTTTGGTGGGGAAGGAAAGGTGGGTGCTCTCGATCTCTACATGCGAGACAAACCTACCAAGGGAGAGAGGTGCCCATGCGATGGAGGACAGAAGCTCAGCTTTTCCCCATGCCTGCTTTTACGGCATGGGAGAAAGCCGAGCTTCTATCTTTCGTCGTGTGGGTGCCTCTCTCCCTTGGTAGGTTTGTCTCGCACGTAGAGATCGAGAGCACCCACCTTTCCTTCCCTGGCTTGCAAAATAGGAAAGCTGTTACTGCCGCTGCTGACCGCTCAGAAAAGCCGCTGCTGGCCGCTGCTGGACAAAGTCTTTATCTGAGGAGTTGCCACCGCTTCCCCTGCCTGAAGCAAGCTGCCTGAGAGGTTTGGAGACCAACTTCCAAGTTGGAAGAGCCCCTGAGTTAGGAGTGCAAGGGTCTACAAACCTGGCAAGTTTAAGGCTTGTGGACTTCAACTCCCATTCCTGAGGTAGCATGATTGAAGGAGGAATTCTAGGAGTTGAAGTCCATAAGTCTTGAAGCTGTCAAGTTTGAAGTTTGTAAAAAGTGTACATGGTTTTAAACAGCATACTTGGTTGTAAAAAGTATTCTGCTACACTGGTATTTTATTAAATAATATAATATTGCACCATTTGGTTCAGAATACATTTTTCCTTGTTTTCCTCCTCTAAAATCTAGGTGCGCCTTATACACAGGTGTGTCTTATACACTGAAAAATACAGTATATGAATTTCAGACTTCTCCCCCACCTCCTTCTAAAAAGTACAATCCCATTTTGTTTTTTACTTTAAAATAAGGTATGTGGAGTGTGCATAGGGATTTGTTCAGTTTATTTTATAGTCCGGCCCTCCAACAGTCCGAGGGATGGTGAACTGGCCCCTGTGTAAAAAGTTTTGGGACCCCTGTTGTGGGTGCTTCATTACTGGAGGTTTCTAAGAGACTTTCTCAGCCACTTGTCTGAAATAGTATAGGGCAGGGGTCTCCAACCATGGCATCTTAGGCTTGTGGACTTCTGCTCCCAGAGTTTATTTATTTATTTATTGGATTTGTATGCCGTTCCTCTCCGTAGACTCGGGGCAGCTAACAACAATGATAAAAACAGCATGTAACAATCCAATACTAAAACAACTAAAACCCTTATTATAAAACCAAACATACACACAAACATACCATGCATAAATTGTAATGGCCTAGGGGGAAGGAATATCTCAACTCCCCCATGCCTGGTGGTATAAGTGAGACTTTAATAGTTTACGAAAGACAGGGAGGGAAGGGGGGCAGTTCTAATCTCCCGGGGGAGTTGGTTCCAGAGGGCCGGGGCCGCCACAGAGAAGGCTCTTCCCCTGGGGCCCGCCAAACAACATTGTTTAGTCGACGGGACCCGGAGAAGGCCAACTCTGTGGGACCTTATCGGTTGCTGAGATTCGTGTGGTAGCAGGCAGTTCCAGAGGTAATCTGGTCCAATGCCATGTAGGGCTTTAAAGGTCATGGCCAACACTTTGAATTGTGACCGGAAAGTGATCGGCAGCCAATGCAAGCCAGAGTGTTGAAGACACGTGGGCGAATCTTGGAAGCCTCACGATGGCTGTTGCGGCTGCGTTCTGCACGATCTGAAGTTTCCGAACACTTTTCAAAGGTAGCCCCATGTAGAGAGCGTTGCAGTAATCGAACCTCGAGGTGATGAGGGCATGAGCGACTGTGAGCAATGACTCCCTGTCCAAATAGAACCGCAACTGGTGCACTAGGCGAACCTGGGCAAACGCCCGCCTCGTCACAGCCGAAAGATGATGTTCCAATGTCAGCTGTGGATCGAGGACGCCCAATTTGCGAACCCTCTCTGAGGGGGTCAGTAGTTCCCCCCCCCAGGGTGGAACTACTGACCGATGGGCAGATGGAATTGTCCTTGGGAGGCAATACCCACAGCCACTCCGTCTTGTCTGGGTTGAGTTTGAGTTTGTTGACACCCATCCAGGCCCCAACAGCCTCCAGGCACCGGCACATCACTTCCACTGCTTCGTTGACTTCGTTGAGTTCCTCAGCCAGCTCTGGGAGTTGAAGTCCACAGGCCTTAAAAATTGCCAAGGTTGGAACTCCCTGGTATAGGGGGTATCCTGCTTCAATAGAGGGCTGGATTAGAACATCTTCAAGGTCCCTTCCATTCCATCCCCATTATTTCCATACTATTATATTCTATTTTACACCAAGGCAAGTTCCATACTTTTATGAACTATTATTTTCCCTGCTTAGCAATTCCAAATCCCAGAATTTCCCTAGACAGCATGTAGGCTGGAGTATTCTAGGAATTGAAATCCACACATCAAGTTGCCATGTTTGAAAAGCACTATCATAAAGAGGTTGCGTTTTTTTAATTCTTAAGACTATGTTGCAGTATGGCATAAATGTTAGAATAGGATTTATATATCTGGACCTCTAGCATAAAAATACTCTGCTTACCCTGATTCTATAAGCCAGGATAGGAGGGCACTAACTTGCCTAGTCTATATCCCTGGTAATTACTGCTGAAGGGAAACAAAAGGGGTCAATAAACATCTCACTGATAAACAAAGTTTACATCACTCTGGACAGGACCTTATAGGATCAAAGGGGGAGATTTACATTGCCTGAAGCATACACAGGACAAGAGGGTGATTAAGGAAGATTAGTTGTGATAAGGCAGAAGGCTTCAGAGAAATTAAGTGTGAGAAACATCTGCTCTTAGGAAGTTTCTAGGAAATTGTTTTGTGATATCTGTGGGAAAAGGAAGAACTCAAAGATATGTTTGAAGTTATGTATCACTTGACATGTACGTGTAATTATCCCCGTTTGTTCATGCTTCCAAATAAAAAGAAGTACATGGCTCTATACCGTGTCACTTCACCCAGAGAGAGAATGTGTCCAAGTCTTCTTTCCAGGATTCGCGTTCGTAAGTGACCCCACACGGCTGGGTTGTACTTAGTCCCATTGAAGACATTGTCTTCATCAGGAACTTTGACAGCATCCACAAGACTACACTATCTGCTGTTAGTTACGATTCCCATATTCTTGGATAACCATCTTAAGGAACTTGTGTAAAGACAGGTCACCTGACCTTTCTTAAAATGTGATAAACACTGGTTAAGAATTAAGACCTTTCCTCATTTGCAGTTAGCCTTAATGTAAAGGTGCCGTGTATCCTTTTTTCCCTTGTTACCTAATGATTTTTCATCCCTTTCACCAGAAATGGGTTCGGCCTGATGCTTTATAACTGCCCGAAGTTGGTGCAGGTGTGACCTAGGGCCCTTGTCCTCTACAGCCACTCTCACCTGGGCATCAACTAGTCTCTCCGTCTTTCCTGCTAGCCTTTTCCACTGTGCCCAACACATTTCAAAATCTGTTCCGAGCTCAACATGTTTTAATGTATCCATATGAAAAAATGATGGGAGGCCATGCAGAGAAATGGGAAATCTGATTTTGCTGGGCAGCTACCCTGATATCACTGACAGGTTTGGGAAAGCAGCATAACAGTCTGAACTGGTAGAAAACGACAATTCTCCTGCATCTGAAGCTATGCTTGATTTGTCAGAGAGCAAATCTTCAGATGATCCCATACTATTTGAATAAATCCTGTTGGAAGAAGTAGGTAACACACACACACACAATGCAGACTGGAAAATGTGGAGAGGAAGGGATCACAAGAGTGTTGAGAATATACACTGCAATGCATTGATTCCAGAGCTGAGAGCCACAAGTACACTAGGCAGTAGTATTTTTCCTATTGTGTGCCTGCTTACTGTTCTGTAATCTCTCGTCCAATTTCTCCGTTCTTGTGAAGGGAGGGGGGGGAGAAAAATGGGTCAAACACAGCAGAGATTGGCTACCAAAATTGCTCTAAAACAAAAAAAAATACTTCAAAAAAACAGAGAAATGACTTAATAGTATTTTATGCTATCATTTCTTTCCTTTTGATAATGAGAACAAAATATGCAACTCCGATTTTATGTTATAGGACAAAACTTCACCTACATCTGAGTTGTTGCAATAAGATAAAGAAATGTGATGGTCGTTTTGTTTCAAAATTTTTGTATTATTCATGCTATAAGGAATTTTATGAGGCAAACTACTTTTCTAACATGAATTGCCTTGACAAGCCAGTTAGAAATGGAAGGTTTGGGTCTAACGCCCAGTTAGCAGCAGCCAGTTGCTGCTAACTACATTTTTTAGCCAGACAGGTGGATATAATTTTAAAAACTGAAACACGATTGAAGGTAGTTTGGGACAGTATACTGCAGTTTTGTATTGAATTATTCAAATTAATGAATAAAATAAAATTTTGGAGAACTCATTCCTTTTTGCACACGTAGTTGTTGACTATAAAGGAAAAGTCAGACACACATTCTGTCCTGCCATAAATAGTTCTGCATTTAAGAATTTGCCATTCTTACAGATATTGAATTGTGATTGTCTTCAGAGACTCTGAATATTTTGCAGTAATTATGAAAGAGTGGAATCAATATTTAAAATGCTTAACTTTATTTCAACATATTTGACAAACATCTACAATTTACTTTGTACAATTTTGAAACAAATATTTTTACCAGGAAATACATTTATTACAACCAAAATTGCTTATAATGTAAAAAAAGTCCATCTATTTTCTATTTTTCTTAGCAGAAATATATCAACATTTCAAGTTCCCGATTTTAATGTCTTTTTTCCAGTGAACCATTTTTCACTCTTTTCCAGTGAACTATTAGTTGCTTAACTCTAGACTTTTTCCAAGTTTAAAAACCATTATTTAAAAATCAGAATTTCAGAAGAGGTAAATTTTCTTTATTTCCTTCAGGACTTAGTTTGATCAAAGGAGAGCTCAGATCTATTAGCTAGAAGTAGAAAATATATAATTAAAACATTGACTAAGCACAACTTTTACATTCTTGGAAATATAAAGAACCCAATCTGTTAGCAAATCTACATTAACAGTGCAGTTTTGATTACAACCAATTGCACCCAATTCAAATATTATATAGCTTATTAATGCCATGTTTTGGCAGAATTTTGAGGTTAAATTTTCTAATATTACATGAAATATATATAACATCAGATTGGACAAAGCTTAAAATATATAGTTGAGTGCCTCTAAATGTAAAATATACGCAATTAAACTTTATCATCAACACACACTTACAAACAGTATTGAGGGTGAGATAAAAATAACCTTATTTTATAGGGTTCCAAGTCACCTGTACTTTATAATTAAGCTTAACAATTATTTAACAGGCAAACCTAAAGCTTGCCAATTGCCTAGCCCACTTATTACCAACCTCTGAAATTTCTGACAAGCTTACAGTTCTCTCTGCAAATTGCAAGCATGGAAATTATCTAAATACAGTGGTACCTTAAGATACGAACTTAATTGGTGCCGGGGGGAGGTTCGTAAAACGAAAGGTTCGTAAGATGAAACATTGTTTCCCATAGGAAACAATGTAAACTCAATTAATCCGTGCAACAACAAAAAAAAACCCGCAAAAAACCGCTGCCGCCCGGCTGTCACCTTTTAAAACAGCCGTGTGGCAGGAGATAGGCTTTGAGTTTTTGGCTGGGGGGGGAGAAGTAGGACCTTCCTAACTCCTCCCCCCCCAGCCACAAGGAGCGGCGAAGCGGCGAAGTGACGTGGAGGAATGAAGTGACGTCCTGCTCATCGCCCGTGTCTGGCAGAAGCTTCTGCCCGAGTGCTCTTGGCCGGCGGGATTCAAAGTGCTGGGGTGGGAGGTGTCCCGACAGAAACGGGCTCCGAAGCGGCGCAAAGTTATCCTGTCTCTCCACCTCCTCCCCCTGCGGCCGCCTTCCCAAAGGAGCCTTCTGGCTGCCCAGGGGGCGGAGTTAGCTTTGTGCCAGGGGAGCGGGGGCTGACACCCGAGCGCTCTTGCCCAGCGGGAGGCGAAGCACTGGGGTGGGGGGTAGGGCTGTCGGGACATCCCCCACCCCAGCACTTTGAATCCCGCCGGCCAAGAGCACTCGGGCAGAAGCTTCCCCCTCATCGCCCGTGTCTGGCAGAAGCTTCTGCCCGAATGCTCTTGGCCGGCGGGATTCAAAGTGCTGGGGTTGGAGGTGTCCCGACAGCCCCACCCCCACCCCAGTGCTTCGCCTCCTGATGGGCAAGAGCGCTCGGGTGGCAGCTCCCGCTCCCCCGGCACAAAGCTAACCCCATCCCCTGGGCAGCCAGAAGGCTCCTTTGGGAAGGCGGCCGCAGGGGGAGGAGGTGGAGAGACAGGATAACTTTGCGCCGCTTCGGAGCCCGTTTCTTTCCTGCTGCCACTATCTTCTTGAAGGTTTTCCCAACGAAGCGCTGCGCTGGGCTCTGAAGTGGCGCAAAGTTCTCCCTGCCTCCTCTGCAGTTGGGAGGCTCCTTGGGGAAGGTGGCAGCAGAGGAGGCAGGGAGAACTTTGCGCCACTTCGGAGCCCAGCGCAGCGCTTCATTGGGAAAACCTTCAAGGAGATAGTGGCAGCAGGAAAGAAACGGGCTCCGAAGCGGTGCAAAGTTATCCTGTCTCTCCACCTCCTCCCCCTGCGGCCGCCTTCCCAAAGGAGCCTTCTGGCTGCCCAGGGGGTGGGGTTAGCTTTGTGCCGGGGGAGCGGGGGCTGCCACCCGAGCGCTCTTGCCCAGCGGGAGGCGAAGCACTGGGGTGGGGGGTGGGGCTGTCGGGACACCCCCACCCCAGCACTTTGAATCCCGCCGGCCAAGAGCACTCGGGCAGAAGCTTCCCCCTCATCGCCTGTGTCTGGCAGAAGCTTCTGCCCGAGTGCTCTTGGCCGGCGGGATTCAAAGTGCTGGGGTGGGAGGTGTCCCGACAGAAACGGGCTCCGAAGCGGCGCAAAGTTATCCTGTCTCTCCACCTCCTCCCCCTGCGGCCGCCTTCCCAAAGGAGCCTTCTGGCTGCCCAGGGGGCGGAGTTAGCTTTGTGCCAGGGGAGCGGGGGCTGACACCCGAGCGCTCTTGCCCAGCGGGAGGCGAAGCACTGGGGTGGGGGGTAGGGCTGTCAGGACACCTCCCACCCCAGCACTTTGAATCCCGCCGGCCAAGAGCACTCGGGCAGAAGCTTCCCCCTCATCGCCCGTGTCTGGCAGAATCTTCTGCCCGAGTGCTCTTGGCCGGCGGGATTCAAAGTGCTGGGGTGGGAGGTGTCCCGACAGCCCCACCCCCACCCCAGTGCTTCGCCTCCCGATGGGCAAGAGCGCTCGGGTGGCAGCCCCCGCTCCCCCGGCACAAAGCTAACCCCACCCCCTGGGCAGCCAGAAGGCTCCTTTGGGAAGGCGGCCGCAGGGGGAGGAGGTGGATAGACAGGATAACTTTGCACCGCTTCGGAGCCCGTTTCTTTCCTGCTGCCACTATCTCCTTGAAGGTTTTCCCAACGAAGCGCTGCGCTGGGCTCCGAAATGGCGCAAAGTTCTCCCTGCCTGCTCTGCTGCCACCTTCCCCAAGGAGCCTCCCAACCGCAGAGGAGGCAGGGAGAATTACCAACCTCTGAAATTTCTGACAAGCTTACAGTTCTCTCTGCAAATTGCAGGCATGGAAATTATCTAAATATATGGATATTATAACACTGCAGGATAGCTTGACAGTGTCTTCATTTGTTTTCACAGGAAATTAAATAATTTGGATTCTATCAAAGTTCACCTATTTATTATTTATTTATTTATTTATTGGATTTGTATGCCGCCCCTCTCCGTAGACTCGGGGCGGCTAACAACAGTGGTAAAAACAACATGCGACAATCCAATACTAAAACAGCTAAAAACCCTTATTTTAAAACCAATCTACATACAAACTTACCATACATAAATTGTAGAAGCCTAGGGGGAAAGAATATCTCAGTTCCCCCATGCCTGACGACAGAGGTGGGTTTTAAGAAGCTTACGAAAGGCAAGGAGGGTAGGGGCTATTCTAATCTCTGGGGGGAGTTGGTTCCACCTATGTTATAGAACAGTTCAATGAAGACTAACAATTGAAGTGGAAACCAGAAATTTACCTTTTAATATTGCTACCGGATAATACTGGATTTGATTGCAATATTCTGGCAACTTCATTTTCTGAAGAAAAAAAAAATAAGCAGAAAATACAGTTGAAGTGTTCACATTAATTTTCTTCGATACATAGTCAATTGCTTAATGTAATTCTAATCTCTTTTTTTGCCAGCGTGTACAATGGCATGTTAAGCGCAGAATCAACATTCTCCAAAAGTTAGCATAATTTAATGCATTAAGATTAATTTCCTTACCTCGCTTTAGGTTTGGAGCTGCTGCTTTAGAGTTAAGTTTGAAATTTGAACTTGTACTTGCATTTCCTGATATGTTTTTTGATAATACTTTCTGAAGACCAGAATCTAAACTTTTCTGCAGATTACTGCCTGCACTCTCAGATTTCAGGGTAGCTTTATATTTGGGTATATTCACAGGATTTCCTTTAGCACATTTGGTTGTGGGTTGTTTTCCAGATGCATCAGAGTGGGCAGCATTCACTGAAAATCCTCTTATAGGTTTAACTATGGAAATCTTGCTTGTTACAGAAGAGTGCCTTGTTCTGACTAGGAAATAAGACAGTACAGACTGCATTATCATAATAGTAATCAAGCTTTTTTTTTAATATCACAAAAATAGGCACCAGTCCATTACAATATTCCGGATAGCAATAAACATGTTTGTACAGTGGTACCTCTACTTACGAACTTAATTCGTTCCGTGACCAGGTTCTTAAGTAGAAAAGTTTGTAAGAAGAAGTGATTTTTCCCATAGGAATCAATGTAAAAGCAAATAATGTGTGCAATTGGGGAAACCACAGGGAGGGTGGAGGCCGTTTCCTCCTAGGAGATTCCTAGAGGCCCCATGGAGGCTTCTCCCCACCTTTTCTGGCCCTGATTCCTCCCAGTTGATTCCAAGAGAGGCCCCACGGAGGCTTCTCCCCACCTTTTCCGGCCCTGTTCCCCCCCAGGCAATTCCTAGAGAGGTCCCATGGAGGCTTCTCCCTGCCTTTTCCGGTTACAGTTTCGAAGGCTCGGGTTTGTAAGTGAAAAATAGTTCTTGAGAAGAGGCAAAAAAATCCTGAACACCCAGTTCTTATCTAGAAAAGTTCGTAAATAGAGGCGTTCTTAGGTAGAGGTACCACTGTATATAAAATCACAAAAACAATGTGCGCTCCTTGTGCAAACTGTATCCCTACTAGCAGATATTTGTCATGATGCTGCATGCAAAAATGAAAAATAGATAACAGCATTCCATATGTCCCCAGACATATATTATTTTATAAGTGATCACTTTGGCTGGACTAGAGTTACTGTACCCCAATACCCTTCACCCCAACCACTGGAGCAATCCAGGAGGATGCTACTGTCACAAAGGAATCTGAAGCCATATAAGAAAATAAGATTACTTCCTTTATTTCACACGTATTATCCATCTGGGTCACCAAGTTTATTTATGTCTTAAAATAGCATCTGAACCTAGCTTTGTCTTGCTATGAACATACAAGTCATTGTTCTTACTTAATTAGAATATTAATCAACACATTTTAAAGACATCATTACCCATGAATCAAACCAGATAGGAGCAATTCAGACTCAGATCTGTATAATTCTTAGAGATATTTATTGGATAGAGCAGTACACTGGTACCTCTACTTAAGAACGCCTCTACTTAAGAACTTTTCTAGATAAGAACCGGGTGTTTAAGATTTTTTTTGCCTCTTCTTAAGAACCATTTTCTACTTAAAACCCAAGGCCGGAAAAATTTCCCAGGAAACTTGAGAGCGGCACGAAGACCTGGCCAGCTTCCTGCCATTCCCCCTGGTTTTCTCTCTCTGGTGCAGTGTATGGGAGGCAGCTTTGCACCGGGTTTATGGGAGGCACGTGCTCCTCCTCGCCGCCTCAGAGTCCTTTTTTTTTTAAGCCTTAAAGTTGGGATTTTTTTTATTCCCCTCACCTCACCTTCTTCCTTTGGCAGCGACTGTCCTCCTCCTCTTCTTCCTCCTCCTCCTCCCACCCAAATTCCTAGCTTTTATTTCTTTTACATTGATTCCTATGGGAAAAATTGCTTCTACTTACAAACGTTTCTACTTAAGAACCCGGTCACGGAATGAATTAGGTTCTTAAGTAGGTGTACTACTGTGATTTATTGTACTTGTCTTTTATGTTCTGATACATTTACAATCAGTTTTAACATATTTAAAAGCATTTGCTATTAAATTTCACACTTTTAAAATGCTGCTAAGATGCTTGTGCTGTTGAAGAATTAACTCAAGAGAAGCATCACTGTCATTGTACTTTAATGCAGTTTTGTCTTCTATGAATAGCTGTGGCTCCTGCCTTCCCCTTCCCCACTCAGTGTGCAACTCTGACTACTTGAACATGTTTTCATTAAGTCACAGTTCCCATTCCATGCTATGCACTAAAATCAAACTACAACTGAATAATTACCACTTCCACTTTTAGGAGAAATTGACAGACTTGAATTGAAACTTGAATTCGTGCTGGAAATAGAGGAGGAAGATGAAGTATTTCTTCCCCTATGAACATTAGTAGGTTTCGGTTGTCTCGTTTTCATTTCCAACTGTAAAGACAATGATAAATTATTTGGCTGTATGCTAAAAAAATACAATCAGGTATATTATTCTGGCCATTATGCTTTGATTTTTTTTTCTCATCAAATTGCATCTCTCTACCTGAATAATTGTACATGGTTATCTCTTCCATTCCATTATAATAGAGGTCCCTAACCTTTGGTCTGTGACCCAATGCCGGGTCCGTTGGGAACCAGACCAGGCAAGTAATGCATGTGCAAAACCATGCCCCTCCTTTCCCACAATCATGGTTCCCTCTAAGCTGAGCAGTGAGCAATCGCTCACTTAAAAATCATCATCAACTCAGAGTTTTCCAAACCTGCCCAGAAGCCGAGAGGGAAGGAGAGAGAGAGGAAGAGAGGAAGAGAGAGAAACAGATAGAAAAAAGAGAGGAGGGAAAAGAGAAAGAAAAAGAAAGGGAGTAAGGGAGAAAGAAAATCAAAATCTAGTTTGAAACTAGCTCAACTATTTAAGTGGCATTTTGATATTGATAGAGTTGCCCTATTATGAGCTCACTGTTGTAGACACACAGTACAGTATTTTATTTTGAAATTCTCTGAGGCAAAACAGGGTGGGTTTTTTATTTATTTGTTTGTTTGTTTGTTTGTTTGTTTATTATTTCTGTGCCACCCAGTCCCAAAGGGACTGCCGCTCAGACACTATACTTTTCCGCCCAGCCCCCCCAAAAATTAGAGGGAACACTGCCCACAATGTTGGTCCACAGAGGCAGAAAGATTGGGTACTGCTTCATTAATAGCATATGGATTTTCTTCTGTTTAGTATAAAAAATAAGGTCAAATTAGACAGAACTTGCTTCTTCGCAAATTACATTTCTGTATCAATTTTCTCATCTTGATACATTGCATGGGAGAAAATCAAAACAGTTCTCAAAGATACACTAGTTAAAATGTATTTTTTAATTAACTTGTTATGTTAAAAGTTTAAATCATGGAAAAAGTACTTTCAGATAAAATACTGAAATGACATGTATTTGAACATCCAAATTGATTGATTAAAAAGTATTCACCTTGCTGGGAGTAGGGAGAGTTCTCTTGCTTGGCATGGATGAACTGGTAGAAAATGACAATTCTCCTGCATCTGAAGCTACGCTTGATTTGTCAGAGAGCAAATCTTCAGATGATCCCACACTGTTCGAGTAAATCTTGTTGGAAGAACTAGGCAATTTTCCTTGCTTGGGCTGCAAGATTTGGATTTGAAATATTTGTAAAACAAATAAATATCAGAATACAAAAATCTCATGTTATTTCTATTAAATGAAAACTATCTTGAATAGTTTTGCCATCAAACTATAATCAGGCTATTAGTTAAGGGGATCAAGTGATATGTTATTAGAATGCAAATATTAAACATTCCAATATTATGAAATCCAATTCATTTACGCTCTCCCTACTCTCCAAAGTATACAACTGTCTGAAATACAGTTGGAAGTGTAGAGTACAGTATATTGAAAAGCATTTGTCTCAAGTAATACTGAATACTTCACAATGAATCAGCATGAATTAAAACATTCATTTAAGTCTTAAGATAACGGTGTGACCTGGTCAGACTTTGGAATGACTTTGAATTTAAAAGGCAGGTCTTCTGCTTTGCAATGTCTCTTCTTATGTAGACAAAGCTCCTTTCCGCTGCTGACTCATTCAAAATGGCATACCAGTTCATAGTCATGTTTCATAACCAGGCACACCAAAAAGGTTTGAATAGAACCTTTGAAGGTCTATTTATGTCAAAGCAGAACTAACTATATTTCAAGAAATTGGGGGAACAACTGATAAACCATCTTCAAAAGCCTCAGGTTCTCTCATGTAACTCTCTTACTTGGCATCTTTAAAGTTTTGCTCTCCCCTCCTGTTCAAAGTTTCTAATTCAAATGTCAGGCTAAATGCATTTTTGCAGTAACACCATTAGCAATAACAATTAGACTTATATACCACTTCACAGTGCTTTACATCCTTCTCTAAGTGGATTAGTGTCAGCATATTGCCCCTTCCCAATCTCAGAATGATGGAAAGCTGAGTCAACCTTGAGCAGGTGAGACTCAAACTGTTGAACTGCTGGCAGCCGGCAGTCAGCAGAAGTAGCCTGCAGTACTGCATTCTATCCACTATGCTACCACGGCTCTTAAACATTAGGCACTTAAATAAGCAATAAGATTCTTAGATTAAGAGAGTTGAAAGGGATCTTGTAGGTCACCTAGTAGGCCATCACCTCCCGCCTAAGCAAACTCTACACCATTTCTTAATAAATTATCCTAGCCTCAAACTATATCTACCAATACTCATCACTTTCAACTAACATTCTGACCAATCCAGGAAATACACAAATGTTTCAGATTCAAACAATAACCTTAAAAATCAGGAGCACAGAGCTACATGCTTTCTCAAAAACAGAAACATAAAATATCAACAAACTCACAGATTTACATACCAAGTAGACAGAAAAATTCTATTCTACTTAGAATTAGATTGTAATATCATGACACAACTGAAAGCTTAGGTATAATACAAAATAAAAACCTTTACCTCGCCTGCTACTAAGTAGTTGTTATTTCTAAGTGCAGGTGATGCTTTTACAGTCTGAAATTTGCTTTTTTTAAGGCTTGTGTTATTCTTTGCTTGGGGTGAGGATACAGTGTCCATTTTAGGTAACTTGTCTGTTTTAGCAGGACTTGGGGCATTTAGAGACACTTGGGGAGAACGTGGGCTGTCCATTATTGCGACAGGTTGCCGTAAACCCTTCTGAAGTTGCTTGCTTGGGCTTTCCCAAAGACAGTATGTCTCTCTTCTAGTGTTTGTTGGAATTTTATCTGCCCCTATTCCTTTTTTAAAGATTTTCAGTTTTGACTTTGATTCTTTCACAAACTTTTCAACAATCGCTGTCTTTTCCTCCTTCAGACAAATAGTATTATTTTTTTCTATTTTGTTTCCATTTTTAAGCTGCAGAGCTAGCAAGTGAGCTTCTTTAAATATTTCCACAAATTTATCTCCTGCAGGAGGGCTCCAAGGGAGGTCATGTGCATGTGATCGAATTTGACTTTCTTTGTGGGATTCAAGGCGCACAGCAATGCATTTTTCTTTATGGCCCACTGGTCCAATAAAAACTTCATCTTCATTTCCACTATAACGGAGATAAATTAAGTCAGGTCCACATACTTCTCTCCATTCTTAATGCACCTTGATTTTAATGCTAATTTTACCTTGTGGGAGATAGTGAAAGGTCAAAATCAAATTTTTCTTCAGTCAGGAGGTGAAAATCTGAAATTGCAATAGTACATCATACATTACTATTGTAACATTTATAATGGTTAGTGAGATGGGTGGCATATAAATTTAATAAACAAACATACCTGGGATTCACTTTTTTTTCCTACAGGAACCAAATTATTATTCAGCACCCCTTCAAATTATTGTACCATATTGCCTCAAACAGGCATTGGTTTCATGAACTTTCAGTTTACTGGATTGACTCTGCTTAACAGATATTCACAGGATAGGAACATCTATTTATTTATTCATATTAATCGAATGAACGCGTTACTAATTGGTGTGGAACCTATGTTAATAGCATTTATAATAGGAAAGATATTTGTTAGCAAGTCAGCTTCTTTTGAACTTTTATCCTAAAAAAATTTCAATGCAGGAAGTGTCTACATATAGCAAATGCCTTGGTTAAAACATTAGCTTTAACAATAAGCAAAAGTAATGATAAGAAATAAAATTATCTTTGGTTATTTTCATTAGGGATTTTAAACATGATACTCAACTTATGACCGTAATTGAGTCCAAAATTTATGTTGTTAATTGAGAAATTTGTTGAGTTTTGCCCCATTTCAGTGTTCCCTCTAATTTTTTTTTGGAGTGGACGGAAAAGTATAGTGTCTGAGCGGCAGTCCCTTCGGGACTGGGCGGCACAGAAATAATAAATAAATAAATAAATAAACAAACAAACAAATAAAAAACCCACCCTGTTTTGACTCAGAGAATTTCAAAATAAAATACTGTACTGTGTGTCTATAACAGTGAGCTCATAATAGGGCAACTCTATCAATATCAAAATGCCACTTAAATAGTTGAGCTAGATTCAAACTAGATTTTGATTTTCTTTCTTTCTTCCTTACTCCCATTCTTTTTCTTTCTCTTTTCCTTCCTCTCTTTTTTCTATCTGTTTCTCTCTCTTCCTCTCTTCCTCTCTCTCTCCTTCGTCTCACTCTTTCCCTCTTCTGGGCAGGTTTGGAAAACTCTGAGTTGATGATGATTTTTAAGTGAGCGATGGCTCACTGCTCAGCTTAGAGGGAACTATGCCCCATTTTACAATTTTTCTTGCCATATTTAAGTGAATTGTTTGTAAAATTAATATGGCTTTCCCATTGACCTTGCTTGTCAAAAGGTTGCAAAAGGTGATCACATGACCCCGGAATACTGCAACTTTCCTAAATGTGAGTCAGTTGCCAAGCATCTAAATTTTGATCATGTCACCATGGGGAAGCTGCAACAGTCATAAAGTGTGAAAAACAGTCATAGGTCACTTTCTCCAGTGTCGTTGTAACTTTTAACATGCACTAAATGAACTGTTTTAAGTCAGGGACTAACGGACATTTTCTTTGTGTTTCTGGCAGATAGTGATGTAAGAATTTGCAAGCTGATCAATAAGTGAGCTGGGGTGGTGCAGCAGGTAGAGTGCTGTACTGCAGGCCACTGAAGCTGACTGTAGATCAGCGGTTCAAATCTCATCACCGGCTCAAGGTTGACTCAGCCTTCCATCCTTCCGAAGTGGGTAAAACGAGGACCCGGATTGTGGGGGCAATATGCTGGCTCTGTTAAAAAGTGCTATTGCTAACATGTTGTAAGCTGCCCTGAGTCTAAGGAGAAGGGCGGCATAAAAATCAATCAAACAAACAAACAAATAAATAATAGATATAATGGGATGTCCTGGGTGCAGAAAAGGACACCCTGGAAGAAACTACCCTGTCATCATCATCATAATTAATAATAATAATAATAATAATAATAATAATAATAATAATAATTTATTATCTCCAAGGACTTGGAGCGGCTCACAACAGCAACAAAATACAATATGATACAAATCCAATATTAAAACTAATTTAAAAACCCATTATTACTAAAAAACATTCAATTCTACACAATCACACCATTCTCAAATGCTAGGGTCAGAGAGATGGGGGAGGGGGGGAAAGAGGATTAGTCCCCCCATGCCTGGTGGCATAAATGCGTCTTTAACATCTTGCAGAAGGCAAGGAGGGTGGGGGCAATTTGAATCTCCAGGGGGGAGGTTGATTCGAGGGCCAGGGCCACCACAGAGAAGGCTCTACCCCTAGGTCCCGCCAGACGGCATTGTTTAGTCGACAGGACCTGGAGAAGGCGAACTCTGTGGGACCTAATTGGCCGCTGGGATTTATGTGGCAGAAGGCGGTAGGTATTCTGGTCCGATGCCATGTAGGATCCATGTCATGGATCTGTCAAGCTGTTTCTCTTACCTTCAAGTGGACTTAGATTGATTTTTGTATCTTTCTGTAAAGTCACAACAGAACTTAGAACAGTGTTTTTCAATCTTGCACATGAATATGATTGTTCCTGTAGTCCAGGGGTCCCCAAACTTGGCAACTTATGGCACCTTATGGATTTCAATTCCCAGAATTCTCCAGCCATCTACTGTAGTCTGTAATTTTTCTGGAAATCTGTTGGAAGCTTCTTGTATGTGAAGTGAAATGTCTTCAAAGAAAAACAAGAAAGTTCAGTTACCTCCTGAAAACACCTTTGGGACAACCATGATCTGGATGGCAGAGAATGGATGCTACATATCTAATCTGGATTAAAACAGGGGAGCACTTACCGTTTCTTATTTCAAATCTATTTCTGAAAAGTCCTCGTGGTTTTTCGTTGTATATTTGCTGGAAAACGTCATTATCTTCCAGGGAGGTCCTTGCATAGTGTCCAGTTGCTATTGCATCAGCTCCTGGAATAGTTTTGGAAAAAATAAAGGCAAATTAGATACTTTTATTTCACGACTTTTGTTTTTTATGACTTTCTTCTGTACCACTTTGGTAGGAGGAAACTCCACTGAATTCAGTAATACTTTCTCTGAATACAAAAGTGTATGACTGCACCTTCAATTAAGACACAAATTGATCTGAAAAGCCAGATCTTGATAGGCTGTAAAAAGATTATATGCCAAATTAGCACTGATTTTCAGGTTTATTCCACACCTAGGTTTTTCAGAACAGAAATCACCACTGAAACGAGAACTTACCAATGTTATTCATAGCATAGTGTAGGAAATAATTGAATTTGATGTTTTTATTACATATAATATCAGGATTAGGTGTCCGTCCAACTTCATATTCATTTAAAAGATAGCTGTAGGTGGAAATGTAAAAAAGAAATTGGCACATATTATCATACATGGTGGACATGTCCTGAGACTAAAATATTTTGGAACAAAGTGGAGAATTGGATAAATGAAATAACAAAGGAGAAGATTAAAAAATCTCCTGAATTTTTTCTATTGGGCATTTCAAATACAAAGGATAAAAAAGAAATTTATTATTTAATAATACATATATTGGTTGCGGCCTGAATAGTATTCGCATAGAAATGGAAAGAAAAGACAATACCAAAAGATGTTGAAGTGTTTAAAAAAATTATAGAATGTGCAGAATTAGATATGATGACTAAACGTTTGAATAATCAAACTGAAACAGAATTTTACAAAATATGGGACAAAGTATATGAGTGGTGGAATTTTAAAAATAGAATTAATAATTAAACATATAAGAATATATAACTATTTGAAAAATTATAAGATAGAATGAAATAGTATATAGTATAACCAAGTTAGAAGTGTTTATTTTATTTTTTCTGTATTACTAATATTTTCTTTTTTCTCTTTGTACAAGTATACAATATTTTAATAGATAAAGAAATTTAATTAATAGGCTTAATATTAAAAACATAGAGTTAAATTTAATAAGAATGTAATCTACACGTGTGGCATTTCTGTATTGATCTGATAACAGTTAGGGTTTTTATATTTTTGTATTAGTTAGACTTCTACGACAAGCGGAGCAATGGCAGCTCCTTAAATGTTTAGTGTTGTATGTCTTTGTCTGTCCTTTTGAAAAACAATAAAAATATTTATTTTTTTTAAAGATAGCTGTCGGTAAGGAAAAAAAATACATTACAATGATTACAAATTTTTGGAAATGCAGACGCATGTTTACTGCTCCACCAAGAATCCCAGTTACTTGATATAAAGCTAAAACCTGAATCATATCAAATTCATCAGAAGCAGCTAACAGAATAGAGAAATCTCTTTGCCCTGACCAGATTTTACTGAGGTTGTTTCAGTTTATAATTAGCGCCTTATTTTAAATCATTTAAAAATGAAAAAAGGATTGGTTTATAATAGTGTTTTTCAAATGACCCTGGGATGCTGCAACCATCATAAAAATATGCAGTTGCCATGTGCCCAAATTTTAATCATGCGACCAAGTGGATGCTGCGACAGGACTGGCTGTAAGTAATTTTTTTCCAGTGCTGTTGTAACATCAAACAGTTACCAAATGAATGGGTGTAAGTCAAGGGCTACCATTACTTCCATATTATCCCCAGGAAAACCATGTGCCTGTATTATACACATCAGAAATTAAACTCAACTCAAGAAAGTCTGCATCTTTAGTTTATCATTGGTGGCTCTTCAAATAAACTTCCTTCAAATCCATGGTGGATTGCTTTTGCTTCCAGAGGCAAAGGAGATTTGTTATAGACTTCAGAATGTTCTAAAATTCTTTATATAGACTTTTCTAACCAAAGCATAGAGCTTTGATACTTTGCTAGATTATAAAGAGCAGTAGAGGAGAGAACTAACCAAGGAAGCTTGCAAAGCCTACATAGGAAACCCATTAACTTTGTTTCTCTTATTAATCTTCCCGGTCACACAAGTTTTCCTTCAGCAATTCTCTTACCTAAACACTTCATTCCAATATTCTTTAACATGGGAAACTTGGCGAAATGGAATATTGAGTATCTGACACACTTTATATGCATCTTCATAATCTTGATTGCCTTGACAAATTCCTTTTTCATCCACCAAGTCCCAGTTGTTCATGAATACGCCAGTCACATCATATCCTGTTCAGATGTGGAAAGTAAGAAATGAGAAAGTATAAGAGACAATACTATACAAGAAAACATACGGTACTTACAAACTTACAATACTATACAAGAAAAATGAACATGCTTACAAATAATATTAAATCTTTCACTTTAAAAAAGTGTTTTGAATCATCTCCGGGACCGCCTTCTGCCGCACGAATCCCAGCGACCGGTTCGGTCCCACAGAGTTGGCCTTCTCCAGGTCCGGTCGACTAAACAATGCCGTCTGGCAGGACCCAGGGGAAGAGCTTTCTCTGTGGCGGCTCCGACCCTCTGGAACCAGCTCCCTCGAGATTAGGATTGCCCCCACCCTCCTTGCCTTTTGCAAACTCCTTAAAACCCACCTCTGCCGTCCGGCATGGGGGAACTGAAACATCTCCCCCTTGCCCATGTTGTTTTGGTATTAGATTGATTGTGTGCTTGTTTTTTAATATTCTGGGGTTGTTTTTTATGAATTTTTTAGCTTAAATTGTAATTGGATTGGTGGGTATTGGATTTGTTATTATGTATTGTTTTTACCTTGTTGTGAGCCGCCCCGAGTTTGCGGAGAGGGGCGGCATATAAATCCAATCAATCTAATCTAATCTAATCTAAATCTATGGCAAAAACTCATATCTCCTACACTTTATCCAGTTTTGGATAATTCTTACTATGCTAATATAAAATATACTATTCCAAGAATAATACATTGTGAACATGGCAAGTAGAAAATCTTCATTCTAGCTAGATTTAGAATTAGAATTGAAAGGGACCTTGTAGGTCATCTAGTCCAACCCCACCACCCACCCCCAAGCAGGAGTTCCTACACCATTTGAGACAGATGGCAGTCCAATCTCCCCTTGAAGGTTGCAAATGTTGGGGCTCTCATGACCTCCACTGGCAAGCTGTTCTACTGGTTGATCGCTCTCACAGTCAGAAGGTTTCTCCTCACTTCCAGGTTGAATCTCTTTTTGGTCAGCTTCCATCCATTATTCCTTGTCTGGCTTTCTGGTGCCATAGATATGTCAGAACATGTAGACAATAATGGACTGAATAGACTCTGGCCATAGATTGCCCATGAAAACATTGAATTAGCTCATGTTCAGCTTCATCATTAAAATATAGAGACTGTTTAGAGAAGGCTGTAAAGCACTATGAAGCAGTATATAAGTCTAAGTGTTATTGCTATTATTAAAATATAAAATAAAAAATGAAATAAGAGTTTAACAAAAATATCTTTCAAAGTCTGTGTGTGGGTCTCAATATATATCAATGTCTATCTGCAATTCTTTTAAATCAAAGGTATCAGTGAAACAAAGGTGCAAGTGAAACAGGGAATTATGGGAGTTGAAGTCCACAGGTCTTAAAGTTGCCAGGTTTGGGGACCCCTGCTAGGCATTTGCATTACATTGCATACCCTTCCTTTTTCTCCCACAGCCTCAGCCCCCCCACCCCCATTTCAGCATATAGGGAATTAGGGTATCCATGTCAGCTACCATTTCATCAGATGCACAATCTGATTACAATTTTCTCTTTATGCTTGCATCAGGCAATCTATGTCAATATTGAACACCCCCCCCCCAAACTTCACTGTGCTAGAAAGGGGGGGGCATTATTTCATCCTCACACCAACCTCAGGAAGATGGAAGGCCGAATCAACATTGAGTCTGCTGAGATTCGAACTGCCAAGTTGCAGGTAGACGGCAAACAAGGTGGTCTTTGATTTACGACCACAATCCAGCCCAAAATTAATGCTAGACATTTGTTAACTGAGTTTTGCCCCGTTTTACCACCTTTCTTGCCACAATTGTTAAGTTAATCGCTGCAGTTAAGTAAGTAACCTGATTGTTAAGGCAATCTGGCTTCCCCTGTTGACTTTGGCCAAACAGAAGTTCGCAAAAGGGGATAGCACAACCCCAGGACTCTGCAAAGGGCATAAATATCAGTTGCCAAACATCCTAATTTTGATCATTACAGGCAATGCCACAATGGTCCTAAGAGTGAAAAAATGATCATAACTCACTTCTTTCATTGCCATTGTAACTTTTAAAGGTCACTAAAGGAACTGAGACTGCCTTCTGCTGCACGAATCCCAGCGACCGATTAGGTCCCACAGAGTGGGCCTTCTCCGGGTCCCGTCAACTAAACAATGCCGCTTAGCGGGACCCAGGGGAAGAGCCTTCTCTGTGGTGGCCCCGACTCTCTGGAACCAGCTCCCCGCAGAGATTAGAACTGCCCCTACCCTCTTTGCCTTTCGTAAACACCTCAAAACACACCTTTGTTGTCAGGCATGGGGGAATTGAGACATCTCCCCCGGGCCTATACAATTTATGTATGGTATGTTTGTATGTATGTTTGCTTAATAATGAGTTTTTTAAAATATTTTAAATTGTAAATTATTAGATTTGTTATGAATTGTTTTATTGTGCTGTGAGCCGCCCCGAGTCTACGGAGAGGGGCAGCATACAAATCTAATAAATAATAATAATAATAATAATAATAATAATAATAATAATAATAATAACTGTTGTAAGTCAAGGACTACCTGTATTCAAAATGCTTTGCCTTCTATCAAAGCACATTTTTTAAAGCTGCTCCCTGCAACCCTGGGCTCTCATAGTGGTCTTCCATCCAAGCATTTAGGCTGAGGCTGCTTAGCTTTTGCAGATCAACCACGGTCATCTATGTTGACCCTGGACTTAATGAAGCACAGTGGACCAACACCAGCAGATGACATGGAGAATTCTGGGAGTTGAAGTCCGCAAGTCTTAAAATTGCCAAGTTTGAAGAGCTCTTGGCCTACAGCAAAGGTTTTATGTTTGCTATGCTTTAAATCCCTGGTTCCCAACGTGGAGCCCACAGGGAGCAATTTCATTTTTAATGGGGGCAATTGGAACCTTGTTTAAACCTAGTTAATGGCCTTTTAGGCTTCCTCCGTGTGAGTAGTTCACTTTTTGAATAATAAGAATTATATGTGGGGAGGGGGAGGTCTCGCGATTTTAGAGATGCTTAGGTGGACATGGGCAAATAAGATTGGGAACCACTGCTTTAAATTCTAATAAACTTCTGACTTTCAAAGTGAGACTTTTGTGGTGCACTGTCTGTTCAATTGTTATTAAGTGCAGATATGTTAATGATTTGGGGTGTCACCCCCCCCCGACATGGGTAAAAAGAAGACTCAGAATATGCTGAGGGAATATGGGGGTGGGGGGATATGCTGACTCTGTAAACCGCTTAGAGAGGGCTGTAAAGCACAGTGACGCTGTATATAAGTCTAAACGTTATTGCTCTCGCCACAGTCCTCAGGAATCCGACCGGAAGGAGCATTTAGCCGACCGGAAGGAGCATTTAGCCGACCGGAAGGAGCATTTAGCAAGGGCAACTCTTTCCCTCAGGCTTCGCCCACCAGATGCTACGAGCCCTCTCAAAGGCCTTCGCAAAGGGAATGCCGGGAGTTGTAGTCTCCATATACCGGAACGGAAATTCTCCTGAGGGAAAGAAAGCGCGAGTGGATGAGGGAGAGTTAAGAGGCCGGGTATGTGGGGGTGAAATACAGGGCTGGCTGCTCTCCGCGCCCTCCCCTTGTTCTTCGCTGGGGAAGCCTCACCTCTTCTCCTCAGTAGCAGAGCCGCCACGGCGCTGTCCACGCCGCCAGACATGGCGCACACCACATGCCGTCGAGCGGCTCCCATCATGGTCTAGCTTTGCTGCCTCAAAAGGCCGGCCGGCCGCGCTTCCTTTCCCGACCGCAGCCTCTCTGAAGGGCAGAAGCAGGACGGGGCCGCCCCTGTGGGCGGAGCTGAGCTCACAGAAGGCCGGGGAAACCGGGCTTCCCCTCGGCTCTCCTCCGGGAGGAAGAGGGCAGCTTTGGCGGGGCGTGAGGGAAGAATCCCGACAGTGGGAGGGGACTTTCCTGTCCTTTTATCTTTGGGTCATGCAGCGGCTGAGGAGGAGGATGGTGGAAGCTGACGTCCTGCCTTTTTTTATTCACCCCAGGCGGAGGAATGGGAGCAACAGCTGGAGGACACCCGTGTGCATGTGCACCTGTGCGCGCATCTTGAGTCAAGGGATGGTTCCTGGCGGCCGCTTGAACCAACCCCTGCATTTTTTTCCTGAAGATGATTTTTTGAGCTGGTTTTTGTTTTTTGCCATTTCTTTGCTTTCTGGGGTTCTTTTTTATATAACCTTTTAAAATTGGTTTTCATAACAATATAATCATTTAACATTCACACAACACATAACAGTGTGCTCAGTGTTAAGTGCCCTCCACCAAAATGGGGGCATAATTTCTATATACCATTTTAACTCAAGAGCAGTATATCTATTTACATATAAAGTAATTTCTGGGGGTCTGAGAGAAAAGAGACTGGCTCTCAGGTTCTCCTGGGTTTTAACCAAGAGGCTGATGTTATATATATTTCATGTAATATTAGAAAATTTAACCTCAAAATTCTGCCAAAAGCTGGCATTAATAAGCTATATAATATTTGAATTGGGTGCAATTGGTTGTAATCAAAACTGCACTGTTAATGTAGATTTGCCTGGATACCTTCCTCTTAACGCAGCACATAACACCTAGCACAGTCACGAACAAAAGCCCGGCAGAAAGCTCAGGTCACCTTTGGACAGGTTGCATCCCTCCTACTTAGATACTAAACAGTACTGCTCTGATTCCCCCGAAAGATCATTTAATGTGGGGCAATCAGTTTATGCCAGAAACTTTGACTGGGTAAATCAGTGGGAGAAGGGAAGCATAGCGGAACAAACCGGCCTGAAAACCTACCACAACCTACTAGGGGATGGCCGCCTTTGGAAAAGGCACGTTGACCATCTAAGGAGGCGGCTGAAAACGACTGGCCTCCGGCAGGGGCTGTCCGAACAAACTAACGGAGCCTCTGAACCTTCACTCCCCACAGGGAGTTCAAATCGATCAAGCAAACACGACCCGGACAATGGGAAATAGATTAGGACTTACCGTGCCGCCGAGAGCACTCCAGCGTCCGACAGTGGGGAGCCGTCCTCCTTCGATGTCGTGGACTCGACTGAACTGCACAGGTCAGCGAGGAGGGCAAGGAAGCCAAGCCGATTGGAGGGTGCAGTCGCTGTAGGTGGCTTCCTCGGGCTTTCCGAAGTGGTCTATTGGAAACACATATATGTGAGAAAAATTCATACAACTCATAGAACCATTTTGTTTATCTTTATTTTTATACAAAAAAAGAAACAAGTTCCCGATCATATTATAAAAGCTTTATTTACTGAGAACATAAAACCATTTTAATTTGTAACTTTAGCTTTTAAGAAATGGTTGGTTTGCATTTACTTAAAACTGAAATGTTTCAACAGGCATTCATATTGAGGATTGGAGTTGTTCCCATTTTTATTTATTGAAGTATAAAACTTAGCTGGAAATAAAGTGATTTTAAAAAAAACATTCACAAAATCTGATCTGATGTTAAATTTCAAATCTCTTTTCTGAAGTACCTCACACCAACTAATAATGTATCCTAAAATGAGTTGATTATAACTCTGGACCAAAAGCAAAGTGAACTAGTTTTCCAAAATTCTCAGTATCAGTTATCACTATTCTCATGTGCCAATAGAAGCCACATTCTAGTGGCTTCTCTCATAGAAAAAAAATTATTAAACACAAAATGTATATCTTTATAACTAAAGTAGCCTTTAAGCATGAAGACAATTTCATAATGCAAAACTATAGAGCGTTAGAGCAAGCCTTCACTTATAACTATGGACTCTGTATCATATCGATTTACATTTCATATACTGTATTTGTGGGACTATAAGAAGATGTACTCCACCCCCCCTAAAAGAGTGTGGAAATGTCGGTGCGTCTTATACACCGAATGCAGCCATTTTTGCTGTCCTAAACACCCTCCACCTGCAGAGAGCTCTTGCTGCTGGAGAATGGCAAAATCATCAAATAATGGGCATTTTTCTCTCTTTTTCTTGCAAAAAGTGTGTAGGGAAACGGACTGGGAAGCCTGCAGATAGCTCCTGGGGAATGGGGCAAGGCCAAAAAAGATGTCTCCAATTTTGTGAAAAAACAGGCAAAAATGGCTCATTTTTCACTTAAAAATGGGGGCATCTTTGCCTTCTAAATACCCCATCTAGTACGACTGGAAGAGGAATTCTGGCAGTTGAAATCCACTAGTTTTAGAGCTGTGAAGTTTGAAAACTTTTGGATTAGGGAAGAGGTGTGCAAGTGTCTTCAAACATGGCAAGTTTAAGATGTGTGGACTTCAACTCCCATTCCTGAGCAACCATGACTGGGGCTGGAATTGTGGGAGTTGAAGTCCACAAGTCTTAAAGCTGTCAAGTTTGCAGTTTGTAAAAAGTGTACATGATTGTAAAAAGTATTCTGCTATACTGGTATTTTATTAAATAATATATTACTACACCATTTGGTTCAGAATACTTTTTTCCTTGTTTTCCACATGTAAACTATAGGTGCGTCTTATACTCCAGTGTGTCTTATAGTCTGAAGCATACAGTTATTATAAAATTAGTCCTTTATATAAGTCTAATTTCCTCAAATATCACTTATTTCAAAAAAGTGGCTTAATTCTCATTATCTATACTAAATTATATTATCATAATGATGATGATGATGATGGTTATTATTATTATTATTATTATTATTATTATTATTATTATTATTATTATTATATTTCTCTCTCCCCCTCCCTCTCTGTGTTGATACAGAAGGAGGTCAATGATATGGAAAATATTATCTATATAATGTAGAACATTATCTAAATAGGCAGATGAATTCCTAAAATTCTGTATACCAATAAATTGTTTGACATTAAAAAAATATTTTCCCTGAGAAAATATTTTTCTCACTGGCCACTTTGAGAATACAAAATGAGTAAAGCTTATAAGTAATTGTGTGGAAAACAATTCAAATTAAATTCCTTTAAGCTTTTTTTACTTTAAAAACCTACTTCCGAATCCCACGGAGAGCTGTCTTCGTCTTTCTCTTCCTTCATTGATTTAGCTATAAAATAAAATAGTAAATTGTGCCAATTCAGAGTATTGCTAGACACTATTTATTCCTGGTGTACGATCGAAAGGTCAGGGTTAATGGCTCAAGCCAGCAACAAATGTCTCTCGCACGAGTTTCTGCAAATTACTCTTGACTGGGTTTCAGAGCTCTTATGTTCTCCAAATCAAATGCAAAACAACGAGGCTTTAAATGTCCCCAGATTCAAAAGTCCATTGAGGAATTCCTGTATCTTTGTTCCTGTTAACTGCCGAACGATAATTCCCACACCGCTTTTTGCAAGCCCTCCCCTTTTGAAGCCTGCTGCAGCTTTCCAAATTGCTTCCAGCTGTGCTTTAGAATCTCCATCTGAAGCTGCACCTCCCGTCCCACCATTCTACGCACCATGACATTGAGGCATACCTGGCGTGTGTGAATGAGACCTGGCTGGGCCCAGAGGGGGGGGGGGGAGCTCCTGTCTCGGAAATGGGCCCAACAGAGTTTCAGATGTGGCACCAGCCGTGATCCCAGGGAAGGGGGGGAGGAGTGGCAATTATAGCCAAGAAGAAGACCTTCAAGCTGCATAGGGTCACTGCTCCCGAGATTGCAGGTTGTGAGTCCCTTCTTATGAGGCCGGACCTACGGGTACACGTGGACTTGTTACCTGCCTCTCAGCTGCGTATCAACAGCCCTGCCTGCACTGCTCGAGGAGGTAGCCAGGCTGGCGGTGGAGTCCCCCAGACTTATTGTCTTGGGGGAGTTTAATCTGCCATCGCTCAGTGAACCCTCTGGGTTGGCGCAGGAGTTCATGGCCACCATGGACCTGACCCAAGTAGTTCAGAGCCTAACCCATGAGAGGGGGCACACTCTCGACATGGTTTTCCTCGCAGGACAGTTGAGTAATGATCAGATATTAAGGGGCTTAGAAACGTTGCCTTTGTCATGGTCAGATCTAATTTATTTATCAGCTCTTTATGTGGAACCGTATCAAAGGCTTTGCTGAAGTCCAGGTAGGCAATATCCACGGCACCACCTTCATCCAACACCTTTGTGACATAGTCAAAGAAATCGATGAAATTAGTCTGACGTGATTTGCCTTCAGTAAAGCCATGCTGATTTGGCTCCAATAAGTTATTGTTTTTTAGGTGCTGATTTATCCTCTTTTTGAGTAGAGTCTCCATCATTTTAACTACAACTGATGTCAAGCTAACTGGCCTGTAGTTACCAGCTTCTTCTCTACTGCCCTTCTTGTGGATAGGCACAACACTGGCCATTCTCCAATCCTCAGGAACTTCTCCTGTTAACAAGGATTGGTTAAACAAATGGTATCCTTCTGCGCTGACTGGAGGGGTTGGTAGTGGCAGGCACCGTTTTACGGTGGTTCTCCTCCTACCTGTCTGGTCCGGTGCAGTCGCTGGATGTGGTTTCCTCGGGCTTTCCGACGTGGTCTATTGGAAACACATATATGTGAGAAAAATTCATACAACTCATAGAACCATTTTGTTTATCTTTATTTTTATACAAAAAAAGAAACAAGTTCCCGATCATATTATAAAAGCTTTATTTACTGAGAACATAAAACCATTTTAATTTGTAACTTTAGCTTTTAAGAAATGGTTGGTTTGCATTTACAGTACTTAAAACTGAAATGTTTCAACAGGCATTCATATTGAGGATTGGAGTTGTTCCCATTTTTATTTATTGAAGTATAAAACTTAGCTGGAAATAAAGTGATTTAAAAAAAAACATTTACAAAATCTGATCTGATGTTAAATTTCAAATCTCTTTTCTGAAGTACCTCACACCAACTAATAATGTATCCTAAAATGAGTTGATTATAACTCTGGACCAAAAGCAAAGTGAACTAGTTTTCCAAAATTCTCAGTATCAGTTATCACTATTCTCATGTGCCAATAGAAGCCACATTCTAGTGGCTTCTCTCATAGAAAAAAAATTATTAAACACAAAATGTATATCTTTATAACTAAAGTAGCCTTTAAGCATGAAGACAATTTCATAATGCAAAACTATAGAGCGTTAGAGCAAGCCTTCACTTATAACTATGGACTCTGTATCATATCGATTTACATTTCATATACTGTATTTGTGGGACTATAAGAAGATGTACTCCACCCCCCCCTAAAAGAGTGTGGAAATGTCGGTGCGTCTTATACACCGAATGCAGCCATTTTTGCTGTCCTAAACACCCTCCACCTGCAGAGAGCTCTTGCTGCTGGAGAATGGCAAAATCATCAAATAATGGGCATTTTTCTCTCTTTTTCTTGCAAAAAGTGTGTAGGGAAACGGACTGGGAAGCCTGCAGATAGCTCCTGGGGAATGGGGCAAGGCCAAAAAAGATGTCTCCAATTTTGTGAAAAAACAGGCAAAAATGGCTCATTTTTCACTTAAAAATGGGGGCATCTTTGCCTTCTAAACACCCCATCTAGTACGACTGGAAGAGGAATTCTGGCAGTTGAAATCCACTAGTTTTAGAGCTGTGAAGTTTGAAAACTTTTGGATTAGGGAAGAGGTGTGCAAGTGTCTTCAAACATGGCAAGTTTAAGATGTGTGGACTTCAACTCCCATTCCTGAGCAACCATGACTGGGGCTGGAATTGTGTGAGTTGAAGTCCACAAGTCTTAAAGCTGTCAAGTTTGCAGTTTGTAAAAAGTGTACATGATTGTAAAAAGTATTCTGCTATACTGGTATTTTATTAAATAATATATTACTACACCATTTGGTTCAGAATACTTTTTTCCTTGTTTTCCACATGTAAACTATAGGTGCGTCTTATACTCCAGTGTGTCTTATAGTCTGAAGCATACAGTTATTATAAAATTAGTCCTTTATATAATTCTAATTTCCTCAAATATCACTTATTTCAAAAAAGTGGCTTAATTCTCATTATCTATACTAAATTATATTATGATAATGATGATGATGATGATGGTTATTATTATTATTATTATTATTATTATTATTATTATTATTATTATTATATTTCTCTCTCCCCCTCCCTCTCTGTGTTGATACAGAAGGAGGTCAATGATATGGAAAATATTATCTATATAATGTAGAACATTATCTAAATAGGCAGATGAATTCCTAAAATTCTGTATACCAATAAATTGTTTGACATTAAAAAAATATTTTCCCTGAGAAAATATTTTTCTCACTGGCCACTTTGAGAATACAAAATGAGTAAAGCTTATAAGTAATTGTGTGGAAAACAATTCAAATTAAATTCCTTTAAGCTTTTTTTACTTTAAAAACCTACTTCCGAATCCCACGGAGAGCTGTCTTCGTCTTTCTCTTCCTTCATTGATTTAGCTATAAAATAAAATAGTAAATTGTGCCAATTCAGAGTATTGCTAGACACTATTTATTCCTGGTGTACGATCGAAAGGTCAGGGTTAATGGCTCAAGCCAGCAACAAATGTCTCTCGCACGAGTTTCTGCAAATTACTCTTGACTGGGTTTCAGAGCTCTAATGTTCTCCAAATCAAATGCAAAACAACGAGGCTTTAAATGTCCCCAGATTCAAAAGTCCATTGAGGAATTCCTGTATCTTTGTTCCTGTTAACTGCCGAACGATAATTCCCACACCGCTTTTTGCAAGCCCTCCCCTTTTGAAGCCTGCTGCAGCTTTCCAAATTGCTTCCAGCTGTGCTTTAGAATCTCCATCTGAAGCTGCACCTCCCGTCCCACCATTCTACGCACCATGACATTGAGGCATACCTGGCGTGTGTGAATGAGACCTGGCTGGGCCCAGAGGGGGGGGGGGAGCTCCTGTCTCGGAAATGGGCCCAACAGAGTTTCAGATGTGGCACCAGCCGTGATCCCAGGGAAGGGGGGGAGGAGTGGCAATTATAGCCAAGAAGAAGACCTTCAAGCTGCATAGGGTCACTGCTCCCGAGATTGCAGGTTGTGAGTCCCTTCTTATGAGGCCGGACCTACGGGTACACGTGGACTTGTTACCTGCCTCTCAGCTGCGTATCAACAGCCCTGCCTGCACTGCTCGAGGAGGTAGCCAGGCTGGCGGTGGAGTCCCCCAGACTTATTGTCTTGGGGGAGTTTAATCTGCCATCGCTCAGTGAACCCTCTGGGTTGGCGCAGGAGTTCATGGCCACCATGGACCTGACCCAAGTAGTTCAGAGCCTAACCCATGAGAGGGGGCACACTCTCGACATGGTTTTCCTCGCAGGACAGTTGAGTAATGATCAGATATTAAGGGGCTTAGAAACGTTGCCTTTGTCATGGTCAGATCTAATTTATTTATCAGCTCTTTATGTGGAACCGTATCAAAGGCTTTGCTGAAGTCCAGGTAGGCAATATCCACGGCACCACCTTCATCCAACACCTTTGTGACATAGTCAAAGAAATCGATGAAATTAGTCTGACATGATTTGCCTTCAGTAAAGCCATGCTGATTTGGCTCCAATAAGTTATTGTTTTTTAGGTGCTGATTTATCCTCTTTTTGAGTAGAGTCTCCATCATTTTAACTACAACTGATGTCAAGCTAACTGGCCTGTAGTTACCAGCTTCTTCTCTACTGCCCTTCTTGTGGATAGGCACAACACTGGCCATTCTCCAATCCTCAGGAACTTCTCCTGTTAACAAGGATTGGTTAAACAAATGGTATCCTTCTGCGCTGACTGGAGGGGTTGGTAGTGGCAGGCACCGTTTTACGGTGGTTCTCCTCCTACCTGTCTGGCCCGGTGCAGTCGCTGGAGGTGGTTTCCTCGGGCTTTCCGACGTGGTCTATTGGAAACACATATATGTGAGAAAAATTCATACAACTCATAGAACCATTTTGTTTATCTTTATTTTTATACAAAAAAAGAAACAAGTTCCCGATCATATTATAAAAGCTTTATTTACTGAGAACATAAAACCATTTTAATTTGTAACTTTAGCTTTTAAGAAATGGTTGGTTTGCATTTACTTAAAACTGAAATGTTTCAACAGGCATTCATATTGAGGATTGGAGTTGTTCCCATTTTTATTTATTGAAGTATAAAACTTAGCTGGAAATAAAGTGATTTAAAAAAAAACATTTACAAAATCTGATCTGATGTTAAATTTCAAATCTCTTTTCTGAAGTACCTCACACCAACTAATAATGTATCCTAAAATGAGTTGATTATAACTCTGGACCAAAAGCAAAGTGAACTAGTTTTCCAAAATTCTCAGTATCAGTTATCACTATTCTCATGTGCCAATAGAAGCCACATTCTAGTGGCTTCTCTCATAGAAAAAAAATTATTAAACACAAAATGTATATCTTTATAACTAAAGTAGCCTTTAAGCATGAAGACAATTTCATAATGCAAAACTATAGAGCGTTAGAGCAAGCCTTCACTTATAACTATGGACTCTGTATCATATCGATTTACATTTCATATACTGTATTTGTGGGACTATAAGAAGATGTACTCCACCCCCCCTAAAAGAGTGTGGAAATGTCGGTGCGTCTTATACACCAAATGCAGCCATTTTTGCTGTCCTAAACACCCTCCACCTGCAGAGAGCTCTTGCTGCTGGAGAATGGCAAAATCATCAAATAATGGGCATTTTTCTCTCTTTTTCTTGCAAAAAGTGTGTAGGGAAACGGACTGGGAAGCCTGCAGATAGCTCCTGGGGAATGGGGCAAGGCCAAAAAAGATGTCTCCAATTTTGTGAAAAAACAGGCAAAAATGGCTCATTTTTCACTTAAAAATGGGGGCATCTTTGCCTTCTAAACACCCCATCTAGTACGACTGGAAGAGGAATTCTGGCAGTTGAAATCCACTAGTTTTAGAGCTGTGAAGTTTGAAAACTTTTGGATTAGGGAAGAGGTGTGCAAGTGTCTTCAAACATGGCAAGTTTAAGATGTGTGGACTTCAACTCCCATTCCTGAGCAACCATGACTGGGGCTGGAATTGTGTGAGTTGAAGTCCACAAGTCTTAAAGCTGTCAAGTTTGCAGTTTGTAAAAAGTGTACATGATTGTAAAAAGTATTCTGCTATACTGGTATTTTATTAAATAATATATTACTACACCATTTGGTTCAGAATACTTTTTTCCTTGTTTTCCACATGTAAACTATAGGTGCGTCTTATACTCCAGTGTGTCTTATAGTCTGAAGCATACAGTTATTATAAAATTAGTCCTTTATATAATTCTAATTTCCTCAAATATCACTTATTTCAAAAAAGTGGCTTAATTCTCATTATCTATACTAAATTATATTATGATAATGATGATGATGATGATGGTTATTATTATTATTATTATTATTATTATTATTATTATTATTATTATTATATTTCTCTCTCCCCCTCCCTCTCTGTGTTGATACAGAAGGAGGTCAATGATATGGAAAATATTATCTATATAATGTAGAACATTATCTAAATAGGCAGATGAATTCCTAAAATTCTGTATACCAATAAATTGTTTGACATTAAAAAAATATTTTCCCTGAGAAAATATTTTTCTCACTGGCCACTTTGAGAATACAAAATGAGTAAAGCTTATAAGTAATTGTGTGGAAAACAATTCAAATTAAATTCCTTTAAGCTTTTTTTACTTTAAAAACCTACTTCCGAATCCCACGGAGAGCTGTCTTCGTCTTTCTCTTCCTTCATTGATTTAGCTATAAAATAAAATAGTAAATTGTGCCAATTCAGAGTATTGCTAGACACTATTTATTCCTGGTGTACGATTGAAAGGTCAGGGTTAATGGCTCAAGCCAGCAACAAATGTCTCTCGCACGAGTTTCTGCAAATTACTCTTGACTGGGTTTCAGAGCTCTAATGTTCTCCAAATCAAATGCAAAACAACGAGGCTTTAAATGTCCCCAGATTCAAAAGTCCATTGAGGAATTCCCGTATCTTTGTTCCTGTTAACTGCCGAACGATAATTCCCACACCGCTTTTTGCAAGCCCTCCCCTTTTGAAGCCTGCTGCAGCTTTCCAAATTGCTTCCAGCTGTGCTTTAGAATCTCCATCTGAAGCTGCACAGCTGCGCCTCCCGTCCCACCATTCTACGCACCATGACATTGAGGCATACCTGGCGTGTGTGAATGAGACCTGGCTGGGCCCAGAGGGGGGGGGGAGCTCCTGTCTCGGAAATGGGCCCAACAGAGTTTCAGATGTGGCACCAGCCGTGATCCCAGGGAAGGGGGGGAGGAGTGGCAATTATAGCCAAGAAGAAGACCTTCAAGCTGCATAGGGTCACTGCTCCCGAGATTGCAGGTTGTGAGTCCCTTCTTATGAGGCCGGACCTACGGGTACACGTGGACTTGTTACCTGCCTCTCAGCTGCGTATCAACAGCCCTGCCTGCACTGCTCGAGGAGGTAGCCAGGCTGGCGGTGGAGTCCCCCAGACTTATTGTCTTGGGGGAGTTTAATCTGCCATCGCTCAGTGAACCCTCTGGGTTGGCGCAGGAGTTCATGGCCACCATGGACCTGACCCAAGTAGTTCAGAGCCTAACCCATGAGAGGGGGCACACTCTCGACATGGTTTTCCTCGCAGGACAGTTGAGTAATGATCAGATATTAAGGGGCTTAGAAACGTTGCCTTTGTCATGGTCAGATCTAATTTATTTATCAGCTCTTTATGTGGAACCGTATCAAAGGCTTTGCTGAAGTCCAGGTAGGCAATATCCACGGCACCACCTTCATCCAACACCTTTGTGACATAGTCAAAGAAATCGATGAAATTAGTCTGACATGATTTGCCTTCAGTAAAGCCATGCTGATTTGGCTCCAATAAGTTATTGTTTTTTAGGTGCTGATTTATCCTCTTTTTGAGTAGAGTCTCCATCATTTTAACTACAACTGATGTCAAGCTAACTGGCCTGTAGTTACCAGCTTCTTCTCTACTGCCCTTCTTGTGGATAGGCACAACACTGGCCATTCTCCAATCCTCAGGAACTTCTCCTGTTAACAAGGATTGGTTAAACAAATGGTATCCTTCTGCGCTGACTGGAGGGGTTGGTAGTGGCAGGCACCGTTTTACGGTGGTTCTCCTCCTACCTGTCTGGTCCGGTGCAGTCGCTGGATGTGGTTTCCTCGGGCTTTCCGACGTGGTCTATTGGAAACACATATATGTGAGAAAAATTCATACAACTCATAGAACCATTTTGTTTATCTTTATTTTTATACAAAAAAAGAAACAAGTTCCCGATCATATTATAAAAGCTTTATTTACTGAGAACATAAAACCATTTTAATTTGTAACTTTAGCTTTTAAGAAATGGTTGGTTTGCATTTACAGTACTTAAAACTGAAATGTTTCAACAGGCATTCATATTGAGGATTGGAGTTGTTCCCATTTTTATTTATTGAAGTATAAAACTTAGCTGGAAATAAAGTGATTTTAAAAAAAACATTTACAAAATCTGATCTGATGTTAAATTTCAAATCTCTTTTCTGAAGTACCTCACACCAACTAATAATGTATCCTAAAATGAGTTGATTATAACTCTGGACCAAAAGCAAAGTGAACTAGTTTTCCAAAATTCTCAGTATCAGTTATCACTATTCTCATGTGCCAATAGAAGCCACATTCTAGTGGCTTCTCTCATAGAAAAAAAATTATTAAACACAAAATGTATATCTTTCTAACTAAAGTAGCCTTTAAGCATGAAGACAATTTCATAATGCAAAACTATAGAGCGTTAGAGCAAGCCTTCACTTATAACTATGGACTCTGTATCATATCGATTTACATTTCATATACTGTATTTGTGGGACTATAAGAAGATGTACTCCACCCCCCCTAAAAGAGTGTGGAAATGTCGGTGCGTCTTATACACCAAATGCAGCCATTTTTGCTGTCCTAAACACCCTCCACCTGCAGAGAGCTCTTGCTGCTGGAGAATGGCAAAATCATCAAATAATGGGCATTTTTCTCTCTTTTTCTTGCAAAAAGTGTGTAGGGAAACGGACTGGGAAGCCTGCAGATAGCTCCTGGGGAATGGGGCAAGGCCAAAAAAGATGTCTCCAATTTTGTGAAAAAACAGGCAAAAATGGCTCATTTTTCACTTAAAAATGGGGGCATCTTTGCCTTCTAAACACCCCATCTAGTACGACTGGAAGAGGAATTCTGGCAGTTGAAATCCACTAGTTTTAGAGCTGTGAAGTTTGAAAACTTTTGGATTAGGGAAGAGGTGTGCAAGTGTCTTCAAACATGGCAAGTTTAAGATGTGTGGACTTCAACTCCCATTCCTGAGCAACCATGACTGGGGCTGGAATTGTGTGAGTTGAAGTCCACAAGTCTTAAAGCTGTCAAGTTTGCAGTTTGTAAAAAGTGTACATGATTGTAAAAAGTATTCTGCTATACTGGTATTTTATTAAATAATATATTACTACACCATTTGGTTCAGAATACTTTTTTCCTTGTTTTCCACATGTAAACTATAGGTGCGTCTTATACTCCAGTGTGTCTTATAGTCTGAAGCATACAGTTATTATAAAATTAGTCCTTTATATAATTCTAATTTCCTCAAATATCACTTATTTCAAAAAAGTGGCTTAATTCTCATTATCTATACTAAATTATATTATGATAATGATGATGATGATGATGGTTATTATTATTATTATTATTATTATTATTATTATTATTATTATTATATTTCTCTCTCCCTCTCCCTCTCTGTGTTGATACAGAAGGAGGTCAATGATATGGAAAATATTATCTATATAATGTAGAACATTATCTAAATAGGCAGATGAATTCCTAAAATTCTGTATACCAATAAATTGTTTGACATTAAAAAAATATTTTCCCTGAGAAAATATTTTTCTCACTGGCCACTTTGAGAATACAAAATGAGTAAAGCTTATAAGTAATTGTGTGGAAAACAATTCAAATTAAATTCCTTTAAGCTTTTTTTACTTTAAAAACCTACTTCCGAATCCCACGGAGAGCTGTCTTCGTCTTTCTCTTCCTTCATTGATTTAGCTATAAAATAAAATAGTAAATTGTGCCAATTCAGAGTATTGCTAGACACTATTTATTCCTGGTGTACGATCGAAAGGTCAGGGTTAATGGCTCAAGCCAGCAACAAATGTCTCTCGCACGAGTTTCTGCAAATTACTCTTGACTGGGTTTCAGAGCTCTAATGTTCTCCAAATCAAATGCAAAACAACGAGGCTTTAAATGTCCCCAGATTCAAAAGTCCATTGAGGAATTCCTGTATCTTTGTTCCTGTTAACTGCCGAAAGATAATTCCCACACCGCTTTTTGCAAGCCCTCCCCTTTTGAAGCCTGCTGCAGCTTTCCAAATTGCTTCCAGCTGTGCTTTAGAATCTCCATCTGAAGCTGCACAGCTGCGCCTCCCGTCCCACCATTCTACGCACCATGACATTGAGGCATACCTGGCGTGTGTGAATGAGACCTGGCTGGGCCCAGAGGGGGGGGGAGCTCCTGTCTCGGAAATGGGCCCAACAGAGTTTCAGATGTGGCACCAGCTGTGATCCCAGGGAAGGGGGGGAGGAGTGGCAATTATAGCCAAGAAGAAGACCTTCAAGCTGCATAGGGTCACTGCTCCCGAGATTGCAGGTTGTGAGTCCCTTCTTATGAGGCCGGACCTACGGGTACACGTGGACTTGTTACCTGCCTCTCAGCTGCGTATCAACAGCCCTGCCTGCACTGCTCGAGGAGGTAGCCAGGCTGGCGGTGGAGTCCCCCAGACTTATTGTCTTGGGGGAGTTTAATCTGCCATCGCTCAGTGAACCCTCTGGGTTGGCGCAGGAGTTCATGGCCACCATGGACCTGACCCAAGTAGTTCAGAGCCTAACCCATGAGAGGGGGCACACTCTCGACATGGTTTTCCTCGCAGGACAGTTGAGTAATGATCAGATATTAAGGGGCTTAGAAACGTTGCCTTTGTCATGGTCAGATCTAATTTATTTATCAGCTCTTTATGTGGAACCGTATCAAAGGCTTTGCTGAAGTCCAGGTAGGCAATATCCACGGCACCACCTTCATCCAACACCTTTGTGACATAGTCAAAGAAATCGATGAAATTAGTCTGACATGATTTGCCTTCAGTAAAGCCATGCTGATTTGGCTCCAATAAGTTATTGTTTTTTAGGTGCTGATTTATCCTCTTTTTGAGTAGAGTCTCCATCATTTTAACTACAACTGATGTCAAGCTAACTGGCCTGTAGTTACCAGCTTCTTCTCTACTGCCCTTCTTGTGGATAGGCACAACACTGGCCATTCTCCAATCCTCAGGAACTTCTCCTGTTAACAAGGATTGGTTAAACAAATGGTATCCTTCTGCGCTGACTGGAGGGGTTGGTAGTGGCAGGCACCGTTTTACGGTGGTTCTCCTCCTACCTGTCTGGTCCGGTGCAGTCGCTGGATGTGGTTTCCTCGGGCTTTCCGACGTGGTCTATTGGAAACACATATATGTGAGAAAAATTCATACAACTCATAGAACCATTTTGTTTATCTTTATTTTTATACAAAAAAAGAAACAAGTTCCCGATCATATTATAAAAGCTTTATTTACTGAGAACATAAAACCATTTTAATTTGTAACTTTAGCTTTTAAGAAATGGTTGGTTTGCATTTACAGTACTTAAAACTGAAATGTTTCAACAGGCATTCATATTGAGGATTGGAGTTGTTCCCATTTTTATTTATTGAAGTATAAAACTTAGCTGGAAATAAAGTGATTTTAAAAAAAACATTCACAAAATCTGATCTGATGTTAAATTTCAAATCTCTTTTCTGAAGTACCTCACACCAACTAATAATGTATCCTAAAATGAGTTGATTATAACTCTGGACCAAAAGCAAAGTGAACTAGTTTTCCAAAATTCTCAGTATCAGTTATCACTATTCTCATGTGCCAATAGAAGCCACATTCTAGTGGCTTCTCTCATAGAAAAAAAATTATTAAACACAAAATGTATATCTTTCTAACTAAAGTAGCCTTTAAGCATGAAGACAATTTCATAATGCAAAACTATAGAGCGTTAGAGCAAGCCTTCACTTATAACTATGGACTCTGTATCATATCGATTTACATTTCATATACTGTATTTGTGGGACTATAAGAAGATGTACTCCACCCCCCCTAAAAGAGTGTGGAAATGTCGGTGCGTCTTATACACCAAATGCAGCCATTTTTGCTGTCCTAAACACCCTCCACCTGCAGAGAGCTCTTGCTGCTGGAGAATGGCAAAATCATCAAATAATGGGCATTTTTCTCTCTTTTTCTTGCAAAAAGTGTGTAGGGAAACGGACTGGGAAGCCTGCAGATAGCTCCTGGGGAATGGGGCAAGGCCAAAAAAGATGTCTCCAATTTTGTGAAAAAACAGGCAAAAATGGCTCATTTTTCACTTAAAAATGGGGGCATCTTTGCCTTCTAAACACCCCATCTAGTACGACTGGAAGAGGAATTCTGGCAGTTGAAATCCACTAGTTTTAGAGCTGTGAAGTTTGAAAACTTTTGGATTAGGGAAGAGGTGTGCAAGTGTCTTCAAACATGGCAAGTTTAAGATGTGTGGACTTCAACTCCCATTCCTGAGCAACCATGACTGGGGCTGGAATTGTGTGAGTTGAAGTCCACAAGTCTTAAAGCTGTCAAGTTTGCAGTTTGTAAAAAGTGTACATGATTGTAAAAAGTATTCTGCTATACTGGTATTTTATTAAATAATATATTACTACACCATTTGGTTCAGAATACTTTTTTCCTTGTTTTCCACATGTAAACTATAGGTGCGTCTTATACTCCAGTGTGTCTTATAGTCTGAAGCATACAGTTATTATAAAATTAGTCCTTTATATAATTCTAATTTCCTCAAATATCACTTATTTCAAAAAAGTGGCTTAATTCTCATTATCTATACTAAATTATATTATGATAATGATGATGATGATGATGGTTATTATTATTATTATTATTATTATTATTATTATTATTATTATATTTCTCTCTCCCCCTCCCTCTCTGTGTTGATACAGAAGGAGGTCAATGATATGGAAAATATTATCTATATAATGTAGAACATTATCTAAATAGGCAGATGAATTCCTAAAATTCTGTATACCAATAAATTGTTTGACATTAAAAAAATATTTTCCCTGAGAAAATATTTTTCTCACTGGCCACTTTGAGAATACAAAATGAGTAAAGCTTATAAGTAATTGTGTGGAAAACAATTCAAATTAAATTCCTTTAAGCTTTTTTTACTTTAAAAACCTACTTCCGAATCCCACGGAGAGCTGTCTTCGTCTTTCTCTTCCTTCATTGATTTAGCTATAAAATAAAATAGTAAATTGTGCCAATTCAGAGTATTGCTAGACACTATTTATTCCTGGTGTACGATCGAAAGGTCAGGGTTAATGGCTCAAGCCAGCAACAAATGTCTCTCGCACGAGTTTCTGCAAATTACTCTTGACTGGGTTTCAGAGCTCTAATGTTCTCCAAATCAAATGCAAAACAACGAGGCTTTAAATGTCCCCAGATTCAAAAGTCCATTGAGGAATTCCCGTATCTTTGTTCCTGTTAACTGCCGAACGATAATTCCCACACCGCTTTTTGCAAGCCCTCCCCTTTTGAAGCCTGCTGCAGCTTTCCAAATTGCTTCCAGCTGTGCTTTAGAATCTCCATCTGAAGCTGCACAGCTGCGCCTCCCGTCCCACCATTCTACGCACCATGACATTGAGGCATACCTGGCGTGTGTGAATGAGACCTGGCTGGGCCCAGAGGGGGGGGGGGAGCTCCTGTCTCGGAAATGGGCCCAACAGAGTTTCAGATGTGGCACCAGCCGTGATCCCAGGGAAGGGGGGGAGGAGTGGCAATTATAGCCAAGAAGAAGACCTTCAAGCTGCATAGGGTCACTGCTCCCGAGATTGCAGGTTGTGAGTCCCTTCTTATGAGGCCGGACCTACGGGTACACGTGGACTTGTTACCTGCCTCTCAGCTGCGTATCAACAGCCCTGCCTGCACTGCTCGAGGAGGTAGCCAGGCTGGCGGTGGAGTCCCCCAGACTTATTGTCTTGGGGGAGTTTAATCTGCCATCGCTCAGTGAACCCTCTGGGTTGGCGCAGGAGTTCATGGCCACCATGGACCTGACCCAAGTAGTTCAGAGCCTAACCCATGAGAGGGGGCACACTCTCGACATGGTTTTCCTCGCAGGACAGTTGAGTAATGATAAGATATTAAGGGGCTTAGAAACGTTGCCTTTGTCATGGTCAGATCTAATTTATTTATCAGCTCTTTATGTGGAACCGTATCAAAGGCTTTGCTGAAGTCCAGGTAGGCAATATCCACGGCACCACCTTCATCCAACACCTTTGTGACATAGTCAAAGAAATCGATGAAATTAGTCTGACATGATTTGCCTTCAGTAAAGCCATGCTGATTTGGCTCCAATAAGTTATTGTTTTTTAGGTGCTGATTTATCCTCTTTTTGAGTAGAGTCTCCATCATTTTAACTACAACTGATGTCAAGCTAACTGGCCTGTAGTTACCAGCTTCTTCTCTACTGCCCTTCTTGTGGATAGGCACAACACTGGCCATTCTCCAATCCTCAGGAACTTCTCCTGTTAACAAGGATTGGTTAAACAAATGGTATCCTTCTGCGCTGACTGGAGGGGTTGGTAGTGGCAGGCACCGTTTTACGGTGGTTCTCCTCCTACCTGTCTGGTCCGGTGCAGTCGCTGGATGTGGTTTCCTCGGGCTTTCCGACGTGGTCTATTGGAAACACATATATGTGAGAAAAATTCATACAACTCATAGAACCATTTTGTTTATCTTTATTTTTATACAAAAAAAGAAACAAGTTCCCGATCATATTATAAAAGCTTTATTTACTGAGAACATAAAACCATTTTAATTTGTAACTTTAGCTTTTAAGAAATGGTTGGTTTGCATTTACAGTACTTAAAACTGAAATGTTTCAACAGGCATTCATATTGAGGATTGGAGTTGTTCCCATTTTTATTTATTGAAGTATAAAACTTAGCTGGAAATAAAGTGATTTTAAAAAAAACATTTACAAAATCTGATCTGATGTTAAATTTCAAATCTCTTTTCTGAAGTACCTCACACCAACTAATAATGTATCCTAAAATGAGTTGATTATAACTCTGGACCAAAAGCAAAGTGAACTAGTTTTCCAAAATTCTCAGTATCAGTTATCACTATTCTCATGTGCCAATAGAAGCCACATTCTAGTGGCTTCTCTCATAGAAAAAAAATTATTAAACACAAAATGTATATCTTTATAACTAAAGTAGCCTTTAAGCATGAAGACAATTTCATAATGCAAAACTATAGAGCGTTAGAGCAAGCCTTCACTTATAACTATGGACTCTGTATCATATCGATTTACATTTCATATACTGTATTTGTGGGACTATAAGAAGATGTACTCCACCCCCCCTAAAAGAGTGTGGAAATGTCGGTGCGTCTTATACACCAAATGCAGCCATTTTTGCTGTCCTAAACACCCTCCACCTGCAGAGAGCTCTTGCTGCTGGAGAATGGCAAAATCATCAAATAATGGGCATTTTTCTCTCTTTTTCTTGCAAAAAGTGTGTAGGGAAACGGACTGGGAAGCCTGCAGATAGCTCCTGGGGAATGGGGCAAGGCCAAAAAAGATGTCTCCAATTTTGTGAAAAAACAGGCAAAAATGGCTCATTTTTCACTTAAAAATGGGGGCATCTTTGCCTTCTAAATACCCCATCTAGTACGACTGGAAGAGGAATTCTGGCAGTTGAAATCCACTAGTTTTAGAGCTGTGAAGTTTGAAAACTTTTGGATTAGGGAAGAGGTGTGCAAGTGTCTTCAAACTTGGCAAGTTTAAGATGTGTGGACTTCAACTCCCATTCCTGAGCAACCATGACTGGGGCTGGAATTGTGGGAGTTGAAGTCCACAAGTCTTAAAGCTGTCAAGTTTGCAGTTTGTAAAAAGTGTACATGATTGTAAAAAGTATTCTGCTATACTGGTATTTTATTAAATAATATATTACTACACCATTTGGTTCAGAATACTTTTTTCCTTGTTTTCCACATGTAAACTATAGGTGCGTCTTATACTCCAGTGTGTCTTATAGTCTGAAGCATACAGTTATTATAAAATTAGTCCTTTATATAATTCTAATTTCCTCAAATATCACTTATTTCAAAAAAGTGGCTTAATTCTCATTATCTATACTAAATTATATTATGATAATGATGATGATGATGATGGTTGTTATTATTATTATTATTATTATTATTATTATTATTATTATATTTCTCTCTCCCTCTCCCTCTCTGTGTTGATACAGAAGGAGGTCAATGATATGGAAAATATTATCTATATAATGTAGAACATTATCTAAATAGGCAGATGAATTCCTAAAATTTTGTATACCAATAAATTGTTTGACATTAAAAAAATATTTTCCCTGAGAAAATATTTTTCTCACTGGCCACTTTGAGAATACAAAATGAGTAAAGCTTATAAGTAATTGTGTGGAAAACAATTCAAATTAAATCCCTTTAAGCTTTTTTTACTTTAAAAACCTACTTCTGAAGAGCACGGATAGTCTGTGTCGCTCTCTTCACCTTTGTCTTCCTTCATTGATTTATCTATAAAATAAAATAGTAAATTGTGCCAATTCAAAGTATTGCTAGACACTATTCATTCCTGGTGTACGATCGAAAGGTCAGGGTTAATGGGTGAAGCCAGCAACAAATGTCTCTCGCACGAGTTTCTGCAAATTACTCTTGACTGGGTTTCAGAGCTCTAATGTTCTCCAAATCAAATACAAAACAACGAGGCTTTAAATGTCTCCAGATTCAAAAGTCCATTGAGGAATCCCTGTATGTTTGTTCCTGTTAACTGCCGAACGATAATTCCCACACTGCTTTTTGCAAGCCCTCCCCTTTTGAAGCCTGCTGCAGCTTTCCAAATTGTTTCCAGCTGTGCTTTAGAATCTCCATCTGAACCTGCACAGCTGTTCCTCCCGTCCCAACATTCTACGCACCCTGACATTGAGGCAGACCTGGCGTGTGTGAATGAGACCTGGCTGGGCTCAGAGGGGGGGGAGCTCCTGTCTCGGAAATGGGCCCAACGGGGTTTCAGGTGTGGCACCAGCCGCGATCCCAGGGAAGGAGGGGGAGGAGTGGCAATTATAGCCAAGAAGAAGACCTTCAAGCTGCATAGGATCACTGCTCCCGAGATTGCAGGTTGTGAGTCCCTTCTTATGAGGCTGGACCTAGGGGTACACATGGACTTGTTACCTGCCTCTCAGCTGCGTATCAACAGCCCTGCCTGCACTGCTCGAGGAGGTAGCCAGGCTGACGGTGGAGTCCCCCAGATACCCCCCGGACCAGGGTATCTACGAGATCGCCTTCTGCCGCACGAATCCCAGCGACCGGTCAGGTCCCACAGAGTTGGTCTCCTCCGGGACCCGTCAACAAAACAATGTCGCTTGGCGGGGACCAGGGGAAAAGCCTTCTTTGTGGTGGCCCCGGCCCTCTGGAACCAACTCCCTCCCGGAGATTAGAATTTTCCCCACCCTCCTTGCCTTTCGTAAGCTCCTTAAAACCCACCTCTGCCGTCAGGCATGGGGGAACTGAGATATTCTTTTCCCCCAGGCCTTTACAATTTATGCATGGTATGTTTGTTTGTATAGATGTTTAGTTTTACAATAAGGGTTTTTTAGTTGTTTTTACTATTGGATTTACATGATGTTTTTTATTACTGTTGTTAGCCACCCCGAGTCTACGGAGAGGGGCGGCATACAAATCCAATAAATAAATGAATGAATGAATGAAATAAATAAATAAATAAATAAATAATCATAATTTGTTTTGTTCAAACAACTTACATCTTTTCAGGAACTTCTTTCGAAGTTTCTTCGTTGCAGCCGAATCTGGGTTTTTTGGTTTCTATGAATAAAAGTTGAAGCGGACAGAAGTTTTCACGGCAACCAGCATTGCGATACCATCTTTACATTTTGCTCTTCTTTCAAAAAACCTGGACTTATAAATGTATCATCCCTCCCATTTCCTATTTTATTCTGCAATTTAAAACAGCGTGGAACTTCTATCTTCCTGATCTAGTCCAAACTTTATCCATAGTATAATACCACATTGATAAACACATAGCCACTAGGGTGCTTTAGCTTGGAATATTGCATTAAGCAGGAGATTGAATTTATGAATAAATAGCCCCTTTCAATTCTAATTCTATGCATATTATTCAAATGACAAAAAGTGATCCAAATACTAGTAGGAAGTCATACTCAATCCTGAGCTCAGCACAGCTTTTTCAAATGGCTTCAGCTTAGAAAATCCTTCCTGTCGCAAACTTTTTGTTCTAACCTTGGGGTATTTTATTCTATGTGATTTTATGTTTAGTTACTGGTTAGTTTTCAATACTTACATACCATGAAGACTTGCAGAATTATCAATCAATAAAATAGCAAGTAATTAGTTAAAGGGCTGGAGTGCAGAAAAGCAAGTAAAAGCACATATTTAGAGAATGGAAACAATTTCAGAATTATTGGTGATAGAGCAGTTTTATACCATAATATTTAAATGACAATTTTATGTAATCTACATCATATGCTTGGGTGCTTATTAGTATGACAGTGAATAAAGAGGCATTTGCTATTGAACCATCTGTTGCCCATTTCTTCTCTGGGCTCAGCTCTGTGGCTGCGTGAATAGGTTTTGCTAGGGTGCAAAATATGGGCTTAACTGCTGTTTACATTGTTTACTATATGAATTCTTTTTAATGTTTTAATCTCTTTTCCTGTATAGTGGGTATTGATGGAGCTTGAATAACCTGCTCTCCCTCCTATCTTTTGTGAAACTAGAATAAAAAGCAAAGCATTTGTTTTAAATTCTCATCATTGTCCACAGTGAAATATTATGAATTATTTTCTTTCATATGAAGTAGTTAATAGTATTTTGAATGTTGCTGTATTAGAAACAAGACCTGAATTTTACTATTTTGTTCTGGTTGCAGGTCACAATATGTCTTCTGATTAGGGCATTTTTCTGGTAGTATCCACATTCTTAAAACTAGGATAGGATATTTAAACTGCTCTACTTGTATCCTTATTCCATGGTTGCACTCAAATCTCAGATTAAAATATTTCGCTTTAGTTTTCCAGTAATTTCATTTAGAATCTCATCTGTTAAGTCTGAATACTGATTAACTATAACAATCGACAGCAGTAGCACTTAGACTTTTATATCACTTCACAGTGCCTTACAGCCATCTAAGAGGTTTACAAAGTCGGCATATTGTCCCCAACAATCTGGGTCCTTATTTTACTGACCTCGGAAAGATGGAAGGTTCAGTCCCCCTTGAGCCAGTGAGACTCGAACTTCCAAAGTGCAGCCAATTGGCCATCAGCAGAATTAACCTACAATACTGCATTCTAACCGCTGTGCCACCACGGATCAAGCTGTATATATTACATTAAACTTAAGATCTAAATTGAAGTTTCCTTTGACACAAACAAGTATTAATTAGTATCATAAGAAGTCTCTCATTATTAGAGATTTTCAGTGTTCATTGTAGAAAATCCTACCTTGGGACTGGTGAAAAGTACCATATCCTCCTCTGAAGGCCAAGAATCATTGACAATAATGTCAGAAGAGCTTAAACAGAGATGCATATATATATATAAGTAAATAAGAATCTATCTTTTCCCCAAATTTTCTAAATTTAAATCAAAATTTAAATCTTACCTTACACTATAGTCAGAAATAGTATCATCCAAACCTAAACACAAATAAAAATGCAGACCATCCAGTGACAAAAAATTACAAAGATTTTTTTTACACAATGGTAAATCAAATTGCAAAAGTTTAAATGAAAAAAAACCCTTAAAAATAAAGCACCTTAGTAACTATATAAAATTGGCAAACATTTAACTGGATTTTTATATTTATTGCAAGCTTTTCCAATTTTTAAACTGGAAGTTATATTTGGTATAAATATTTGCAGTCAATTGCATCTTAGATTGCACGGAAGTTCATGATTTAACACTTTTACTGCTTGTTTTACAGAATTTCCATTTACATAGTAGCAATTTTCTATTTGTTCAAGCCCTTATACTATTTTCTGTATTTTATCTTAGGATGGATATATGTTTATCCCAGGCATGTTTAAATTCAGTTACTGTGGATTTACCAACCACGTCTGCTAGAAGTTTATTCCAAATATCTACTACTCCTTCAGTAAAGTAATATTTTCTCACATTGCTTCTGATCTTTCCCCCAACTAAGCTCAAATTGTGCCCCCTTGTTCTTCTGTTCACTTTCCTATTAAAAACACTTCCCTGCTGAACCTTATTTAACCCTTTTACATATTTAAATATTTCCATCATGTCCCCCCCTTTCCCTTCAGTCTTCTAGACTATACAGATTGAGTTCATCCTGATAGGTTTTAGGCTTAAGACCTTCCACTATTTTTGTAGCCCATCTTTCGACCCGTTCAATTTTATCAATATCTTGTAATAGGTGAGATCTGCAGAACTGAACACAGTATTCCAAATGTGGTCTCACCAGCGCTCCACACAGTGGGATCACAATCTCCCTCTTCTTGCTTGTTATACCTCTAGCTATGCAGCTAAGCATTCTACTTGCTTTCCCTACTACCTCACTGCACTGTTCACCCATTATGAGACTCTCAGGGGTATCACTACCCCTAAATCCTTCACTTCTGAAGTTTTTCCTAACACAGAACTGCCAACACAATACTTAGATTGAGGATTCCTTTTCCCCAAGTGCATTATTTTACATTTGGAAATATTAAACTGCAGTTTCCATTGTTTTGACCACTTATCTAGTACAGATAAATCATTTGCCATATTACAGACACCTCCAGGAATATCAACCCTATTGTACACTTTAGAGTCATCGGCAAATAGGCAAACCTTCCCTACCAAACTTTCCCCCATATCACCCTGTGGGGCATGGGCCCCATGTTGGGTACTAGGGCCTTACACTGTCTCCTGTTGACCTCTGTAAGGATCGTGCATCAGCGCACTAACGTGTGTACTGTCCCTGTCCTAACAATTTGTAACCATCTCATGTATTCATAATCATGTTTATACATTTCATGTATTCACAATCATGTTTATAATTGTATTTGTAATCTTATATATGCTTGACAAATTAAATAAATAAACAAACATTTTTGCAAACAATAGCAGTAATATCTTCTTCCATTTGGGAAGGGGCAGAATTGTATTAACTGACTAGCCCTTAAACTTTACCTGGATGTCTTGTTTCTTTGGTCATAAAACTAAAAGGAAAAAAAATATGTTATTCAATTTTGACACATTTTAATGAAGCAAAATTAATACAGAAGAACAAATGTTAAATAAAAAGCACTAACTTAGTTGTTTGCCTGCTACTTTAACACCCTGCTAATATGTTATCTAATCTTAATCCATGTCAGTAAGGGGTGAGTACAAGTGCACTAGAGTGCCTTCCGTCCCCTGTCCTGTTGCTCTCCTATATCTCCTATACCTTTCTTCTATTCCTATATCTCATCTTCTATTCTTTCATTGATATGTTCTATTACTATATCTTCTTTTCTATTCTTTCATAGATATATTTTACTATGAGTATCTCCTCTATAACTTTCATCATGCATTTTACTCTGTGTGTGTGTGTGTGTATATATATACAGAATATATATATATACACACACACACACACATATACATACAGTGATGCCTCATCTTACAAACCCCTCGTCATACAAACTTTTCGAGATACAAACCCGGGATTTAAGATTTTTTTGCCTCTTCTTACAAACTATTTTCACCTTACAAACCCACCGCCGCAGCTGGGATGCCCCGCCTCCAGACTTCCGTTGCCAGCGAAGCACCCGTTTTTGTGCTGCTGGGATTCCCCTGAGGCTCCCTTCCATGGGAAACCCTATCTCCGGACTTCCGTGTTTTTGTGATGCCGCAGGAGAATCACAGCAGGGGAATCCCAGCAGCGCAAAAATGGGCGCTTCGCTGGCAATGGAAGTCCGGAGGTGGGGTTTCCCAGCGAGGGGAGCCTCAGTGAAATCGCAGCATTGCAAAAACACGGAGGTCCGGAGGTGGGGTTTCCCATGGAGGGGAGCCTCAGGGGAATCCCAGCAGCACAAAAATGGGCGCTTCGGCTGGCAAAAGGGGTGAATTTTGGGCTTGCACGCATTAATTGCTTTTCCATTGATTCCTATGGGAAATATTGTTTCGTCTTACAAACTTTTCACCTTAAGAACCTTGTCGCGGAACCGATTAAGTTTGTAAGACAAGGTATCACTCTCTCTATATATATATACCCACTAAAATCCTCATTGTGTATTGGACAAAATAAATAAATAAAATAAATAAAATATGACAATGAAAAGACAAATGTTTCAACTTACATGTCTTCATTTTTTGGGCATTCTACTTTGTCATTTGGGTTCCACTCTCTGTGTTGAACTTCCTCCTTCTGCAAGCAAGTATGGAAAGAGAAAAATTAACAAACAAAAACCAATGTGTTAAAATTTGTTTTAAATGTGAAAAAGGGTTTGATTTATTTGTTTTTTAAACAAATATATTTGGTTTACAAAATCTTTTTTTCAATGATATCTTTTTATTAAATACAAAAGTTCAATGTTTGGAGGATAATTTCATGGCAGTAAAATATAGCCCTTTTTTCATTCAACATTAATAGCTTGTCAATCCTATCTAGCAGGGTCCCTCTAATTGGGCAGTTGGGAAAAAAAGATTCTTCTCTACCTACAGAGGTAATAACCTTCAAATCAATAAGCATTCTATGTATATGGCATCCCCTTGGGGATAGGAATGTCCAATAATATGTAACCTCTTCTCACCTTGGTCAATATCTCACTGATGACTCTCCCAAATTGAACCTAATCATGTGCAAAATGTCTAGAAGTGGCACCAACTGCTAGAATTTAATGAAAGTCATATTTGGCACTGCTGAACATATCCCTCACAGAAATTTTATGACATTTATGTTTGAATGTTTTTTTGATATTACCTATCAAGTATGTGTTATTAATTTTTGCTAGTGTATAACAAAACTGTTATCACCAATATAGATTATAAATACCAAGCATAGTCATGTGTCATAAAAAGTGTTGGTTATGACCTATAAAGCCCTTCATGGCACCGGACCAGATTACCTCAGGGACCGCCTTCTGCTGCACAAATCCCAGTGACCAGTTAGGTCCCACAGAGTGGATCTTCTCCGGGTCCCGTCAACTAAACAATGTCGCCTGGCGGGACCCAAGGGAAGAGCCTTCTCTGTGGCGGCCCCGGCCCTCTGGAACCAACTCTCCCCAGAGATTAGAACTGCCCCCACCCTCCTTGCCTTTCGTAAGCAACTTAAAACCCACCTCTGCTGCCAGGCATGGGGGAATTGAGATCCTCTTTCCCCCTAGGCCTTTACATGCATGGTATGTATGTATGTATGTTTGGTTTTTACATTAATGGATTTTTAATCATTTCTAATATCAGATTACTATTGTACACTGTTTTATTGTTGCTGTTAGCCGCCCCGAGTCTCCGGAAATGGGCAGCATTCAAATCAAATCAAATCAAATTATCAGCCTTGCTGATTAAAAGGACCCCAATCCTACCAAATGTTTAAATACATACGCAAATACAAATTCTAATCTGAGACTGAAGAAGGTACAGCACATGTGAGATGCTGTAAAAAGAGACTCCAGAGAATGGGTGACACACACAAACAAAGATTTTTCAAAGCTGATTTCAAATGAATGTCCACAGTATGACACAATCAAGCAGGAGCAATGACGGTGTATATGCCGGGCAGGTCTTTGTGAGAGAAAATTTTCTCTCAAGTACCACTGCACCTAAGTTATTTAAATTCTTGAATTTGAAATGTTCAATTCCAATTCTAGCCTAGTATCAAATTGATATCTACAGTGTACTTCTTTTAGCAGCACAACAAAGCACAACACAATCTAATTGTGTTTTACTATTACTAAGCTAAAACCCTCACAATATGTCAATTTCACAATTCCGTTCTTCTGCTGCTGGAAGAATTTGTTCAGTTGAGTTGCACAGAAAAGTAACTCCATGGAAACAGCTCCAGTGGAAACTCATAAAATTTAATCTGCAACCTAGAATCTGCCAAGTTTAAGCAGGGTAGCTTTAGGACAAGTAACTTACTGGTTCTCTCCAGGAACATCTTTATGAATAAAGCTCCCAGAGGTAGCTGTTAGCTCGAGAATAGATGTCTATGATTACAAACAATTCTTTGGTTCTAATAGTTTGTATAATTTCTGAGAAGGTAACACTTCATCAGAGTTTTTCCTAATTTGAATACATTTTAGGTGTACAGACATCCACTCTCACGCTTCTCACAAATTACACATTGCTGAGGAGCCCAAGAATTATCCTATTTTTCAGAGTATAAGACGTATTGGAGTATAAGACACACCTTAGTTTTTGGGGAGAAAAATAGGGAAAAGAATTTGCTTAACAGATATTCATCTGGCTAGTGTCCTTAGTCTGGTCACCTTCAGGACATTATTTTATCCCATGGTTAAGGGCTTAAAATAACCTTTATTCTGACAGAATAACAATGAAAGACCTTACGAGCCAGTAAGAGCTGGGAATATCATTAGCACCCGGAAAGAAATAGTCAGAACAAATAGAGCAATAGAGAAAACCTGGAAAGACTTAGGGCTTGGAAAACATTCTTCTTTGCAGAGAGTTAACAATGGAAGAGCTTGCAAACGGGTAAGAGCTGGGAACATCATTAGTTAGATCAATGGGGGAAAAAACCTGGAAAGACTTAGGGTTTGGAAAACATTCTTCTCGTACTATAACAATGAAAGTGCTTGCTAACATTAATAGCACCTGGTTAGGGGTGCAAAGTAACATCTGGAGCAAGTAAAGCAATGAAATCCCCCCCCCCAAAGATAGGGTTTGGAAAACATTCTTGGCCGAGAGTAACAATGAAAGAGCTTGCAAACCATAAGAGCTGGGAACATCGTTAGCACTGGCTAAGGATGGAAAGAAACTTACTCGGAGCAAGTTACAGCAATGGAAAAGTCCTGGAAAGACTTATGGCTTGGAAAATATTTTTCACAGAGAGAAACTATGAAAGAGATTGCAAAGTAAGAGCTAGTTAGGGCTGGGGGGGGGGGGGGGAGCTACATTCAGAGTATATGATGCACCCTAATTATCAGTCTCCTTTAGGGAGAAAAAAGGTGTGTCTTATACACCAAAAAATACACTGAGTCCATGAATTTGGAATACAAAGACTGATGAAGGCCACCTATCATGCCAAGAAGCAATCTTTAATATTAAAATTGGGTGTAGACAGACAAGGACGCAAGTATCATCTTATACTTATTTATATAATAAATGTTATTATTTTGGTTTTATATAAAGAATCATAGATTGGGAAAAACATTAGCAAATAAAATCCTGTGCTTTGGTGATAAGATGTCAGGAAACATATAAGAAAGTAGTATGTCTTGATGGTTTAATAAACAAGGAATCATATAAATAAAGGTGAAAGCTCTATTACTCTATCTATAAATTTAATTACTACACAGAAGCAGATACCCCTTTCGATACCATTTTTGTCCCAAAAGCAGAATTTAGTTTTCCTTTACATATACATTGTTGAACGTTCCATAATCCACAACAGAATAAAAATTTAAAGGTACAGTATTAGTATTCTTTCATTTCATTTTAATAATAACTAGGATTAAATGTGTCGTTAGTTTCAGAAATGTTGAAATTTGTTTCAGCCACATAATACAAAGAAACACCAATATTTAAAGAAATTTTGCATACATACCTTGCTTGTGCAAGCTATTTCTGTCCTATAACATAGTGAAGAAGCGCTGAGGGAAACCTCAGGAACAGATGTTTCTGCTACCCAGCTCCCAGTGACATCCACAGAGTCTGCCACGTGGACATGTTTTGGACCGGGGAGGGGCCTCACTGGCGGAAATGCCATCCTCAGAAACCTGTTGAAGGGAGAGTGGGTGGCAAACCAAAGAGAGATGAAGAGGAGAGCTGGTGTTTGTGTGAAGACGAGGGAAGAATTGAGGCCAGGCCTGCTCCTTCTCACCTGCGAGGTTTATCCGCGGTCTTCGGCGGTGGGGACTGCTGCTCCCGTACACACCATGGCATCCCCATCAATTTCATCATTCGCGTTCTGATAATGGATACAAACAGGTAAAAAATTAACACCATGCAAGCCAAATCAGTATATCAAGATATAAGTAAATCCCCAAAAGACCTAGAATAAAAAATTGTCCCATTTTACAAATACATTTTGTATTTTTTTTAATGAAAGTCTTTCTCTGTAATTCCTTCAAAGTTCTCCAATATTTTAAGCAGTCTCTTCTAATTCAGTAAAAGGTAATTATTCCAATTGTTCACTGGAATTGTCATTTTTATTTCCTTAAGATATAAAATTTGTAAAAAAAATTTTTCATCTCATGGGGCATTCTTATTCAGAGTTTATTAACATTCTCAAAAAGATTTTGTTGCATATCTTGTTCTGAAAAAATGTCTGGAGATAGGCTGTTTCCAAAAAATGGCATAATTGCCATGATTGATTCAAAGTCTCAACTCATTTTCTGATGGACTTCTTCTAAACATCATATTAATCATGCTTATTTCCCACATGCATTTAAACTTTCTTGTTCTTTGTAATGTAAATGCCAAATCAAAGTTAATTCGGGGCTAGAAAGATGTAGATAATTCATTATATTATTTCTACGATGTTTTAATTCAGAAATCTGTCCTGAAGTTGCCTATGGTGCTAGACTTTAGAAACTTAATAATTACAGAGCCAGATCTCTGTGAGGCATTGCCTTTGACCCTTAATGTCTAACCCAGTGATGGTGAACCTTTTTTCACTAGGGTGCCGAAAGAGCGTGCATGTGTGTTATCGTGCATGCACAAGTGCCCATACCCATAATTCAATGCCTGGGGAGGGCGAAAACATCTTACGCACACAAACCCTCGAAGGCCCTCTGGAGGCCAGAAGCAGCCTGTTCCCCAAATTCTGGTGGGCCCAGTAGGTTCTTGTTTTGCCCTCCCCAGACTCCAAAGGCTTCCCTGGAGCTGGGGAAGGGTAAAAAAGCCCTCCCCGCCCCCTGGGAGGCTCTCTGGAAGCCGAAAACACCCTCCCAGAGCCACAGTGCAAGCCAAAAATCAACGGGCCGGCGCACACATGAACATTGGAGCTGATAGGGCAACGGCTCGCATGCCAGCATATACAGAAAATAGTATAAGGGCAGGCTAGATGGACCATGAGGTCTTTTTCTGCCATCCATCTTCGTTGTTTCTATGTATGAAAAAGGATACTTGAACAGTAGCGTTAATAGGAAGAATGTCATTTTGTTAGGCAAATACTATAAAAAGGATATTTGAAGTATTAAGCATAATATGGTTCTAGTTACAGGTAGTCTTCTACTTACCACCACAACTGAGCATAACATTAATTTTGCTAAATGAGACATTTGTTAAGAAAGTTTTGCTCCATTTTATGACCTTTCTTGCCACAGTCAAGGGGATATCTGCAGTTTTGATTAGTATCACAGTTGTTAATTGAATCTGGTTTTCCCCACTGATTTTTGTTGTCAGGTTTCAAAAGGTGATCTAAGGATTTCAGGACACTGCAATCATCATAAATAAGAGTCAGTTGCCAAGTGTCTGAATTCTGATCACATGACCACGGGGATGCTGCAATGGTCCTAAGCAGGGCCGCCATCAGGAATTTTGGGGCCCCATACAGCCTAAGTGTCTGGGGCCCCCCTCCCTTCTTCCTTCCTTCCTTCCTTCCTTCCGTTTTTCTTTCTTTTTTCTCTTTTGGTTTTTTTTCCCTTCCTTCCTTCCTTCCTTCCTTCCTTCCTTCCTTCCTTCCTCTTTCTTTCTTTCTTCTTTTTCTTTCTTTCCTTTTTTCTCTTCTTTTTCTTTTCCCTCCCTCCTTCCTTCCCTCCCTCCCTCCCTCCTTCCTTCCTTCCCTTTTAAATTTTCAAACTGTCTTCTTCATATTCCTGGCTGAGGAATTCTGAAACTGCAGTCAACTGTCTTCAGCCATTGTCCAGCCCTGTGCTACGGACCCCTCCCTCCACCTCCTGAAGAAGCCGGGGGCTTCTTTCCAAAGCCAGTGGCAGTGATGCCAGAACCCCCTTCCCTGGGGATGGGAGCGGGGGGGGGGGGCTCCACTGGTCTCCCGCGACAAGACCTTCCGCAACACATCAGCCCTGCTGGGCAGGCCTCTTAGCCCCACCAAAGAAATGGGGGTTAAGGAAGACCCCCACCCCCCACCTTGCCCCAAACACTGGCACTCTGCATAGCCCATGCGGGGGCTTTGGCTTCCCCTCTGCAGAACAGGAGCTGGGGACCTCTCCCTCCACATACACCGGATCCCTATGGCCCATCCGAGAGCTGGCAAAATAGGTGTGCCCCCCCCACCTGCTTTTCTATCTCTCTCTCTCTCTTTCTCTCCCTCTCTTTTTGTCTCTCTTTCTCTCTCTACTTTTCTTTCTTTTTCTCTTTTTCTCTCCCTTTCTCTCTCTTTCTCTTTATATCTCTTTCTCTCTTTTTTCTCTCTCCCAGCCTCTCTCTTTCTCTTTCTATCTCTTTCTCTCCCTCCCTCTCTCTTTCACTTTCTCTACCTCTTTCTCTCCCTCTCTCCCCTTCTCTCTTTCTTTCTCTTTCTCTCCCTCCCGCTCTCTTTCTCTTCCTCTTTTTATCTCTCTTTCTCTCTTTTTTCTCTTTTCTCTCCCTTTCTCTCTTTCTCTCTCTTTCTCTCCCCCTCTCTTTCTCTCTTTCTATCTCTTTCTCTCCCTCCCTCTATCTTTCTCTTTTTATCTCTCTTTTTCTCTTTCTCTCTCTCTCTTTCTCCCCCTTCTCTCTGAAGTGGGGAGGGCCGGGTTGGCACCAAGGGAGCTCGAGACGGGGTGCAAAAGCAAACTACTCTGCCGGCCCGGGCCCACATCGGAAGGAAGGAAGGAAGGAATGGTAAAAGGGGCGATCAAGAGAGGAATGGGTGAATGAATGGACGGAGGGTGGGAAGGAAGGAAGGAAAGAGGGAAGGGACAGGAACAGAGGAAGGGTGCAAAGAAAGCAAGGAAAGGTGTGAAAGGGGAGAGTAAGAGAAGAAGGAGTGAAAGAAGGGAATGAGGGAGGAAACAAGGGAGGAAGGAGAAGGAAAGCAAGAAATGGAGGGAGGGAGGGAAGGAAGGAAAGAAAGAGAGAGAGAGAGAGAGAGAGAAAGAAAGAAAGAAAGAAAGAAAGGGGGAAGGGACAGGAACAGAGGAAGGAAGCAAGGAAACTTATGAAAGGGGAGAGTAAGAGAGGAAGGACTGAAGGAAGGGAGGGAGGGAAGAAGGTAGGAAGGAGAAAGAAAAGAAGAAATAGAGGAAGGGAAGGGAAAAGAGAGAAAGAAAAAGAGCAAGAAAGAGAGAAAGAAAGAGAGAAAGAAAGAATGAAAGAGAAATAAAAATAGAGAGGGGGAATGAAAGAAATGGAAGGAGGGAAGGAAGGAGAGAAAGCAAGAGAAAGAAAGAAAGCAAGAGAAAGAAAAAAGAATGAAAGAGCAAGAGAGCAAGAGAGAAAGAGAGAAAGAGAAAGAAAGAAAGAAAGGCAACTTCAAAGAAAGGCTCACTGAGCATCTCTCACTCTCTCTCTCTTTCTATCCCTCTTTCTTTCTCTTCCTTTCTATCTCTCATCTTCCTTTCTCTCTCCTCTCTCTCTCCCTCTCTTTCTACACTCCTTTCTCTTCCTTCCTTCTCTCCCTCCCTCCCCTCCCTCCTTCCTTCCTCTCCATTTCTCTTTCCCTCCCTCTCTTTCCCTTTTCTTTCTTTTGCTCCACTTCTCTCTCTCTCCGCTTCTCCACTTGCCTCCCCCTCGCACCTCGCCCTTCCCACCCGGCCACCCGCGCGCGCTTACCAGCAGCAGGAATTCAAGTAAGCCCAAAAGAAGCCATTGGCTCCGGGCGGCGTTCATGGCCCCCCCGAACCCCCGGCCCAGCACTTCCGGAAGCCGAAAGGCGCGGCTCTCTTGCCCTTGCAATCCTCGGAGGGACACAAGGCCGGCGGAGAAGCCGGCCGGACTCAGCCCTCTCCCGGCTTCCCCAATTCCGCTTCCCCAGCAGCGCGGCTTGGCTTCCAGAGGGCTGAGCCAACCCCGCGGTCTTTCCTCCTTCCGCGGCTGCCATCGGGGCTCCCTGCCTGTCTGCCGGCCTCCCTGCCTTCTTTCCTCGTGGGGGTGGGAAGGAGGTGCGGGCCACAGAGGCAGAGTTTGTCTCAATCGGAGTTGGGGAGTTTTTGGCGGGCACCGGGCCCGGGCCCCCCCCCCATTTTCCAATTTGGCCGGGGCCCGGGACGCCGCTACCAGTAATACCCGTCTATCGGCGGCCCTGGTCCTAAGTGTGAAAAATGGTCATATGTCAGTTTTTCACTGACGTTACTTTGAATGGCCACTAAATGAGCTGTTGTCAGTCGCACTATACAGTGTGTCCTAGTTACACTGTGCCTGGTATAAGTGGGAAAAGAAACTTAATTATTTCCAGAAACCTATTCCCATTTATTATTACAAGCTTCCAAACATGGGATGGTATTTATTCTTTAAGGCAGGGGTAGGCAAAGTTGGCTCTTCTATGACTTCTGGAACTTCCACTCCCAGAATTCCTCAGTCAATCACGCTACCTCAGGAATTCTGAGAGTTGAAGTCCACATGTCATAGAACAGCCAACTTTACCTACTCCTGCTTTAAGGGGTTCTTTTAAAGACACAATCCAGTTTAGCGCCTCATGCCATCAAGAGATCATAAAGTCCCCTTCCCACATAGTGAAGAAGCGTTGAGGGAAACCTCAGGAGCAGATGTTTCTGCTACCCAGCTCCCAGTGACATCCACAGAGTCTGCCACGTGGACATGTTTTGGACCGGTGAGGGGCCTCACTGGCGGAAATGCCATCCTCAGAAACCTGTTGAAGGGAGAGTGGGTGGCCCAAGGAACCAAAGAGAGATGAAGAGGAGAGCTGGTGTTTGTGTGAAGACGAGGCAAGAATCGAGGCCAGGCCTGCTCCTTCTCACCTGCGAGGTTTATCCGCGGTCTTCGGCGGTGGGGACTGCTGCTCCCGTACACACCATGGCATCCCCATCAATTCCATCATTCGCGTTCTGACAATGGATACAAACAGGTAAAAAATTAACACCATGGAAGCCAAATCAGTATATCAAGATATAAGTAAATCCCCAAAACACCTAGAATAAAAAATTGTCCCATTTTACAAATAAATTTTGTATTTTTTTTAATGAAAGTCTTTCTCTGTAATTCCTTCAAAGTTCTCCAATATTTTAAGCAGTCTCTTCTAATTCAGTAAAAGGTAATTATTCCAATTGTTCACTGGAATTGTCATTTTTATTTCCTTAAGTTATAAAATTTGTAGAATTTTTTTTTCATCTCATGGAGAATTATTTCTTATTCAGAGTTTATTAACATTCCCAAAAACATTTTGTTGCATATCTTGTTCTGAAAAAACGTCTGGAGATAGGCTGTTTCCAAAACAATGGCATAATTGTCATGATTGATTCAAAGTCTCAACTCATTTTCTGATGGACTTCTTCTAAACATCATATTAATCATGCTTATTTCCCACATGCATTTAAACTTTCTTGTTCTTTGTAATGTAAATGCCAAATCAAAGTTAATTCGGGGCTGGAAAGATGTAGATAATTCATTATATTATTTCTACGATGTTTTAATTCAGAAATCTGTCCTGAAGTTGCCTATGGTACAAGACTTTAGAAACTTAATAATTACAGAGCCAGATCTCTGTGAGGCATTGCCTTTGACCCTTAATGTCTAACCCAGTGATGGTGAACCTTTTTTCACTAGGGTGCCGAAAGAGCGTGCATGTGTGTTATCGTGCATGCACAAGTGCCCATACCCATAATTCAATGCCTGGGGAGGGCGAAAACATCTTACGCACACAAACCCTCGAAGGCCCTCTGGAGGCCAGAAGCAGCCTGTTCCCCAAATTCTGGTGGGCCCAGTAGGTTCTTGTTTTGCCCTCCCCAGACTCCAAAGGCTTCCCTGGAGCTGGGGAAGGGTAAAAATGCCCTCCCCGCCCCCTGGGAGGCTCTCTGGAAGCCGAAAACACCCTCCCAGAGCCTCTGTGCAAGCCAAAAATCAACGGGCTGGCGCACACATGAACATTGGAGCTGATAGGGCAACGGCTCGCATGCCAGCATATACAGAAAATAGTATAAGGGCAGGCTAGATGGACCATGAGGTCTTTTTCTGCCATCCATCTTCTTTGTTTCTATGTATGAAAAAGGATACTTGAACAGTAGCGTTAATAGGAAGAATGTCATTTTGTTAGGCAAATAGTATAAAAAGGGTATTTGAAGTATTAAGCATAATATGGTTCTAGTTATAGGTAGTCTTCTACTTACCACCACAACTGAGCATAACATTAATTTTGCTAAATGAGACATTTGTTAAGAAAGTTTTGCTCCATTTTATGACCTTTCTTGCCACAGTCAAGGGGATATTTGCAGTTTTGATTAGTATCACAGTTGTTAATTGAATCTGGTTTCCCCCACTGATTTTTGTTGTCAGGTTTCAAAAGGTGATCTAAGGATTTCAGGACACTGCAATCATCATAAATAAGAGTCAGTTGCCAAGTGTCTGAATTCTGATCACATGACCACGGGATGCTGCAATGGTCCTAAGTGTGAAAAATGGTCATATGTCCATTTTTCACTGACGTGACTTTGAATGGCCACTAAATGAGCTGTTGTTAGTCACACTATACAGTGTGTCCTAGTTACACTGTGCCTGGTATAAGTGGGAAAAGAAACTTAATTATTTCCAGAAACCTATTCCCATTTATTATTACAAGCTTCCAAACATGGGATGGTATTTATTCTTTAAGGCAGGGGTAGGCAAAGTTGGCTCTTCTATGACTTCTGGAACTTCCACTCCCAGAATTCCTCAGTCAATCACGCGACCTCCGGAATTCTGAGAGTTGAAGTCCACATGTCATAGAAGAGCCAACTTTACCTACTCTTGCTTTAAGGGGTTCTTTTAAAGACACAATCCAGTTTAGCGCCTTATGCCATCAAGAGATCATAAAGTCCCCTTCCCACATAGTGAAGAAGCGTTGAGGGAAACCTCAGGAGCAGATGTTTCTGCTACCCAGCTCCCAGTGACATCCACAGAGTCTGCCACGTGGACATGTTTTGGACCGGTGAGGGGCCTCACTGGTGGAAATGCCATCCTCAGAAACCCGTTGAAGGGAGAGTGGGTGGCCCAAGGAACCAAAGAGAGATGAAGAGGAGAGCTGGTGTTTGTGTGAAGATGAGGCAAGAATTGAGGCCAGGCCTGCTCCTTCTCACCTGCGAGGTTTATGCGCGGTCTTCGGCGGTGGGGACTGCTGCTCCTGTACACACCATGGCATCCCCATCAATTCCATCATTCGCGTTCTGACAATGGATACAAACAGGTAAAAAAATTAACACCATGGAAGCCAAATCAGTATATCAAGATATAAGTAAATCCCCAAAACACCTAGAATAAAAAATTGTCCCATTTTACAAATAAATTTTGTATTTTTTTTAGTGAAAGTCTTTCTCTGTAATTCCTTCAAAGTTCTCCAATATTTTAAGCAGTCTCTTCTAATTCAGTAAAAGGTAATTATTCCAATTGTTCACTGGAATTGTCATTTTTATTTCCTTAAGTTATAAAATTTGTAGAATTTTCTTTTTTCATCTCATGGGGAATTCTTATTCAGAGTTTATTAACATTCTCAAAAAGATTTTGTTGCATATCTTGTTCTGAAAAAACGTCTGGAGATAGGCTGTTTCCAAAACAATGGCATAATTGCCATGATTGATTCAAAGTCTCAACTCATTTTCTGATGGACTTCTTCTAAACATCATATTAATCATGCTTATTTCCCACATGCATTTAAACTTTCTTGTTCTTTGTAATGTAAATGCCAAATCAAAGTTAATTCGGGGCTAGAAAGATGTAGATAATTCATTATATTATTTCTACGATGTTTTAATTCAGAAATCTGTCCTGAAGTTGCCTATGGTGCTAGACTTTAGAAACTTAATAATTACAGAGCCAGATCTCTGTGAGGCATTGCCTTTGACCCTTAATGTCTAACCCAGTGATGGTGAACCTTTTTTCACTAGGGTGCCGAAAGAGCGTGCATGTGTGTTATCGTGCATGCACAAGTGCCCATACCCATAATTCAATGCCTGGGGAGGGCGAAAACATCTTACGCACACAAACCCTCGAAGGCCCTCTGGAGGCCAGAAGCAGCCTGTTCCCCAAATTCTGGTGGGCCCAGTAGGTTCTTGTTTTGCCCTCCCCAGACTCCAAAGGCTTCCCTGGAGCAGGGGAAGGGTAAAAATGCCCTCCCCGCCCCCTGGGAGGCTCTCTGGAAGCCGAAAACACCCTCCCAGAGCCTCTGTGCAAGCCAAAAATCAACGGGCCGGCGCACACATGAACATTGGAGCTGATAGGGCAACAGCTCGCATGCCAGCATATACAGAAAATAGTATAAGGGCAGGCTAGATGGACCATGAGGTCTTTTTCTGCCATCCATCTTCTTTGTTTCTATATATGAAAAAGGATACTTGAACAGTAGAGTTAATAGGAAGAATGTCATTTTGTTAGGCAAATACTATAAAAAGGGTATTTGAAGTATTAAGCATAATATGGTTCTAGTTATAGGTAGTCTTCTACTTACCACCACAACTGAGCATAACATTAATTTTGCTAAATGAGACATTTGTTAAGAAAGTTTTGCTCCATTTTATGACCTTTCTTGCCACAGTCAAGGGGACATCTGCAGTTTTGATTAGTATCACAGTTGTTAATTAAATCTGGTTTCCCCCACTGATTTTTGTTGTCAGGTTTCAAAAGGTGATCTAAGGATTTCAGGACACTGCAATCATCATAAATAAGAGTCAGTTGCCAAGTGTCTGAATTCTGATCACATGACCACGGGGATGCTGCAATGGTCCTAAGTGTGAAAAATGGTCATATGTCAGTTTTTCACTGACGTTACTTTGAATGGCCACTAAATGAGCTGTTGTTAGTCACACTATACAGTGTGTCCTAGTTACACTGTGCCTGGTATAAGTGGGAAAAGAAACTTAATTATTTCCAGAAACCTATTCCCATTTATTATTACAAGCTTCCAAACATGGGGTGGTATTTATTCTTTAAGGCAGGGGTAGGCAAAGTTGGCTCTTCTATGACTTCTGGAACTTCCACTCCCAGAATTCCTCAGTCAATCACGCTACCTCAGGAATTCTGAGAGTTGAAGTCCACATGTCATAGAAGAGCCAACTTTACCTACTCTTGCTTTAAGGGGTTCTTTTAAAGACACAATCCAGTTTAGCGCCTCATGCCATCAAGAGATCATAAAGTCCCCTTCCCACATAGTGGAGAAGCGTTGAGGGAAACCTCAGGAGATGTTTCTGCTACCCAGCTCCCAGTGACATCCACAGAGTCTGCCACATGGACATGTTTTGGACCGGTGAGGGGCCTCACTGGCGGAAATGCCATCCTCAGAAACCTGTTGAAGGGAGAGTGGGTGGCCCAAGGAACCAAAGAGAGATGAAGAGGAGAGCTGGTGTTTGTGTGAAGACGAGGCAGGAATCGAGGCCAGGCCTGCTCCTTCTCACCTGCGAGGTTTATGCGCGGTCTTCGGCGGTGGAGACTGCTGCTCCCGTACACACCATGGCATCCCCATCAATTCCATCATTCGCGTTCTGACAATGGATACAAACAGGTAAAAAATTAACACCATGGAAGCCAAATCAGTATATCAAGATATAAGTAAATCCCCAAAACACCTGGAATAAAAAATTGTCCCATTTTACAAATAAATTTTGTATTTTTTTTAGTGAAAGTCTTTCTCTGTAATTCCTTCAAAGTTCTCCAATATTTTAAGCAGTCTCTTCTAATTCAGTAAAAGGTAATTATTCCAATTGTTCACTGGAATTGTCATTTTTATTTCCTTAAGTTATAAAATTTGTAGAATTTTTTTTTCATCTCATGGAGAATTATTTCTTATTCAGAGTTTATTAACATTCTCAAAAACATTTTGTTGCATATCTTGTTCTGAAAAAACGTCTGGAGATAGGCTGTTTCCAAAACAATGGCATAATTGTCATGATTGATTCAAAGTCTCAACTCATTTTCTGATGGACTTCTTCTAAACATCATATTAATCATGCTTATTTCCCACATGCATTTAAACTTTCTTGTTCTTTGTAATGTAAATGCCAAATCAAAGTTAATTCGGGGCTGGAAAGATGTAGATAATTCATTATATTATTTCTACGATGTTTTAATTCAGAAATCTGTCCTGAAGTTGCCTATGGTGCTAGACTTTAGAAACTTAATAATTACAGAGCCAGATCTCTATGAGGCATTGCCTTTGACCCTTAATGTCTAACCCAGTGATGGTGAACCTTTTTTCACTAGGGTGCCGAAAGAGCGTGCATGTGTGTTATCGTGCATGCACAAGTGCCCATACCCATAATTCAATGCCTGGGGAGGGCGAAAACATCTTACGCACACAAACCCTCGAAGGCCCTCTGGAGGCCAGAAGCAGCCTGTTCCCCAAATTCTGGTGGGCCCAGTAGGTTCTTGTTTTGCCCTCCCCAGACTCCAAAGGCTTCCCTGGAGCTGGGGAAGGGTAAAAATGCCCTCCCCGCCCCCTGGGAGGCTCTCTGGAAGCCGAAAACACCCTCCCAGAGCCTCTGTGCAAGCCAAAAATCAACGGGCTGGCGCACACATGAACATTGGAGCTGATAGGGCAACGGCTCGCATGCCAGCATATACAGAAAATAGTATAAGGGCAGGCTAGATGGACCATGAGGTCTTTTTCTGCCATCCATCTTCTTTGTTTCTATGTATGAAAAAGGATACTTGAACAGTAGCGTTAATAGGAAGAATGTCATTTTGTTAGGCAAATAGTATAAAAAGGGTATTTGAAGTATTAAGCATAATATGGTTCTAGTTATAGGTAGTCTTCTACTTACCACCACAACTGAGCATAACATTAATTTTGCTAAATGAGACATTTGTTAAGAAAGTTTTGCTCCATTTTATGACCTTTCTTGCCACAGTCAAGGGGATATTTGCAGTTTTGATTAGTATCACAGTTGTTAATTGAATCTGGTTTCCCCCACTGATTTTTGTTGTCAGGTTTCAAAAGGTGATCTAAGGATTTCAGGACACTGCAATCATCATAAATAAGAGTCAGTTGCCAAGTGTCTGAATTCTGATCACATGACCACGGGATGCTGCAATGGTCCTAAGTGTGAAAAATGGTCATATGTCCATTTTTCACTGACGTGACTTTGAATGGCCACTAAATGAGCTGTTGTTAGTCACACTATACAGTGTGTCCTAGTTACACTGTGCCTGGTATAAGTGGGAAAAGAAACTTAATTATTTCCAGAAACCTATTCCCATTTATTATTACAAGCTTCCAAACATGGGATGGTATTTATTCTTTAAGGCAGGAGTAGGCAAAGTTGGCTCTTCTATGACTTCTGGAACTTCCACTCCCAGAATTCCTCAGTCAATCACGCGACCTCCGGAATTCTGAGAGTTGAAGTCCACATGTCATAGAAGAGCCAACTTTACCTACTCTTGCTTTAAGGGGTTCTTTTAAAGACACAATCCAGTTTAGCCCCTCATGCCATCAAGAGATCATAAAGTCCCCTTCCCACATAGTGAAGAAGCGTTGAGGGAAACCTCAGGAGCAGATGTTTCTGCTACCCAGCTCCCAGTGACATCCACAGAGTCTGCCACGTGGACATGTTTTGGACCGGTGAGGGGCCTCACTGGGGGAAATGCCATCCTCAGAAACCTGTTGAAGGGAGAGTGGGTGGCCCAAGGAACCAAAGAGAGATGAAGAGGAGAGCTGGTGTTTGTGTGAAGATGAGGCAAGAATTGAGGCCAGGCCTGCTCCTTCTCACCTGCGAGGTTTATCCGCGGTCTTCGGCGGTGGGGACTGCTGCTCCTGTACACACCATGGCATCCCCATCAATTCCATCATTCGCGTTCTGACAATGGATACAAACAGGTAAAAAAATTAACACAATGTAAGCCAAATCAGTATATCAAGATATAAGTAAATCCCCAAAACACCTAGAATAAAAAATTGTCCCATTTTACAAATAAATTTTGTATTTTTTTTAATGAAAGTCTTTCTCTGTAATTCCTTCAAAGTTCTCCAATATTTTAAGCAGTCTCTTCTAATTCAGTAAAAGGTAATTATTCCAATTGTTCACTGGAATTGTCATTTTTATTTCCTTAAGTTATAAAATTTGTAGAATTTTCTTTTTTCATCTCATGGGGAATTCTTATTCAGAGTTTATTAACATTCTCAAAAAGATTTTGTTGCATATCTTGTTCTGAAAAAACGTCTGGAGATAGGCTGTTTCCAAAACAATGGCATAATTGCCATGATTGATTCAAAGTCTCAACTCATTTTCTGATGGACTTCTTCTAAACATCATATTAATCATGCTTATTTCCCACATGCATTTAAACTTTCTTGTTCTTTGTAATGTAAATGCCAAATCAAAGTTAATTCGGGGCTAGAAAGATGTAGATAATTCATTATATTATTTCTACGATGTTTTAATTCAGAAATCTGTCCTGAATTTGCCTATGGTGCTAGACTTTAGAAACTTAATAATTACAGAGCCAGATCTCTGTGAGGCATTGCCTTTGACCCTTAATGTCTAACCCAGTGATGGTGAACCTTTTTTCACTAGGTGCCGAAAGAGCGTGCATGTGTGTTATCGTGCATGCACAAGTGCCCATACCCATAATTCAATGCCTGGGGAGGGCGAAAACATCTTACGCACACAAACCCTCGAAGGCCCTCTGGAGGCCAGAAGCAGCCTGTTCCCCAAATTCTGGTGGGCCCAGTAGGTTCTTGTTTTGCCCTCCCCAGACTCCAAAGGCTTCCCTGGAGCTGGGGAAGGGTAAAAATGCCCTCCCCGCCCCCTGGGAGGCTCTCTGGAAGCCGAAAACACCCTCCCAGAGCCTCTGTGCAAGCCAAAAATCAACAGGCCGGCGCACACATGAACATTGGAGCTGATACGGCAACGGCTCGCATGCCAGCATATACAGAAAATAGTATAAGGGCAGGCTAGATGGACCATGAGGTCTTTTTTTGCCATCAATCTTCTTTGTTTCTATATATGAAAAAGGATACTTGAACAGTAGAGTTAATAGGAAGAATGTCATTTTGTTAGGCAAATACTATAAAAAGGGTATTTGATGTATTAAGCATAATATGGTTCTAGTTATAGGTAGTCTTCTACTTACCACCACAACTGAGCATAACATTAATTTTGCTAAATGAGACATTTGTTAAGAAAGTTTTGCTCCATTTTATGACCTTTCTTGCCACAGTCAAGGGGATATCTGCAGTTTTGATTAGTATCACAGTTGTTAATTGAATCTGGTTTCCCCCACTGATTTTTGTTGTCAGGTTTCAAAAGGTGATCTAAGGATTTCAGGACACTGCAATCATCATAAATAAGAGTCAGTTGCCAAGTGTCTGAATTCTGATCACATGACCACGGGGATGCTGCAATGGTCCTAAGTGTGAAAAATGGTCATATGTCCATTTTTCACTGACGTTACTTTGAATGGCCACTAAATGAGCTGTTGTTAGTCACACTATACAGTGTGTCCTAGTTACACTGTGCCTGGTATAAGTGGGAAAAGAAACTTAATTATTTCCAGAAACCTATTCCCATTTATTATTACAAGCTTCCAAACATGGGATGGTATTTATTCTTTAAGGCATGGGTAGGCAAAGTTGGCTCTTCTATGACTTCTGGAACTTCCACTCCCAGAATTCCTCAGTCAATCACGCGACCTCCGGAATTCTGAGAGTTGAAGTCCATATGTCATAGAAGAGCCAACTTTACCTACTCTTGCTTTAAGGGGTTCTTTTAAAGACACAATCCAGTTTAGCGCCTCATGCCATCAAGAGATCATAAAGTCCCCTTCCCACATAGTGAAGAAGCGTTGAGGGAAACCTCAGGAGCAGATGTTTCTGCTACCCAGCTCCCACTGACATCCACAGAGTCTGCCACGTGGACATGTTTTGGACCGGTGAGGGGCCTCAATGGCGGAAATGCCATCCTCAGAAACCTGTTGAAGGGAGAGTGGGTGGCCCAAGGAACCAAAGAGAGATGAAGAGGAGAGCTGGTGTTTGTGTGAAGACGAGGCAAGAATCGAGGCCAGGCCTGCTCCTTCTCACCTGCGAGGTTTATCCGCGGTCTTCGGCGGTGGGGACTGCTGCTCCTGTACACACCATAGCATCCCCATCAATTCCATCATTCGCGTTCTGACAATGGATACAAACAAGTAAAAAATTAACACCATGGAAGCCAAATCAGTATATCAAGATACAGTATAAGTAAATCCCCAAAACACCTAGAATAAAAAATTGTCCCATTTTACAAATAAATTTTGTATTTTTTTAAATGAAAGTCTTTCTCTGTAATTCCTTCAAAGTTCTCCAATATTTTAAGCAGTCTCTTCTAATTCAGTAAAAGGTAATTATTCCAATTGTTCACTGGAATTGTCATTTTTATTTCCTTAAGTTATAAAATTTGTAAAAAAAAAAATTCATCTCATGGAGAATTCTTATTCAGAGTTTATTAACATTCTCAAAAAGATTTTGTTGCATATCTTGTTCTGAAAGAACGTCTGGAGATAGGCTGTTTCCAAAACAATGGCATAATTGCCATGATTGATTCAAAGTCTCAACTCATTTTCTGATGGACTTCTTCTAAACATCATATTAATCATGCTTATTTCCCACATGCATTTAAACTTTCTTGTTCTTTGTAATGTAAATGCCAAATCAAAGTTAATTCGGGGCTGGAAAGATGTAGATAATTCATTATATTATTTCTACGATGTTTTAATTCAGAAATCTGTCCTGAAGTTGCCTATGGTGCTAGACTTTAGAAACTTAATAATTACAGAGCCAGATCTCTGTGAGGCATTGCCTTTGACCCTTAATGTCTAACCCAGTGATGGTGAACCTTTTTTCACTAGGGTGCCGAAAGAGCGTGCATGTGTGTTATCGTGCATGCACAAGTGCCCATACCCATAATTCAATGCCTGGGGAGGGCGAAAACATCTTACGCACACAAACCCTCGAAGGCCCTCTGGAGGCCAGAAGCAGCCTGTTCCCCAAATTCTGGTGGGCCCAGTAGGTTCTTGTTTTGCCCTCCCCAGACTCCAAAGGCTTCCCTGGAGCTGGGGAAGGGTAAAAATGCCCTCCCCGCCCCCTGGGAGGCTCTCTGGAAGCCGAAAACACCCTCCCAGAGCCTCTGTGCAAGCCAAAAATCAACGGGCTGGCGCACACATGAACATTGGAGCTGATAGGGCAACGGCTCGCATGCCAGCATATACAGAAAATAGTATAAGGGCAGGCTAGATGGACCATGAGGTCTTTTTCTGCCATCCATCTTCTTTGTTTCTATGTATGAAAAAGGATACTTGAACAGTAGCGTTAATAGGAAGAATGTCATTTTGTTAGGCAAATAGTATAAAAAGGGTATTTGAAGTATTAAGCATAATATGGTTCTAGTTATAGGTAGTCTTCTACTTACCACCACAACTGAGCATAACATTAATTTTGCTAAATGAGACATTTGTTAAGAAAGTTTTGCTCCATTTTATGACCTTTCTTGCCACAGTCAAGGGGATATTTGCAGTTTTGATTAGTATCACAGTTGTTAATTGAATCTGGTTTCCCCCACTGATTTTTGTTGTCAGGTTTCAAAAGGTGATCTAAGGATTTCAGGACACTGCAATCATCATAAATAAGAGTCAGTTGCCAAGTGTCTGAATTCTGATCACATGACCACGGGATGCTGCAATGGTCCTAAGTGTGAAAAATGGTCATATGTCCATTTTTCACTGACGTGACTTTGAATGGCCACTAAATGAGCTGTTGTTAGTCACACTATACAGTGTGTCCTAGTTACACTGTGCCTGGTATAAGTGGGAAAAGAAACTTAATTATTTCCAGAAACCTATTCCCATTTATTATTACAAGCTTCCAAACATGGGATGGTATTTATTCTTTAAGGCAGGAGTAGGCAAAGTTGGCTCTTCTATGACTTCTGGAACTTCCACTCCCAGAATTCCTCAGTCAATCACGCGACCTCCGGAATTCTGAGAGTTGAAGTCCACATGTCATAGAAGAGCCAACTTTACCTACTCTTGCTTTAAGGGGTTCTTTTAAAGACACAATCCAGTTTAGCCCCTCATGCCATCAAGAGATCATAAAGTCCCCTTCCCACATAGTGAAGAAGCGTTGAGGGAAACCTCAGGAGCAGATGTTTCTGCTACCCAGCTCCCAGTGACATCCACAGAGTCTGCCACGTGGACATGTTTTGGACCGGTGAGGGGCCTCACTGGGGGAAATGCCATCCTCAGAAACCTGTTGAAGGGAGAGTGGGTGGCCCAAGGAACCAAAGAGAGATGAAGAGGAGAGCTGGTGTTTGTGTGAAGATGAGGCAAGAATTGAGGCCAGGCCTGCTCCTTCTCACCTGCGAGGTTTATCCGCGGTCTTCGGCGGTGGGGACTGCTGCTCCTGTACACACCATGGCATCCCCATCAATTCCATCATTCGCGTTCTGACAATGGATACAAACAGGTAAAAAAATTAACACAATGTAAGCCAAATCAGTATATCAAGATATAAGTAAATCCCCAAAACACCTAGAATAAAAAATTGTCCCATTTTACAAATAAATTTTGTATTTTTTTTAATGAAAGTCTTTCTCTGTAATTCCTTCAAAGTTCTCCAATATTTTAAGCAGTCTCTTCTAATTCAGTAAAAGGTAATTATTCCAATTGTTCACTGGAATTGTCATTTTTATTTCCTTAAGTTATAAAATTTGTAGAATTTTCTTTTTTCATCTCATGGGGAATTCTTATTCAGAGTTTATTAACATTCTCAAAAAGATTTTGTTGCATATCTTGTTCTGAAAAAACGTCTGGAGATAGGCTGTTTCCAAAACAATGGCATAATTGTCATGATTGATTCAAAGTCTCAACTCATTTTCTGATGGACTTCTTCTAAACATCATATTAATCATGCTTATTTCCCACATGCATTTAAACTTTCTTGTTCTTTGTAATGTAAATGCCAAATCAAAGTTAATTCGGGGCTAGAAAGATGTAGATAATTCATTATATTATTTCTACGATGTTTTAATTCAGAAATCTGTCCTGAAGTTGCCTATGGTGCTAGACTTTAGAAACTTAATAATTACAGAGCCAGATCTCTGTGAGGCATTGCCTTTGACCCTTAATGTCTAACCCAGTGATGGTGAACCTTTTTTCACTAGGTGCCGAAAGAGCGTGCATGTGTGTTATCGTGCATGCACAAGTGCCCATACCCATAATTCAATGCCTGGGGAGGGCGAAAACATCTTACGCACACAAACCCTCGAAGGCCCTCTGGAGGCCAGAAGCAGCCTGTTCCCCAAATTCTGGTGGGCCCAGTAGGTTCTTGTTTTGCCCTCCCCAGACTCCAAAGGCTTCCCTGGAGCTGGGGAAGGGTAAAAATGCCCTCCCCGCCCCCTGGGAGGCTCTCTGGAAGCCGAAAACACCCTCCCAGAGCCTCTGTGCAAGCCAAAAATCAACAGGCCGGCGCACACATGAACATTGGAGCTGATACGGCAACGGCTCGCATGCCAGCATATACAGAAAATAGTATAAGGGCAGGCTAGATGGACCATGAGGTCTTTTTTTGCCATCAATCTTCTTTGTTTCTATATATGAAAAAGGATACTTGAACAGTAGAGTTAATAGGAAGAATGTCATTTTGTTAGGCAAATACTATAAAAAGGGTATTTGATGTATTAAGCATAATATGGTTCTAGTTATAGGTAGTCTTCTACTTACCACCACAACTGAGCATAACATTAATTTTGCTAAATGAGACATTTGTTAAGAAAGTTTTGCTCCATTTTATGACCTTTCTTGCCACAGTCAAGGGGATATCTGCAGTTTTGATTAGTATCACAGTTGTTAATTGAATCTGGTTTCCCCCACTGATTTTTGTTGTCAGGTTTCAAAAGGTGATCTAAGGATTTCAGGACACTGCAATCATCATAAATAAGAGTCAGTTGCCAAGTGTCTGAATTCTGATCACATGACCACGGGGATGCTGCAATGGTCCTAAGTGTGAAAAATGGTCATATGTCCATTTTTCACTGACGTTACTTTGAATGGCCACTAAATGAGCTGTTGTTAGTCACACTATACAGTGTGTCCTAGTTACACTGTGCCTGGTATAAGTGGGAAAAGAAACTTAATTATTTCCAGAAACCTATTCCCATTTATTATTACAAGCTTCCAAACATGGGATGGTATTTATTCTTTAAGGCATGGGTAGGCAAAGTTGGCTCTTCTATGACTTCTGGAACTTCCACTCCCAGAATTCCTCAGTCAATCACGCGACCTCCGGAATTCTGAGAGTTGAAGTCCATATGTCATAGAAGAGCCAACTTTACCTACTCTTGCTTTAAGGGGTTCTTTTAAAGACACAATCCAGTTTAGCGCCTCATGCCATCAAGAGATCATAAAGTCCCCTTCCCACATAGTGAAGAAGCGTTGAGGGAAACCTCAGGAGCAGATGTTTCTGCTACCCAGCTCCCACTGACATCCACAGAGTCTGCCACGTGGACATGTTTTGGACCGGTGAGGGGCCTCAATGGCGGAAATGCCATCCTCAGAAACCTGTTGAAGGGAGAGTGGGTGGCCCAAGGAACCAAAGAGAGATGAAGAGGAGAGCTGGTGTTTGTGTGAAGACGAGGCAAGAATCGAGGCCAGGCCTGCTCCTTCTCACCTGCGAGGTTTATCCGCGGTCTTCGGCGGTGGGGACTGCTGCTCCTGTACACACCATAGCATCCCCATCAATTCCATCATTCGCGTTCTGACAATGGATACAAACAAGTAAAAAATTAACACCATGGAAGCCAAATCAGTATATCAAGATACAGTATAAGTAAATCCCCAAAACACCTAGAATAAAAAATTGTCCCATTTTACAAATAAATTTTGTACTTTTTTTAATGAAAGTCTTTCTCTGTAATTCCTTCAAAGTTCTCCAATATTTTAAGCAGTCTCTTCTAATTCAGTAAAAGGTAATTATTCCAATTGTTCACTGGAATTGTCATTTTTATTTCCTTAAGTTATAAAATTTGTAAAAAAAAAAATTCATCTCATGGAGAATTCTTATTCAGAGTTTATTAACATTCTCAAAAAGATTTTGTTGCATATCTTGTTCTGAAAGAACGTCTGGAGATAGGCTGTTTCCAAAACAATGGCATAATTGCCATGATTGATTCAAAGTCTCAACTCATTTTCTGATGGACTTCTTCTAAACATCATATTAATCATGCTTATTTCCCACATGCATTTAAACTTTCTTGTTCTTTGTAATGTAAATGCCAAATCAAAGTTAATTCGGGGCTAGAAAGATGTAGATAATTCATTATATTATTTCTACGATGTTTTAATTCAGAAATCTGTCCTGAAGTTGCCTATGGTGCTAGACTTTAGAAACTTAATAATTACAGAGCCAGATCTCTGTGAGGCATTGCCTTTGACCCTTAATGTCTAGCCCAGTGATGGTGAACCTTTTTTCACTAGGGTGCCGAAAGAGCGTGCATGTGTGTTATCGTGCATGCACAAGTGCCCATACCCATAATTCAATGCCTGGGGAGGGCGAAAACATCTTACGCACACAAACCCTCGAAGGCCCTCTGGAGGCCAGAAGCAGCCTGTTCCCCAAATTCTGGTGGGCCCAGTAGGTTCTTGTTTTGCCCTCCCCAGACTCCAAAGGCTTCTCTGGAGCTGGGGAAGGGTAAAAATGCCCTCCCCGCCCCCTGGGAGGCTCTCTGGAAGCCGAAAACACCCTCCCAGAGCCTCTGTGCAAGCCAAAAATCAACGGGCCGGCACACACATGAACATTGGAGCTGATAGGGCAACAGCTCGCATGCCAGCATATACAGAAAATAGTATAAGGGCAGGCTAGATGGACCATGAGGTCTTTTTCTGCCATCCATCTTCTTTGTTTCTATATATGAAAAAGGATACTTGAACAGTAGAGTTAATAGGAAGAATGTCATTTTGTTAGGCAAATACTATAAAAAGGGTATTTGATGTATTAAGCATAATATGGTTCTAGTTATAGGTAGTCTTCTACTTACCACCACAACTGAGCATAACATTAATTTTGCTAAATGAGACATTTGTTAAGAAAGTTTTGCTCCATTTTATGACCTTTCTTGCCACAGTCAAGGGGATATCTGCAGTTTTGATTAGTATCACAGTTGTTAATTGAATCTGGTTTCCCCCACTGATTTTTGTTGTCAGGTTTCAAAAGGTGATCTAAGGATTTCAGGACACTGCAATCATCATAAATAAGAGTCAGTTGCCAAGTGTCTGAATTCTGATCACATGACCACGGGGATGCTGCAATGGTCCTAAGTGTGAAAAATGGTCATATGTCAGTTTTTCACTGACGTTACTTTGAATGGCCACTAAATGAGCTGTTGTTAGTCACACTATACAGTGTGTCCTAGTTACACTGTGCCTGGTATAAGTGGGAAAAGAAACTTAATTATTTCCAGAAACCTATTCCCATTTATTATTACAAGCTTCCAAACATGGGGTGGTATTTATTCTTTAAGGCAGGGGTAGGCAAAGTTGGCTCTTCTATGACTTCTGGAACTTCCACTCCCAGAATTCCTCAGTCAATCACGCTACCTCAGGAATTCTGAGAGTTGAAGTCCACATGTCATAGAACAGCCAACTTTACCTACTCTTGCTTTAAGGGGTTCTTTTAAAGACACAATCCAGTTTAGCGCCTCATGCCATCAAGAGATCATAAAGTCCCCTTCCCACATAGTGGAGAAGCGTTGAGGGAAACCTCAGGAGCAGATGTTTCTGCTACCCGGCTCCCAGTGACATCCAGAGAGTCTGCCACGTGGACATGTTTTGGACCGGTGAGGGGCCTCACTGGCGGAAATGCCATCCTCAGAAACCTGTTGAAGGGAGAGTGGGTGGCCCAAGGAACCAAAGAGAGATGAAGAGGAGAGCTGGTGTTTGTGTGAAGACGAGGCAAGAATTGAGGCCAGGCCTGCTCCTTCTCACCTGCGAGGTTTATGCGCGGTCTTCGGCGGTGGGGACTGCTGCTCCTGTACACACCATAGCATCCCCATCAATTCCATCATTCGCGTTCTGACAGTGGATACAAACAAGTAAAAAATTAACACCATGGAAGCCAAATCAGTATATCAAGATATAAGTAAATCCCCAAAACACCTAGAATAAAAAATTGTCCCATTTTACAAATAAATTTTGTATTTTTTTAAATGAAAGTCTTTCTCTGTAATTCCTTCAAAGTTCTCCAATATTTTAAGCAGCCTCTTCTAATTCAGTAAAAGGTAATTATTCCAATTGTTCACTGGAATTGTCATTTTTATTTCCTTAAGTTATAAAATTTGTTAAAAAAAAAATTTCATCTCATGGAGAATTATTTCTTATTCAGAGTTTATTAACATTCCCAAAAAGATTTTGTTGCATATCTTGTTCTGAAAAAACCTCTGGAGATGAAGAGGAGAGTTGGTGGCCCAAGGAACGAAAGAGAGATGAATAGGAGAGCTGGTGTTTGTGTGAAGACGAGGCAAGAATTGAGGCCAGGCCTGCTCCTTCTCACCTGCGAGGTGTATGCGCGGTCTTCGGCGGTGGGGACTGCTGCTCCTGTACATTCTGTCGCAGCCCCAGGAATTTCCTCAGTGTCTTCATCGTTCTGACAATGGATACAAACAGGTAAAAAAATTAACACCATGTAAGCCAAATCAGTATATCAAGATATAAGTAAATCCCCAAAACACCTAGAATAAAAAGTTGTCCCATTTTACAAATAAACTTTGTATTTTTTTAAAAATGAAGGTCTTTCTCTGTACTTCCTTCAAAGTTCTCCAATATTTTAAGCAGTCTGTTGTAATTCAGTAAAAGGTAATTATTCCAATTGTTCGCTGGAATTGTCATTTTTATTTCCTTAAGTTATAAAATTTGTAGAATTTTCTTTTTTCATCTCATGGGGAATTCTTATTCAGAGTTTATTAACATTCTCAAAAAGATTTTGTTGCATATCTTGTTCTTAAAAACGTCTGGAGATAGGCTGTTTCCAAAACAATGGCACAATTGTCATGATTGATTCAAAGTCTCAACTCATTTTCTGATGTACTTCTTCTAAACATCATATTAATCATGCTTATTTCCCACACACATTTAAACTTTCTTGTTCTTTGTAATGTACATGCCAAATCAAAGTTAATTTGGAGTTAATTTGGAAAGATGTAGCTAATTCATTATATTATTTCTACAATGTATTAATTCAGAAATCTGTCCTGAAGTTGCCTATGGTGCTAGACTTTAGAAACTTAATAATTACAGAGCCAGATCTTTGACCCTTAATGTCTAACCCAGTGAACCTTTTTCCCCTTGGGTGCCGAAAGAGCGTGCATGTGTGTTATCGTGCATACACAAGTGCCCATCCCCATAATTCAATGCCTGGGGAGGGCGAAAACATCTTACACACACAAACCCTCGAAGGCCCTCTGGAGGCCAGAAGCAGCCTGTTTCCCAAATTCTGGTGGGCCCAGTAGGTTCTTGTTTTGCCCTCCCCAGACTCCAAAGGCTTCCCTGGAGCTGGGGAAGGGTAAAAACACCCTCCCCCAACCCCTGGGAGGCTCTCTGGAAGCCGAAAACACCCTCCCAGAGCCTCTATGCAAGCCAAAAATCAATTGGCCGGCACAGACATGAACGTTGGAGCTGATAAGGCAACGGCTCGCGTGCCAGCATATATGTCTCCGCGTGCTACCCATGCCATAGGTTCATCATCACTGGTTTAAGCATTCAGTATCTCAAGTCTAAAAGAAGATAGCAATGAGATTTCCTGAAATAACACCAGTTTTCATGTAAATTAACAAAGGCTTTGATTCTACATACAAAAGGTGGACTGTTTTTCACCCTCATGACCATTTTACAACTTCCATCGTCATGTAATGAAAACTGAAATGCTTGGCAACAAGATCATAGGGTCATATGATCACCTTTTCCAAGCTCTGAAAAGTTAAGGGGGAAGCCCAATTCACTTAAGAACAGTGATACTAACTTAATTGTGTAACTAACTTGTCAATTGAAGTGATTCACTTAACAACTTTGGAAGAAAACAGCAAAACTGATTTAACATCTGTTTTACTTAGCAATAGAAATTTTAGGCTTAATTGTGGTCATAAATCGAGGACTACCAGTATACCAGTTTCCAAATTATGGACTGTAGATGTACAAATTATATGTAGAACAACAAGAAAAAAAGAACAACAAGCAACAATTGATAATCATAGCTATCAATGCTTTAAATGCAATGACATTATGAATGATCATGATGGTTTCGTAAAATGCCAGACTTGCAATCAATCTGCTCACAAAAGCTGCCTCAATATTTCTAAACATATTGCCACTTTTCTAAAAGCAAACTCTTCATTTCTTTATATGTGCTCATCCTGCACCCCCAAGCTAAATATACTTAACAGTTTGGCGGGACCCAGGGGAAGAGCCTTCTCTGTGGCAGCCCCGACCCTTTGGAACCAACTCCCCCTGGATATAAGAGTTGCCCCCACCCTCCTAGCCTTTCGCAAGCTCCTTAAAACCCATCTCTGTCGTCAGGCATGGGGGAATTGATACTTTCTCTCCTCCTAGGCTTATAAAATTTATGCATGGTATGCTAGTATGTATGATTGGTTTTTAAATTGGGGTTTTAAATTAACTTAAATATTAGATTTGTTTACATTGTATTATTATTGCTGTGAGCCGCCCGGAGTCTGCGGAGAGGGGCGGCATACAAATCTGATTAATAAAATAAATAAATAAATAAATAAATAAATAAATAAATAAATAAATAAATAAATAAATAAATAAATAAACCGCTGACCTACAGATCTACAGCACTCTACCTGCTGTGCCACCCCGTCTCTCTCTCTCTCTCTCTCTCTCTCTCTCTCCCCGTGGAGGCAGGATCACATTTTAAAACACTGCCACAGCAGCCAAGGGGAGCATCCCAGTGCCGCTTTGTGTGCACGTAGCAACCTCTTGCTTACTCTCTCTCTCTCCTGGCCAAAAGAGTGTCCGCTGCAGAAGGACCAGCTCCTGGCCAGGAGAGCAAGAGCAAGCCACTTTGCCTCTGTCTCCTTCGCTCGGCTCCCCCCTCCTCCCCGCTTTAAAAGGGAGGCAGGAAGCCGCTTTTTCTGTGCCTTCCCAGCTCAGCTCCTGGATCTTTGTGGGCTGGGAAGCGTCAGGGCAGGAACCTATGGAGCTGTGCCGGTCTCCGGGATGGTGGGGGCCATGGGGGGGTGGGAGGGAGAGAGAGTCTCCCTTAGACTCTCCACGATTGACCTCTCCAGGTTCCTAAGAGGCCAGTAAGGGGCGTACATAAGTGAACTGGAGTGCCTTTCGTCCCCTGTCCAATTGCCTTTCCTTTCTTTCACCTATCATATATATTCTCTTCCTTTCATATATCCTCTCCTCTAAGTTCACTTTTACCCTTATATATATTACCACATGTCTATTTTTCTTCCTATGTATTTGTGTATTGGACAAATGAATGAATAAATGAATAAATGAATAAATGAATAAATGAATAAATAAATAAATAAATAAATAAATAAATAAATAAATAAATAAATAAATAAATAAATAAATAAATAAATAAATAAATAAATAAATGCATGCAACCTCCTTTTTGGCATGCGGATCAAAAAAGATTCGCCATCACTGAACTAGGTATTTGCCCCAAAGAATCAGAGCATCACCCACCAGAAGCTGCTCAGAGAGACCAATAAAGGAAAAAAGCATTCCAGAAACCATGACTCTGTGTCTGTGATTTCTACACTATTCGCTAACGGTAAATATTTTACAGACATTCAAGTTGAAATCAGAATAGTATTGTTTCTGTAAACCATGCAGAAATAAAGGATACCACAAGGTACCCTATTCCATTCATCAATTAGTTTCTTCTGTAATCCTAGAGATTAGATTAGTGATTAGTGTAATCACTAAAGATTACATTGATGGTCCAAATGAACGTTGGTGGCTGCAAACTTCCCGGGCATATTTGCCAGTACCTTTGGGGAAGAGATTCTTGGCCATGAATTGCATATGCAACTATTATCTCAACAGTAGTAACTGTGAGAGGGATCTAGTGGGCAACCATTTAAATAGGAGCCAGCAGTGTGCAGCAGCTGCCAAAAAAGCCAACACAGTTCTAGGCTGCATTAACAGAGGGATGGAATCAAGATTACATGAAGTGTCAATACCACTTTATAAGGCCTTGGTAAGGCCACACTTGGAATATTGCATTCTGTATTGGTTGCCACGATGCAAAAAGGATATTGAGGCTGTAGAAAAAGTGCCCAGAAGAGTGACATAAATGATTAGGGGACTGGAGGCTAAAACATATGAAGAACGGTTTCAGGAACTGGGCATGGCTAATTCCATTAAAAGAAGGACCAGGGGAGACATGATAGCAGTGTTCCAATACCTCAGGGGTTGCCACAAAGAAGAGGGGGGAGTCAATCTATTCTATAAAGCACCTGAGGGTAGGACAAGAAGCAATGGGTGGAAACTAAACAAGGAGAGAAGCAACTTAGAACTGAGGAGAAATTTCGAGTCAGAACAATTAATCAGGGGAACAGCCTGCCTCCAGAAATTGTGAATGCCCCAACACTGGGAGTTTTTTAGCAGATGTTGGGCAACCATCTCTCTGAAGCAACGCAGGGTTTCATGCCTAGGCAGGAGGTGGGACTGGAAGACCTCCAAGGTGCCTTCCAACTCTGCTATTATTATTATTATTATTATTATTATTATTATTATTATTATTATTATTATTATTATTATTATTATCATTATCATTACTATTATTATTATTAAATAGTTTCTTTGATGACTTCTAGTGGAAATGTACTTAGCCCGTAATACCAGTTTTATTCCAAGTCGACGAAGGAGACGGCAAACCACCCTCTCAATATACGTCTCTTCGTTCAACTGAAAAATGGGCCACGCCCACATCTCTTCTAAACGTCACCATGGAATTCTGAGTCGCGCGGTCCACCCCCTCCCGCGTCCAATCGCGAGAAAAGGCGAGACTATCCGGCCACCATACATTCACCCGATGCCCAAGCCTCTTTTGATCTCTATACCTGTAACTTATGGATAGGCAAAGTTGGCTCTTCTATGACATATGGACTTCAACTCCCAGAATTCCTGAGCTAGCATGATTAGCTCAGGAATTCTGGGAATTGAAGTCCAGAAGTCATAGAAGAGCCAACTTTGCCTACCCCTGCTGTAACTGAACGCAGAGCCCAGAAGGAGTTGATCTAGGTAAGTATGGGGGGGGGGGGGAGTTCCTCCGTGGCTGATACTTCCTGTCGCAAAGGGGAGGGGCTGGCTGTTCTCGGCATCACTCACTCCCCCGCCGCTGCCTTAAAACGGGTTTTCTTTAAAAAAAAAAAAACTCCGTTAAATGCAGAAAAACCGGACTGGATGGAGCTTTTCAGCGTTTGCGGAGGGTCTCAGTCCTCCAAGTTGTCCTAAAGGTGCTTTTTTTCCAAGACGTTTCGTTTCACATCCAGGAAGCTTCTGACAGGAGAGTGAGGAATGGAAGGATTTTTATTCCTTGCACACAGCTTGTCATTTGCCTCCTTTTAAAGCAGGGGTCTCCAAACCTTGGGAACTTTAAGACTTGTGGACTTCAACTCCCAGTGTTCCTCAGCCATCTTTGCCACTATCCTGTCAGAAGCTTTGTGGGCTGAGGAACTCTGGGACTTGAAGTTTTTCCTGGTGAGGAACTCTGGGAGTTGAAGTTCACGAGTCTTAAAGTTGCCAAGGCTGGAGGAGACCCCTGTTTTAGAGGATCTATTGAAGTACTGGGAGGTTTATCTGTGTCCTCAGGGTCACCTGAGTAGCCCTCCTGTCTCCTGTGGTCTGATTTTTTCCCCCCTGTGGAAATCCATTCCTAACTTCCACACTATGCCAAGGGCCTTCATCCCAAATTGTACAGCTAAAAGGTCTGTAGAGATTCTCAGTCATCCAAGTCATGGTTGTCCCAAAGGTGCTTTTTTCAAGAGGCAACTGGACTTTCCTTGTTTTTTTCTTTTGAAGACCTTTCGCTTCTTATCTAAGAAGCTTCTTCATCTCTAATTGTATGACTGTAACTTGATGCTTGGGTTCTTACTATTTATGTCAATATTGATTGTTTCCTGATTGCTTATTTGTATCCTTTGACAATCGTTAAGTGATGTATCTCATGATTCTTGACAAATGTATATTTTCTTTTATGTAAACTGAGAGCATATGCACCAAAGACAAATTTCTTGTGTGTCCAATGACCCTTGGCCAATAAAGGATTCTATTCTATTCTCTTCCTCTTCCATTCCTATTGGGTCCTTCTTTGTCAAGTGCTGCAGGTGTATATTGACTGATTTTTGCAGCCTTATTTGAAAAGAAACCATCACAAAAACAACAAATGTGTGATAGAAATCAATCTCTTTCTAATGGAGTCAAAATAAAGATGATTGAAGGTGAGAAAACAGAAAGCTGTCTCCTCACCTTCAATCATCTTCCTTAGAAAAGCATTTTTCCCTATTGCTGTGTCCTCACCTTCAATCATCTTCCTTAGAAAAGCATTTTTTCCTGCTACTCTGTTTTCTCACCTTCAATCATCTTCATTTTGACTCCATTAGAAAGATCAAGTTTTTTTCTATCATATATGTTGTTTTCATGATGATTTCTTTTCAAATAAGGCTTTCATTTCACCTGGTCCACTTGACAAAGAATGACCCTATTCCTATTCTATTCTCTATTCCTTATTCAATTGTATGACTGGATGGTGAGGAATGTAAGCATTTTTACTTTTTGCACACAGCTGGTCATTTGCATTGTTTTTATAGAGTCCTTGAGATCACCTGGCGGTTTACCTGTGTCCTCAAGGTTACCTGAGTGGCGTAAATGGAACCTTCTTGGAACTGCTGAAAGGACTGTGTTGTAGATTGGAGAAAAATGATGTTATCATTTCCTTGTCTGTTGAGAAAGGGCTGTTCAATTTTGACAGGTGGCTTCTTTGAACCTCTTTCAAACCTGAGCTTTGGAGTCTCTGTAAAATGTTGGGTTCATGTGGAAACTGGGTTTAACACCCACCCACCTCCACTTCCCCTCAAAATAGAGCTGCCATTTCCCTAGAACTTTGGTGGAGTTTTAAAAAGTACAGACATGGCGCACACCACATGCCGTCGAGCGGCTCCCATCATGGTCTAGCTTCTCTGCCTCAAAAGGCCGGCCGGCAGCGCTTCCTTTCCCGACCGCGGCCTCTCTGAAGGGCAGAAGCAGGACGGGGCCGCCCCTGTGGGCGGAGCTGAGCTCACAAAAGGCCGGGAAAACTGGGCTTCCCCTCGGCTCTCCTTCGGGAGGAAGAGGGCAGCTTTGGCGGGGCGTGAGGGAAGAATCCCGACAGTGGGAGGGGGCTTTCCTCTGTTCTTTTATCTTTGGGTCATGCAGCAGCTGAGGAGGAGGATGGTGCAAGCTGACGTCCTGCCTTTTTTTATTCACCCCAGGCGGAGGAATGGGAGCAACAGCTGGAGGACACCCGTGTGCATGCGCACGTGTGCGCGCATCTGGAGTCAAGGGATGGTTCCTGGCGGCCGCTTGAACCAACCCCTGCATTTTTTTCCTGAAGATGATTTTTTGAGCTGGTTTTTGTCAAGCATTTCTCTGCTTTCTGGGGTTCTTTTTCATATAACTTTTAAAAATTGATTTTCATAACAATATAAACATTTAACATTCACACAACACATAACAGTGTGCTCAGTGTTAAGTGCCCACCACCAAACAACATTCATACCCCTCCACCAAAATGGGGGCATAATTTCTATATACCATTTTACCTCAAGAGCAGTACAGTGGTCCCTCGAGTTTCGCGATCTCGATCTTCGCTAAACGCTATATCGCGAGTTTTCAACCCGGAAGTAAACTCCACCATCTGCGCATGCATGCCCTTCCACGCATGCGTAGATGGTGGAGTTTCCCCGCCGGGCAGAGGCTTCCCTGGGTCTTCCCCCTCTTGCCCCGGTAAGGCGCGAGCAACGGCGTGGGCGGGTGGGCGGCACACGCGCGGGGAAACCCCAGGGCCGCTTCTCAGCTGAGAAGCGGCCCCAGCAACAGCGCGGGGGGCGGGCGGCACGCGCGCGCGGGGGAAACCCCAGGGCTGCTTCTCAGCTGAGAAGCGGCCCCAGCAACAGCGTGGGGGGGCGGGCGGCGCGCGCGCGCGCGCGGGGAAACCCCAGGGCCGCTTCTCAGCTGAGAAGCGGCCCCAGCAACAGCGCGGGGGGGCGGGCGGCGCGCGCGCGCGCGCGGGGAAACCCCAGGGCCGCTTCTCAGCTGAGAAGCGGCCCCAGCAACAGCGCGGGGGGGGCGGGCGGCGCGCGCGCGCGCGCGGGGAAACCCCAGGGCCGCTTCTCAGCTGAGAAGCGGCCCCAGCAACAGCGCGGGGGGGCGGGCGGCGCGCGCGCGCGCGCGGGGAAACCCCAGGGCTGCTTCTCAGCTGAGAAGCGGCCCCAGCAACAGCGCGGGGGGGGCGGGCGGCGCGCGCGCGCGCGCGGGGAAACCCCAGGGCCGCTTCTCAGCTGAGAAGCGGCCCCAGCAACAGCGCGGGGGGGGCGGGCGGCGCGCGCGCGCGCGCGGGGAAACCCCAGGGCCGCTTCTCAGCTGAGAAGCGGCCCCAGCAACAGCGCGGGGGGGCGGGCGGCGCGCGCGCGCGCGCGGGGAAACCCCAGGGCTGCTTCTCAGCTGAGAAGCGGCCCCAGCAACAGCGCGGGGGGGCGGGCGGCGCGCGCGCGCGCGCGGGGAAACCCCAGGGCTGCTTCTCAGCTGAGAAGCGGCCCCAGCAACAGCGCGGGGGGGGGGCGGGCGGCACGCGCGCGGACAAGCAGCAGCAGCGAGGCGGCGGGGAAACCCAATCTTCGGCTCCTCGCTGCTGCGGTGGAAATAAAAATACCATCTGCGCATGCGCAGATGGTGTTTTTACTTCCGCACCGCTACTTCGCGACAAATCGATCATCGCGAGGGGTCCTGGAACGGAACCCTCGCGATGATCGAGGGACCACTGTATATCTATTTACATATAAAGTAATTTCTGGGGGTCTGAGAGAAAAGAGACTGGCTCTCAGGGTCTCCTGGGTTTTAACCAAGAGGCCTTAACCGCTGTACCAGACTGAGTGGGTGCAGATTCGCTAAACCTGTTTTGGGATCAGTCATTTTTGAATAGGTTTATTTATTAATTAATTGAATTAATATGCCACCCCTCTCTGAGGGCTCTAGGCGGTTTACAGATGATGTTCCAATGTCAGCTGTGGATCGAGGACGCCCAAGTTGCGAACCCTCTCTGAGGGAGTCAGTAGTTCCCCCCCACCAGGGTGGAACTACTGACCGATGGACAGATGGAATTGTCCTTGGGAGGCAAGACCCACAGCCACTCCGTCTTATCTGGGTTGAGTTTGAGTTTGTTGACACCCATCCGGGCTCTCAGGGACTCCTGGGTTTTAACCAAGAGGCCTTAACCGCTGTACCAGACTGAGTGGGTGCAGATTCGCTAAACCTGTTTTGGGATCCCTCATTTTTCAATAGGTTTATTTATTAATTAATTGGATTAATATGCCACCTCTCTCTGAGGGCTCTGGGCGGCTTACAGCATATAAAAGGAAACAATAAAATAGAGTATCTAAATCCAATTAGTTAAAACTAGGCAAACTAATCTAACATCCCCAATTTCGTTAAAAATCTATCAAACCCATTCAGACAGCAATCACATAAAACATTTGTTGGCCAGGGGTGTTGCTGCTGTTCTGCAAATATGAAGCTTGAGGACTTCAAAAATTGTGGGTCAGCGGTCCCCAAACTACGGCCCAGGGGCCGCATGTGGCCCGCTGAGGCCATTTATCCGGCCCGGGGGTGAGTGACAGAAGCACAGGATGCGTCTGCATCCTGTGCTCCTGGCCACTGTTCAACTAACTCCGTGCAGGTTTTTCAAACCCCGCACAGTAGAGTCGGTGCCGTTTCTCCCGCCCGACAGCTGATCTGCTGGCGGGCAGCCTTGGGGACATCCAGCCTTACCCCATTTCATCCTGTGCTCCAAAAGCACTTTCTCTCCACGGCTGCATCTTTTCCTGGCCGAACATTGCGGCCAGCAGTGGCTTTCCTGTAGTCCGGTGGTGGCAAGCCGCCTCTCTGCAATCCCTTATTAGAGACCCCTGGACCCCCTTGCAGGCTCCTCTTCCCCAGGCATACAAATAAAAAAAGATCCATGCTGAATTCAGCAAGGAATTCAGCAGCGATTCCTCCCAGCGAGCTGTGGGCTAATTAGGGCTGCAGGTCAGTCTTTCACCACAAAGACTTAGGTGCCAACTCGTTCCCACACGTTTGGCGCAAGGCTCCCAATCTTACAGCCGCCGCTTCCTCGGATCCTGCCTTCTGTGCAAGCGGTGTGGGCCAGCGGCAGCGGCTTTTCTGAGCATGCGAGGCTCCCAATGGGGAGGGCAACCGAGATGGCTCTCATTGCAAGCGCCACGCTGCTTTCTTTGGTGGGGAAGGAAAGGTGGGTGCTCTCGATCTCTACATGCGAGACAAACCTACCAAGGGAGAGAGGCGCCCATGCGATGGAGGACAGAAGCTCAGCTTTTCCCCATGCCTGCTTTTACGGCATGGGAGAAAGCCGAGCTTCTATCTTTCGTCGTGTGGGTGCCTCTCTCCCTTGGTAGGTTTGTCTCGCATGTAGAGATCGAGAGCACCCACCTTTCCTTCCCTGGCTTGCAAAATAGGAAAGCTGTTACTGCCGCTGCTGACCGCTCAGAAAAGCCGCTGCTGGCCGCTGCTGGAAAAAGTCTTTATCTGAGGAGTTGCCACCGCTTCCCCTGCCTGAAGCAAGCTGCCTGAGAGGTTTGGAGACCAACTTCCAAGTTGGAAGAGCCCCTGAGTTAGGAGTGCAAGGGTCTACAAACCTGGCAAGTTTAAGGCTTGTGGACTTCAACTCCCATTCCTGAGGTAGCATGATTGAAGGAGGAATTCTAGGAGTTGAAGTCCATAAGTCTTGAAGCTGTCAAGTTTGATGTTTGTAAAAAGTGTACATGGTTTTAAACAGCATACTTGGTTGTAAAAAGTATTCTGCTACACTGGTATTTTATTAAATAATATAATATTGCACCATTTGCTTCAGAATACATTTTTCTTTGTTTTCCTCCTCTAAAATCTAGGTGCGGGTTCGAACTTTGTGAAACGGCTATACCACGGTTTTTCAAAAATATTAATTAAAAAATACTTTGCTGTTTTTTTCCCTATACCATGGTTTTTCCCACCTGATGATGTCATAACGTCATCGCCAAACTTTCGTCCGCCTTTAATAATTTTTTTTATAAACTTTAATAAATAAACATGGTGAGTAATAATCTAAATGGTTGCTAAGGGAATGAGAAATTGCAGTTTAGGGGTTTAAAGTGTTAAGGGAAGGCTTGTGATACTGTTCATAGCCAAAAATAGCGTATTTACTTCCGCATCTCTACTTTGCGGAAATTCTACTTTCGCGGGGGGTCTTGGAACGCATCCCCCGTGAAAATTGAGGGAACACTGTATACCGGTGCATCTTATACACTGAAAAATACAGTATATGAATTTCAGACTTCTCCTCCCCTCCTTCTAAAAAGTACAATCCCATTTTGTTTTTAAAATAAGGTATGTGCAGTATGCATAGGGATTTGTTCCTAGTTTATTTTATAGTCCGGCCTTCCAACAGTCCGAGGGACGGTGAACTGGCCCCCTGTGTAAAAAGTTTGGGGACCCGGAGAAGGCCAACTCTGTGGGACCTTATCGGTTGCTGAGATTCGTGTGGTAGCAGGCAGTTCCAGAGGTAATCTGGTCCAATGCCATGTAGGGCTTTAAAGGTCATGACCAACACTTTGAATTGTGACCGGAAAGTGATCGGCAGCCAATGCAAGCCAGAGTGTTGAAGAAACGTGGGCGAATTTTGGAAGCCTCACGATGGCTGTTGCGGCTGCGTTCTGCACGATCTGAAGTTTCCGAACACTTTTCAAAGGTAGCCCCATGTAGAGAGCGTTGCAGTAATCGAACCTCGAGGTGATGAGGGCATGAGCGACTGTGAGCAATGACTCCCTGTCCAAATAGAACCGCAACTGGTGCACTAGGCGAACCTGGGCAAACGCCCGCCTCGTCACAGCCGAAAGATGATGTTCCAATGTCAGCTGTGGATCGAGGAGGACGCCCAATTTGCGAACCCTCTCTGAGGGGGTCAGTAGTTCCCCCCCCCAGGGTGGAACTACTGACCGATGGGCAGATGGAATTGTCCTTGGGAGGCAATACCCACAGCCACTCCGTCTTGTCTGGGTTGAGTTTGAGTTTGTTGACACTCATCCAGGCCCCAACAGCCTCCAGGCACCGGCACATCGCTTCCACTGCTTCGTTGACTTCGTTGAGTTCCTCAGCCAGCTCTGGGAGTTGAAGTCCACAGGCCTTAAAAATCGCCAAGGTTGGAACTCCCTGGTATAGGGGGTATCCTGCTTCAATAGAGGGCTGGATTAGAACATCTTCAAGGTCCCTTCCATTCCATCCCCATTATTTCCATACTATTATATTCTATTTTACACCAAGGCAAGTTCCATACTTTTATGAACTATTATTTTCCCTGCTTAGCAATTCCAAATCCCAGAATTTCCCTAGACAGCATGTAGGCTGGAGTATTCTAGGAATTGAAATCCACACATCAAGTTGCCAAGTTTGAAAAGCACTATCATAAAGAGGTTGCGTTTTTTTAATTCTTAAGACTATGTTGCAGTATGGCATAAATGTTAGAATAGGATTTATATATCTGGACCTCTAGCATAAAAATACTCTGCTTACCCTGATTCTATAAGCCAGGATAGGAGGGCACTAACTTGCCTAGTCTATATCCCTGGTAATTACTGCTGAAGGGAAACAAAAGGGGTCAATAAACATCTCACTGATAAACAAAGTTTACATCACTCTGGACAGGACGTTATAGGATCAAAGGGGGAGATTTACATTGCCTGAAGCATACACAGGACAAGAGGGTGATTAAGGAAGATTAGTTGTGATAAGGCAGAAGGCTTCAGAGAAATTAAGTGTGAGAAACATCTGCTCTTAGGAAGTTTCTAGGAAATTGTTTTGTGATATCTGTGGGAAAAGGAAGAACTCAAAGATATGTTTGAAGTTATGTATCACTTGACATGTACGTGTAATTATCCCCGTTTGTTCATGCTTCCAAATAAAAAGAAGTACATGGCTCTATACCGTGTCACTTCACCCAGAGAGAGAATGTGTCCAAGTCTTCTTTCCAGGATTCGCGCTCGTAAGTGACCCCACACGGCTGGGTTGTACTTAGTCCCATTGAAGACATTTTCTTCATCAGGAACTTTGACAGCATCCACAAGACTACACTATCTTCTGTTAGTTACGATTCCCATATTCTTGGATAACCATCTTAAGGAACTTGTGTAAAGACAGGTCACCTGACCTTTCTTAAAATGTGATAAACACTGGTTAAGAATTAAGACCTTTCCTCATTTGCAGTTAGCCTTAATGTAAAGGTGCCGTGTATCCTTTTTTCCCTTGTTACCTAATGATTTTTCATCCCTTTCACCAGAAATGGGTTCGGCCTGATGCTTTATAACTGCCTGAAGTTGGTGCAGGTGTGACCTAGGGCCCTTGTCCTCTACAGCCACTCTCACCTGGGCATCAATTAGTCTCTCCGTCTTTCCTGCTAGCCTTTTCCACTGTGCCCAACACATTTCAAAATCTGTTCCGAGCTCAACATGTTTTAATGTATCCATATGAAAAAATGATGGGAGGCCATGCAGAGAAATGGGAAATCTGATTTTGCTGGGCAGCTACCCTGATATCACTGACAGGTTTGGGAAAGCAGCATAACAGTCTGAACTGGTAGAAAACGACAATTCTCCTGCATCTGAAGCTATGCTTGATTTGTCAGAGAGCAAATCTTCAGATGATCCCATACTATTTGAATAAATCCTGTTGGAAGAAGTAGGTAACACACACACACACAATGCAGAGTGGAAAATGTGGAGAGGAAGGGATCACAAGTGTTGAGAATATACACTGCAATGCATTGATTCCAGAGCTGAGAGCCACAAGTACACTAGGCAGTAGTATTTTTCCTATTGTGTGCCTGCTTACTGTTCTGTAATCTCTCGTCCAATTTCTCCGTTCTTGTGAAGGGGGGGGGGGAGAAAAATGGGTCAAACACAGCAGAGATTGGCTACCAAAATTGCTCTAAAACAAAAAAAAAATACTTCAAAAAAACAGAGAAATGACTTAATAGTATTTTATGCTATTATTTCTTTCCTTTTGATAATGAGAACAAAATATGCAACTCCGATTTTATGTTATAGGACAAAACTTCACCTACATCTGAATTGTTGCAATAAGATGAAGAAATGTGATGGTCGTTTTGTTTTAAAATTTTTGTATTATTCATGCTATAAGGAATTTTATGAGGCAAACTACTTTTCTAACATGAATTGCCTTGACAAGCCAGTTAGAAATGGAAGGTTTGGGTCTAACGCCCAGTTAGCAGCAGCCAGTTGCTGCTAGCTACATTTTTTAGCCAGACAGGTGAATATAATTTTAAAAACTGAAACACGATTGAAGGTAGTTTGGGACAGTATACTGCAGTTTTGTATTGAATTATTCAAATTAATGAATAAAATAAAATTTTGGAGAACTCATTCCTTTTTGCACACGTAGTTGTTGACTATAAAGGAAAAGTCAGACACACATTCTGTCCTGCCATAAATAGTTCTGCATTTAAGAATTTGCCATTCTTACAGATATTGAATTGTGATTGTCTTCAGAGACTCTGAATATTTTGCAGTAATTATGAAAGAGTGTAATCAATATTTAAAATGCTTAACTTTATTTCAATATATTTGACAAACATCTACAATTTACTTTGTACAATTTTGAAACAAATATTTTTACCAGGAAATACATTTATTACAACCAAAATTGCTTATAATGTAAAAAAAGTCCATCTATTTTCTATTTTTCTTAGCAGAAATATATCAACATTTCAAGTTCCCGATTTTAATGTCTTTTTTCCAGTGAACCATTTTTCACTCTTTTCCAGTGAACTATTAGTTGCTTAACTCTAGACTTTTTCCAAGTTTAAAAACCATTTTTTAAAAATCAGAATTTCAGAAGAGGTAAATTTTCTTTATTTCCTTCAGGACTTAGTTTGATCAAAGGAGAGCTCAGATCTATTAGCTAGAAGTAGAAAATATATAATTAAAACATTGACTAAGCACAACTTTTACATTCTTGGAAATATAAAGAACCCAACCTGTTAGCAAATCTACATTAACAGTGCAGTTTTGATTACAACCAATTGCACCCAATTCAAATATTATATAGCTTATTAATGCCAGCTTTTGGCAGAATTTTGAGGTTAAATTTTCTAATATTACAGGAAATATATATAACATCAGATTGGACAAAGCTTAAAATATATAGTTGAGTGCCTCTAAATGTAAAATATACGCAATTAAACTTTATCATCAACACACACTTACAAACAGTATTGAGGGTGAGATAAAAATAACCTTACCTGCCCTGTAGGTTTCAAAGGAGAGGGTTTAGTTATTTCAGGAGTGTTAAGATCAATGAGAGGTTTGTTTTCACATTCCTGGGTGGCAACTGGTGTTTTATCTGTTTCAAATTCTATCAACAAGTCCTAAAAAAAGTGTTTTAATACTATCAAAAATGCAGAATGTCAGATACATATCTTGTACTCCCACCTCCCAAAATACAATACCTAAATATTTGATATTCTGCCGCTTCAAACAACCTTTAATTTTAGAGCTTGTGTGATCTAATTCAAATGTCCCCTTAAGCCATCAGTGTAAATAAGTTCCCAACCCACCTTTGCTAAAAACTGACACTCTTAACAAGAATATTTACGGTATGTCAAAGTATGGATGGCAGGCACTGATAGACTATTACTGTAACCAACATTTGAAAGAATTGCATTTACAATATTTTCAGGAGAGATGGATCTGCAAAGCACATTTAAAAGCAAAACCAATAAAACCCTTTATTTTTGAAATACCATAAAAGCCTTCCTAGTATAAAATATTACCATAATAAGTACACTAGGGGGTGATAGCATCTTTCCAATTCTGTTAAAAGCAGTACAGTAGTTGCAACATTAATTTTTACTGAAATACATGGTTTGTATTTTGACATGACAGATAAACTTACCTCCTTAGCTAGAATTACTTCTCCTGTTCCCCCCTTTTTAATAATGTCTTGTTCTATTTTGATAGAAGATTTATCTGGTGAAAATGTAAGCGCAATAGGTATAATTCTTGGTGGAGATAAGTCTCCTTCTGTTGAAGATGTGCTTGAAGACATCCATGTCTTGTTCTTAGTCACACATTTAGAACTAGGTAGAAACAGTGAAAAAACCATCTTTATTCAGAATTCCAACCCTGCAATCATTTACAGTGGTACCTCGTCATACGAACCCCTCGTCATACGAATTTTTCAAGATACGAACCCGTGGTTTGGAATTTTTTTGCCTCTCCTTACGAACTTTTTTCACCTTATGAACCCGCCACCGCCGCTGGGATGCCTTACCTCCGGACTTCCGTTGCAAGCGAAGCGCCCGTTTTTGCAATCCTGGGATTTCCCTACAGCATCGCAAAAACGAGGAAGTCCGGAGGTGGGGTTTCCCATGGAGGGGAGCTTCAGGGGAATCCCACAAGCGCAAAAACATGCGCTTTGGCTTGAAAAAGGGGTAAATTTTGGGCTTGCGTGCATTAATCGGTTTTCCATTGATTCCTATGGGAAACACTGTTTCATCTTACAAACCTTTCACCTTACGAACCTCCTCCCGGAACCAATTAAGTTCGTAAGACAAGGTATCACTGTATTTCTATTCAGTATTTGCAATTGTTTCTTTACCTCAATCTCACAGGAAAACAAAATTACACGAGAAATTGACTGTCCTTAAAACTTACACTAAAATAGTTAAGATACAGTAAGATTTTTGTTTCAATAGGTAATGTATCTTTTGCAAAATCCTTAAAACTCATGGATCCATATTTTCTTTATAATACTGTACAGTAAAAAGACAGCTTCTCGTAGAAATACATTGTTGTGGTAAATAAATAGTTACATCATTTGTACAACATCAGTCACAACCAATAGAAATCATAACTCTATTGTAATACATCACAGTATACTAATTGATAAGCTGAATAATTCCAATGCATTCAGTTGATGGATACCAGTATAGCATATCATAGAAAACCCTGCACTTTTTCTGGGATGTGTTTCCTTTCCTTTTCTTTCAGAAGAAGAATTGGTAAAGAGCCCAACCAAAGAATCCCTAAGACCAGGGGTAGGCAAAGTTGGCTCTATGACTTGTGGACTTCAACTCCCAGAATTCCTGAGTTGACATGACTGGTTCAGGAATTCTGGGAGTTGAAGTCCACAAGTCGTAGAGGAGCCAACTTTGCCTACCCCTGCCAAAGACCAATTGCACCCACAGAAATAGGCAAGACACCAGAATATAAACCCAGCAAACAGCACTCTTTATGACCACTGATGATGTTACCTAGATAGGGCAACGAAATATCTGCACAAAAACAGACAAGCTCAAAAGAGCACCAAGGACCCTTCATTTCAACCCTGACCTACAAATATTCTCCTTTATTGGTACAGAGAATTCCATGCTGAAACCTTGTAGTTTTCTGTAGAAGAGCTAAACTTGCACTCAAGATTTGAGCCAGAATCCCCTTTGGGGGTAGATAACCAACTTATTTATTTTCCACCTTAATTTTTTTACAAATAAGATAGCAAGCACATTCAACACATTTTTCTTGTTCTATTTTCTCCGCAACAACCCTATGAGGTGAATTGGGCTGAGAGAGGATGACTGGCTTTTATAGGCAAGACAGGATCAGAACTCATGGTCTAACTTTCTAATCTGGTCCTTTAATCAATAGGTCAAACTGACAGTCTATAAATTTGATAAATAAATAATATTCGCATTTTCTGAAATCAGAGATACGCCAAGGGTATATTAATAAACAATAATTGCAAAGATAAGGAAAAATGGCAGAAGACATACCTAATTCCCGCAGTCTTTTTAAAAGATACACTGGAGACTTGTCGAAGAGCTAAACAATTAGGGGATGACATTTTTCTGGGCACTGATTTGGGGGTCAGTGTTGAAATTCCTGAGATACTTCGACCAACATAGATGGGCAATATAGAATTCCTTCTGTCAGGAGTCTGCTTCACAGCAGAGCAGGATTTTAATACATTTCTTTCTAATTGTTTGATAGGTGTGGAAAATGGAGCATTGCTACAGAAATTAAGAAAACATAACAAATTTAGAACCCTAAAATTTCAACTAAGAGTCCTTATTTTTGGTAGCTTATTCATGTTACGTCCAAGTATTAGGAGGATAACTTATTTATTTATTTATTTATTTATTTGATTTTTATGCAGCCCTTCTCCTTAGACTCAGGGCGGCTTACAACATGTTAGCAATAGCACTTTTTAACAGAGCTTATCACAATGGTTTCAAAAGACATAGACAGTCCTTGTTTTATTGATAGTGATTCGGACTGGGAATTACAACAATAAATGATGCAGTTCTAAGGTATTATGTCCTGTGACCACCACGTCAACTTGTGAAGGCAGTTCCAGCATTTCCAGATGGGCAAATCCCATGCAGTCACAGTATCCCATGCTTGCCACTTGCAACCTCTTCCTGGCTTGTTTGCCTGTTAGAAACTGGCAGGAAAGTCACAAATGGTGATCAGTGATCATGGGATACTGTGACATTGTAATCATGAGCCATTTGCTGAGCATCCAGATCACAATCATGGAGATGCTGTGATGGCCACAACTATGAGGACTAAGTAACTCTTGTTTAGCAACATTGTAAGTTTGAATGGTTGCAGCACAAAGGGTCGGTCAGCAAGGACCACCTGTATTTTATAGGGTTCCAAGTCACCTGTACTTTATAATTAAGCTTAACAATTATTTAACAGGCAAACCTAAAGCTTGCCAATTGCCTAGCCCACTTATTACCAACCTCTGAAATTTCTGATAAGCTTATTACAATTCTCTCTGCAAATTGCAGCCATGGAAATTATCTAAATATATGGATATTGTAACACTGCAGGATAGCTTGACAGCGTCTTCATTTGTTTTCACAGGAAATTAAATAATTTGGATTCTATCAAAGTTCACCTATTTATTATTTATTTATTTATTTATTTATTTATTTGATTTGTATGCCGCCCCTCTCCGTAGACTCGGGGCGGCTAACAACAGTGGTAAAAACAACATGCGACAATCCAATACTAAAACAGCTAAAAACCCTTATTTTAAAACCAATCATACATACAAACATACCATACATAAATTGTAGAAGCCTAGGGGGAAAGAATATCTCAGTTCCCCCATGCCTGACGACAGAGGTGGGTTTTAAGAAGCTTACGAAAAGCAAGGAGGGTGGGGGCTATTCTAATCTCTGGGGGGAGTTGGTTCCACTTATGTTATAGAACAGTTCAATGAAGACTAACAATTGAAGTGGAAACCAGAAATTTACCTTTTAATATTGCTACCGGATAATACTGGATTTGATTGCAATACTCTGGCGACTTCATTTTCTGAAGAAAAAAAAATTAAGCAGAAAATACAGTTGACGTGTTCACATTAATTTTCTTCGATACATATTCAATTGCTTAATGTAATTCTAATCTCTTTTGTTGCCAGCGTGTACAATGGCATGTTAAGCGCAGAATCAACATTCTCCAAAAGTTAGCATAATTTAATGCATTAAGATTAATTTCCTTACCTCGCTTTAGGTTTGGAGCTGCTGCTTTAGAGTTAAGTTTGAAATTTGAACTTGTACTTGCATTTCCTGATATGTTTTTTGATAATACTGTCTGAAGACCAGAATCTAAACTTTTGTGCAGATTACTGCCTGCACTCTCAGATTTCAGGCTAGCTTTATATTTGGGTATAGTCACAGGATTTCCTTTAGCACATTTGGTTGTGGGTTGTTTTCCAGATGCATCAGAGTGGGCAGCATTCACTGAAAATCCTCTTATAGGTTTAACTATGGAAATCTTGCTTGTTACAGAAGAGTGCCTTGTTCTGACTAGGAAATAAGACAGCACAGACTGCATTATCATAATTGTAATCAAGCTTTTTTTTTAATATCACAAAAATAGGCACCAGTCCATTACAATAACCTTATATTCCGGATAGCAAAAAACATGTTTGTATAGTGGTACCTCTACTTACGAACTTAATTCATTCCCTGACCAGGTTCTTAAGTAGAAAAGTTTGTAAGAAGAAGTAATTTTTCCCATAGGAATCAATGTAAAAGCAAATAATGTGTGCAATTGGGGAAACCACAGGGAGGGTGGAGACCATTTCCTCCTAGGAGATTCCTAGAGGCCCCATGGAGGCTTCTCCCCATCTTTTCTGGCCCTGATTCCTCCCAGTAGATTCCTAGAGGCCCCACGGAGGCTTCTCCCCACCTTTTCCGGCCCTGTTCCCTCCCAGGTGATTCCTAGAGAGGTCCCACGGAGGCTTCTCCCTGCCTTTTCCGGTTACAGTTTCGAAGGCTCGGGTTTGTAAGTGGAAAATGGTTCTTGAGAAGAGGCAAAAAAATCCTGAACACCCAGTTCTTATCTAGAAAAGTTCGTAAATAGAGGCGTTCTTAGGTAGAGGTACCACTGTATATAAAATCACAAAAACAATGTGCGCTCCTTGTGCAAACTGTATCCCTACTAGCAGATATTTGTCATGATGCTGCATGCAAAAATGAAAAATAGATAACAGCATTCCATATGTCCCCAGACATATATTATTTTATAAGTGATCACTTTGGCTGGACTAGAGTTACTGTACCCTAATACCCTTCACCCCAACCACTGGAGCAATCCAGGAGGATGCTACTGTCACAAAGGAATCTGAAGCCATATAAGAAAATAAGATTACTTCCTTTCTTTCACACGTATTATCCATCTGGGTCACCAAGTTTATTTATGTCTTAAAAGAACCGTTGTACATACCTGAACGGTCTTCTCGATGCACTGGAAGGAGAGTCCAACATGGGTAATTCACCAATCTTATTGGTAGAGACTGAGTTAATTTAAATATTTAAATATGAGGTAGTCACCGCCCCTCAGCAGCCCCCAATACCTCAGTTTTAAAAACGAAACCAGTTTAAGGATAACCTGTTTATTGAACAATAACCATATAACCTCATAACTGTGTAACTTGAATCCCCAAACTCCAGCGACCTGGCGAAACAACCATGCCGGGTGGGTTTGGACTCTCCTTCCAGTGCATCGAGAAGACCGTTCAGGTATGTACAACGGTTCTTCTCCACTGCATCTGGAAGGAGAGTCCAACATGGGATATGCCAAAGATTACTGCCCATGGGAGGGAAAAGGCTGAGCTACGGTCGCAGGAGTTGAACACACTTGCTGCAAAACCCGTCTCCCAAACGAAGCTTCCGCCGAAGCCACTGAGTCCAGTTTGTAATGGCGTATAAAGGTGGTAGGAGACGCCCACGTAGCCGCCCTGCAAATGTCCTCTATGGACGCCTGAGTCCTCCAAGCCACTGAAGTGGCTGCACTTCTAGTGGAATGCGCTGTTACCCCGGTTGGTGGTACTTGAGACCGGGCTTTGTAAGCCTCCTCAATACAGTCTTTCAGCCAGCGACTGATGGATTTAGCTGACACTGCCAGACCCATTGATCGCTGACCAAAGGACACAAACAGTCGCTCAGATTTCCTGAAATGTCCAGTCCGTCTGATGTAGATTTTCAAGGCCCTCCGAACATCTACCTTGTGCCATCTCAGCTCGAGAGGGTGCTGTCCATGTGTGCAAAAGTCTGGCAACACTAACTCTTGAGCCCTATGAAACCCAGAGTTGACCTTGGGGATAAATGTAGGGTCTAACCTCAAAACTACCCGATCAGGGTGGAATACACATAAATCTGCACACGTAGACAGGGCCGACAGCTCCGACACTCTGCGTGCCGACGTAATTGCCACTAAAAAGGCAGTCTTTAAGGAGAGCAATCGTACTGGAATAGTTCTCATCGGCTCGAAAGGAGGGGCTGTCAACGCCTTGAGTACCAGGGAAAGGTCCCACGTCGGGAATCTGTGTACTGGAGGCGCATGAGTGTTAATCGCGCCCTTAATAAAATCCCTAATCCAAGGATCTTGTGCGAGGGAGCGAGCATGGGGTACCCGGATGATGGTTGCCAGAGCAGCTAAATGCCTTTTCAAGGTATTCGGGGCTAACCCTTTCTCTATACCTGACTGTAGGAATCGTAAGATTGACACAACCGAAGCCTCCCCCGGATTAAGGTGGTGATCCAAACAAAACTTACAGAAGGCCGCCCAAGTGGCCTGGTAGAGTCTTACCGTTGAAGGGCGACGTGCTGCCTGAATGGTGGATATAACCTCGTCTGGCAAGGCTTGCTGTCTCAGACCCGCCCTTTCAAGTGCCAGGCGGTCAGTTTGAACCACTGAGGGTCCGGATGGCAAACTGACCCCTGAAGCAACACTACCTCGGAGTCCGGAATCCTCCACGGGGGAGACACCGACAGGGCTACTAGGTCTGCAAACCAAGGCCGTCTCGGCCAATAGGGAGCCACCAAGATCATTTCCACCCCCTCCCGAATTGTCTTGTCTAATATTCTTTGAATAAGACACGTGGGGGGAAAGGCATACAGTAACCCCTGGGGCCATGGTGACCATAGGGCGTTGACCCCTTCCGCCCCTGGCGTCGGAAACCGGGAGAAAAACCTCTGTAATTGGATGTTTGCTGGGGTGGCGAACAGGTCCACCAATGGAAGACCAAATCGTAGCACTATCTGCTTGAAGAGTGCAGGGTCCAGCTGCCACTCCGAAGGATCCAGAGTGGACCTGCTCAGCCAGTCCGCCTGCACATTGCTTGTCCCGGCAATATGCTCCGCCGTCAGAGAGGCCAGATGAGATTCGGCCCAATCGAAGAGGTCCGTCGCTTGAGCCATGAGGCGATGAGACCTGGTACCTCCTTGATGGTTGAGGTGGGCTTTTGTGGCCACGTTGTCCGTCAGAACCAGGACATGCCTGTCCTGAACCCAGGGAGCGAAGGTCTGAAGGGCTAAGAACACCGCTCTGAGTTCGAGAACGTTGATATTGACCTGGGTTAAGTCCTCCTGAGACCACAGGCCCTGAGCTATATGAGGCCCCATATGAGCGCCCCAGCCCGACAAGCTCGCGTCTGTTGTGATGATCACACGCTCGTGGCTGCGAAGAGGAGAACCCTGGATCAAAGCTGGGGACAACCACCATGCCAGCGACTGCTTGACTGAAGCTGGGAGTTGCACCTTTCGATGGGAGTGACTCACCTTGTCCCTCTGGGCCGGAAGAAGAAACCATTGGAGGCCCCTCATATGATGGCGAGCCCAAGGCACAATCCCTATGGCTGAGACCATAGTCCCTAGTACCTTGGACAATGTCGCCAACGGTATTTGCCTTTGTCGACGAAGGCTGGTTACCAATCTCCGTATATTGAGGACCCTCTCTGGTGTTAGCGAGACCGTGTCCTCTGCAGTGTCTATGATGGAGCCGAGGTGTTGGATTGATGTGGTGGGATGAAGATGGCTCTTCTCCACGTTGACCGTGTACCCGTGCCTTTCCAGAGTTTCCCGTGTGAGCGCCAGATGGTGTTGCGCTTGGACCATAGACTTGGACATAACGATTATGTCGTCCAAGTATGCCATAACTCTTATGGACTGGGCCCTTAGATGTGCTGTCAGAATGTCCATCAGCTTCGTAAAAGTACGGGGAGCCGAAGATAGGCCGAACGGCATGGCACGGTACTGGTAGTGGACCCCGTTGAGACAAAACCTGAGGTACCGACGATGAGCTGGCCAAACCGGAACATGCAGGTAAGCCTCTTTGAGGTCGATAGAAGTGAGAAAATCGTTGTGCCGAACAGAGGCCAAAATCGACTGCAGGGAGTGCATGCGAAATCTGCGATACCGAATGAAGGTATTCAGGAGCTTTAGGTTTAATATCATCCTGAACCCCCCCGAAGACTTCGGCACCAGGAACACAACGGAATAAAATCCCGTGCCCTTGGCATGTTCGGGCACCTTCTCTATTGCTTGTATGTTGAGAAGGTGTGTTATCTCCAGTTGAAGATGACGCCTTTTGAGTGGGTCTCGCGTTAGCGGACAGGTGACAAACCGGTTTGGCGGGGGCTGCAAGAACTCCAGGCGCAGTCCTCTTGATATTGTGGCCCTTGCCCATTTGTCGGTGGAGGTAATCCTCCAGGAGGCACTGAAGCGTTGAAGTTTGCCTCCTATGGGCTGTAAGGGATCCAAGTCATTTTGTGCGCCTGAAGCCACGTTGGTTCCCTCTAAAAGGACGCCTTGACTGCTGGTATCCTCTGGGCCTATCCTGAAAGGCCGCTCGGTCCCCTCTAAAGGTGGGTTGGCCATACTGATTTTGGGGGTATGACCTATTAGTCTGACTAGCCGAGGAAGAGGAATCCCAACGAAAGGGCTGACGGCGAGCGTAAGGATTGGGTCTACGCTCCTGGCGCCGGTATGCTCTGGGGAGGGTCTTACGTTTGTCCTTATCCTCAATGAGGACAGGGTCCAAAGCCTCTCCAAAGAGCTTCTCCCCTTGGTATGGAGATGATGCCAGGTTCCACTTGGACTTTAGGTCCGCTGGCCAGCTCCTCAGCCAAAGGAGGCGTCTGGATGCAAGTGACGCCGCCATCCCTCTGGCCGAAAACTTTGCGGCATGGAGAGTTGCATCCGCTGAAAACTGCGCAGCTGCCCATAATTTACTGAGGTCCTGCCGTAAGCGACCTTCTTCTGGAGATAGGCGGGCTTGCACCTCCTGCAACCACATTATGGAGGCCCTATTGAAAAATGAAGCTGAGGTCGCCGCCCTAAATGCCCAGCTTGCCATCTGATGGGATTTTCTTAGTAAAATTTCCGCCTTTCTATCCTCTGGTTTCAAGCTGTCGCCCGTTTCAGATGGTACCAAGGCCTTAGATATCAAAGTCATTACCGGCTGGTCTATGGGCGGAAATTCTAGCAGCTTTTCCATGTCATCATCTAAAGTATAAAACTTCCTTTCGATGACCGAAGGGCCTTGAGCTGCTGCAGGCTGCTGCCATGGGCGCTTGATGCTTTGCCTGAATATGTCCGAGGATGGCACATGATCAGTCTCGGGTTGGGGCTCCTTGAATAATACTGCCGAAGGCTTAGGGTCATCTGAGGCCTCAGTAGCCTTGGTTGGACCCGGTAAATCTGCCACCTGCTTAGCTTTATGCAGCAGAATCTTGAAAAGGGGAGCCTTAAAGAGTCCAGCTGTCACCGGAGGATCAGGAGTTGTCTCATCATCCGAAAAGTCGTATTCTCTTTCGGCATCCTCTAGGGGTGACGGCTCCTCCATCCAGGACCCCATACCCGAGGGGGGCGGTGCAGCCCATAGGTTCCTGGGCTGTGCTGGCTGGGGGTGTTGGATATTCTGTTGCACCCCAGCTGCCATCCCTTGTGAGTAAACATCAGAAATGAGTCCCTGTAAGGCAGGGGACATCTGCTGCCAGGTATCTGGTTGCACACGCAGCCCAGCCGCAGTGGGCGTAAAGGTGGCAGAAGGGGCACTCTTCAATGAGTGGCTGGCAGACCCTGGCCTTGGTAGCTGAAGGCCAGATGGAGGAGCAGCCTGAGGCATAAATGGGTGCTGCCTCTCTGGAGACCAATCTCTCTCTGATAATGTCTCTGAGGGTCTCAAAACAGATAAGGCTGGTGGATCCCTGGCCTGCAATAAGGGAGAGACGGTTCTTGGAGCTAAGAGGGCTGCCTCCAGTTTCTGCTCCAACGCTTTAATGCGCCTCTCTGCCTCCTTGATTGAAGAAGAGGCTGTGGCCTTAGATTTTTCTTTGGACTTCCCCGTACCTTTATCCTGAGGCAATACAATGGGGGAAGATGCTTTCTCTAAGGTTTTATCCTCCATTACTCACGGTTAACAGTTGTTCTATTATTAACAGAAGCTGCAGCACGCTGACAGATATAGCTGTCACTGAGCAAATGCACTCAAAATGGCGTTTTGGCACTTCAGAGCCTACGCCTGAGTTTGACAGGTTGGTCGCGCCCATTGATTGGGCGGAGAGCAACCTTATACCCGCCTAAACAGGGCGGGCGCGGGCATCCGTTGACTCAAAATGGCGTTCCCGCTCTTTTTTGCCGCCCTCGCCAACACAGGGAGCTTCCAGCAATTTATGCCCCCCCCACACAATTCGCTTTTTCGAGCCAGCCGATCCAAGCGGCTTCCCCGGCTCTGCAAACGGCTTTTCGGCTTAGGCGGCAAAGGCGGCGGCGGCGGCGTCAATCAAAAGCCGCCGAACAGCTGAGAGGCGCTGGCCCGGCGCCAATTCAAGCCGCCTTCATTCTCCGCGGCAATCCTGCAGTTCTACATTGAAATTCTGCAGTCCAAGCTTCCCAGTGAGGGGGGCGGACCCCCTCACCTTCAGCTGACAGCCGGGTATGACCACTGAGGTCGGGGACCCTAGGCTGAGGTGCTCCTCGTTAGGCATGGTACCCACGGAGGGAAGGGAAGCTCGAGGAGATTAACGGTGGGGGTTATTCTGCCCGCGGAGGGCAGAGACCCCTTAATTTCCCTTTCAAGAGTCACTGCACCTGCAATTAGAAAGGGGAGAAAAAACAGAAATTAAATAATTAATTATTAATATTATTATTATTATTTTTATTATTATTATTATTATTATTATTATTATTATTATTATTAATGCTTCCTCAGAGAAGCAAACTCAACAGTCTCTACACTAAGACTGAGTTTTTAAAACTGAGGTATTGGGGGCTGCTGAGGGGCGGTGACTACCTCATATTTAAATATTTAAATTAACTCAGTCTCTACCAATAAGATTGGTGAATTACCCATGTTGGACTCTCCTTCCAGATGCAGTGGAGAATAGCATCTGAACCTAGCTTTGTCTTGCTATGAACATACAAGTCATTGTTCTTACTTAATTAGAATATTAATCAACACATTTTAAAGACATCATTACCCATGAATCAAACCAGATAGGAGCAATTCAGACTCAGATCTGTATAATTCTTAGAGATATTTATTTGATAGAGCAGTACACTGGTACCTCTACTTAAGAACGCCTCTACTTAAGAACTTTTCTAGATAAGAACCGGGTGTTTAAGATTTTTTTGCCTCTTCTTAAGAACCATTTTCTACTTAAAACCCAAGGCCGGAAAAATTTCCCAGGAAACTTGAGAGCGGCACGAAGACCTGGCCAGCTTCCTGCCATGCCCCCTGGTTTTTTCTCTCTGGTGCAGTGTATGGGAGGCAGCTTTGCACCGGGTTTATGGGAGGCACGTGCTCCTCCTCGCCGCCTCAGAGTCCTTCTGGGTTTTTTTAAGCCTTAAAGTTGGGATTTTTTTTATTCCCCTCACCTCACCTTCTTCCTTTGGCAGCGACTGTCCTCCTCCTCTTCTTCCTCCTCCTCCTCCCACCCAAATTCCGAGCTTTTATTTCTTTTACATTGATTCCTATGGGAAAAATTTCTTCTACTTACAAACGTTTCTACTTAAGAACCTGGTCACGGAATGAATTAGGTTCTTAAGTAGGTGTACCACTGTGATTTATTGTACTTGTCTTTTATGTTCTGATACATTTACAATCAGTTTTAACATATTTAAAAGCATTTGCTATTAAATTTCACACTTTTAAAATGCTGCTAAGATGCTTGTGCTGTTGGAGAATTTACTCAAGAGAAGCATCGTTGTCATTGTACTTTAATGCAGTTTTGTCTTCTATGAATAGCTGTGGCTCCTGCCTTCCCCTTCCCCACTCAGTGTTCAACTCTGACTACTTGAACATGTTTTCATTAAGTCACAGTTCCCATTCCATGCTATGCACTAGAATCAAACTACAACTGAATAATTACCACTTCCACTTTTAGGAGAAATTGACAGACTTGAATTGAAACTTGAATTTATGCTGGAAATAGAGGAGGAAGATGAAGTATTTCTTCCCCTATGAACATTAGTAGGTTTCAGTTGTCTCGTTTTCCTTTCCAACTGTAAAGACAATGATAAATTATTTGCCTGTATGGTAAAAAAATACAATCAGGTATATTATTCTGGCCATTATGCTTTGATTTTTTTTTCTCATCAAATTGCATCTCTCTACCTGAATAACTGCAATTGTAAGTACATGGCTATCTCTTCCATTCCATTATAGTAGAGGTCCCTAACCTTTGGTCTGTGGCCCAGTGCCGGGTCCGTTGGGAACCAGACCAGGCAAGTAATGCATGTGCAAAACCATGCCCCTCCTTTCCCACAATGTTGGTCCACAGAGGCAGAAAGATTGGGTACTGCTTCATTAATAGCATATGGATTTTCTTCTGTTTAGTATGAAAAATTAGGTCAAATTAGACAGAACTTGCTTCTTCGCAAATTACATTTCTGTATCAATTTTCTCATCTTGATACATTGCATGGGAGAAAATCAAAACAGTTCTCAAAGATACACTAGTTAAAATGTATTTTTTAATTAACTTGTTATGTTAAAAGTTTAAATCATGGAAAAAGTACTTTCAGATAAAATACTGAAATGACATGTATTTGAACATCCAAATTGATTGATTGAAAAGTATTCACCTTGCTGGGAGTAGGGAGAGTTCTCTTGCTTGGCATGGATGAACTGGTAGAAAATGACAATTCTCCTGCATCTGAAGCTACGCTTGATTTGTCAGAGAGCAAATCTTCAGATGATCCCATACTGTTCGAGTAAATCTTGTTGGAAGAACTAGGCAATTTTCCTTGCTGGGGCTGCAAGATTTGGATTTGAAATATTTGTAAAACAAATAAATATCAGAATACAAAAATCTCATGTTATTTCTATTAAATGAAAACTATCTTGAATAGTTTTGCCATCAAACAATACTCATCACTTTCAACTAGCATTCTGACCAATCCAGGAAATACACAAATGTTTCAGATTCAAACAATAACCTTAAAAATCAGGAGCACAGAGCTACATGCTTTCTCAAAAACAGAAACATAAAATATCAACAAACTCACAGATTTACATACCAAGTAGACAGAAAAATTCTATTCTACTTAGAATTAGATTGCAATATCATGACACAACTGAAAGCTTAGGTATAATACAAAATAAAAACCTTTACCTCGCCTGCTACTAAGTAGTTGTTATTTCTAAGTGCAGGTGATGCTTTTACAGTCTGAAATTTGCTTTTTTTAAGGCTTGTGTTATTCTTTGCTTGGGGTGAGGATACAGTGTCCATTTTAGGTAACTTGTCTGTTTTAGCAGGACTTGGGGCATTTAGAGACACTTGGGGAGAACGTGGGCTGTCCATTATTGCGACAGGTTGCCGTAAACCCTTCTGAAGTTGCTTGCTTGGGCTTTCCCAAAGACAGTATGTCTCTCTTCTAGTGTTTGTTGGAATTTTATCTGCCCCTATTCCTTTTTCAAAGATTTTCAGTTTTGACTTTGATTCTTTCACAAACTTTTCAACAATCGCTGTCTTTTCCTCCTTCAGACGAATAGTATTATTTTTTTCTATTTTGTTTCCATTTTTAAGCTGCAGAGCTAGCAAGTGAGCTTCTTTAAATATTTCCACAAATTTATCTCCTGCAGGAGGGCTCCAAGGGAGGTCATGTGCATGTGATCGAATTTGACTTTCTCCGTGGGATTCAAGGCGCACAGCAATGCATTTTTCTTTATGGCCCACTGGTCCAATAAAACTTCATCTTCATTTCCACTATAACGGAGATAAATTAAGTCAGGTCCACATACTTCTCTCCATTCTTAATGCACCTTGATTTTAATGCTAATTTTACCTTGTGGGAGATAGTGAAAGGTCAAAATCAAATTTTTCTTCAGTCAGGAGGTGAAAATCTGAAATTGCAATAGTACATCATACATTACTATTGTAACATTTATAATAGTTAGTGAGATGGGTGGCATATAAATTTAATAAACAAACATACCTGGGATTCACTTTTTTTCCTACAGGAACCAAATTATTATTCAGCACCCCTTCAAATTATTGTACCATATTGCCTCCAACAGGCATTGGTTTCATGAACTTTCAGTTTACTGGATTGACTCTGCTTAACAGATATTCACAGGATAGGAACATCTCTTTATTTATTCATATTAATCGAATGAACGCGTTACTAATTGGTGTGGAACCTATGTTAATAGCATTTATAATAGGAAAGATATTTGTTAGCAAGTGAGCTTCTTTTGAACTTTTATCCCAAAAAAATTTCAACGCAGGAAGTGTCTACATATAGCAAATGGCTTGGTTAAAACATTAGCTTTAACAATAAGCAAAAGTAATGATAAGAAAGAGAATTATCTTTGGTTATTTTCATTAGGGATTTTAAACATGATACTCAACTTATGACCGTAATTGAGTCCAAAATTTATGTTGTTAATTGAGAAATTTGTTGAGTTTTGCCCCATTTCAGTGTTCCCTCTAATTTTTTGGGGGGGTGGACGGAAAAGTATAGTGTCTGAGCGGCAGTCCCTTCGGGACTGGGCGGCACAGAAATAATAAATAAATAAACAAACAAACAAACAAACAAAAAACCCACCCTGTTTTGACTCAGAGAATTTCAAAATAAAATACTGTACTGTGTGTCTATAACAGTGAGCTCATAATAGGGCAACTCTATCAATATCAAAATGCCACTTAAATAGTTGAGCTAGTTTCAAACTAGATTTTTATTTTCTTTCTTTCTTCCTTACTCCCATTCTTTTTCTTTTTCTTTTCCTTCCTCTCTTTTTTCTATCTGTTTCTCTCTCTTCCTCTCTGTCTCCTTCGTCTCTCTCCTTCCCTCTCGGCTTCTGGGCAGGTTTGGAAAACTCTGAGTTGATGATGATTTTTAAGTGAGCGATTGCTCACTGCTCAGCTTAGAGGGAACTATGCCCCATTTTACAATTTTTCTTGCCATATTTAAGTGAATTGTTTGTAAAATTAATATGGCTTTCCCATTGACCTTGCTTGTCAAAAGGTTGCAAAAGGTGATCACATGACCCCGGAATACTGCAACTTTCCTAAATGTGAGTCAGTTGCCAAGCATCTAAATTTTGATCATGTCACCATGGGGAAGCTGCAACAGTCATAAAGTGTGAAAAACAGTCATAGGTCACTTTCTCCAGTGTCGTCGTAACTTTTAACATGCACTAAATGAACTGTTTTAAGTCAGGGACTAACGGACATTTTCTTTGTGTTTCTGGCAGATAGTGATGTAAGAATTTGCAAGCTGATCAATAAGTCAGCTGGGGTGGTGCAGCAGGTAGAGTGCTGTACTGCAGGCCACTGAAGCTGACTGTAGATCAGCGGTTCAAATCTCATCACCGGCTCAAGGTTGACTTGGCCTTCCATCCTTCCGAAGTGGGTAAAACGAGGACCCGGATTGTGGGGGCAATATGCTGGCTCTGTTAAAAAGTGCTATTGCTAACATGTTGTAAGCTGCCCTGAGTCTAAGGAGAAGGGCGGCATAAAAATCAATCAAACAAACAAACAAGTAAATAATAGATGTAATGGGATGTCCTGGGTGCAGAAAAGGACACCCTGGAAGAAACTACCCTGTCATCATCATCATAAATAATAATAATAATAATAATAATAATAATTATTATTATTATTATTATTATTATTATTATTATTATTATTATTATTATTTATTATCTCCAAGGACTTGGAGCGGCTCACAACAGCAACAAAATACAATATGATACAAATCCAATATTAAAACTAATTTAAAAACCCACTATTACTAAAAAACATTCAATTCTACACAATCACACCATTCTCAAATGCTAGGGTCAGAGAGATGGGGGAGGGGGGGAAAGAGGATTAGTCCCCCCATGCCTGGTGGCATAAATGCGTCTTTAACATCTTGCAGAAGGCAAGGAGGGTGGGGGCAATTTGAATCTCCAGGGGGGAGGTTGATTCGAGGGCCAAGGCCACCACAGAGAAGGCTCTACCCCTAGGTCCCGCCAGACGGCATTGTTTAGTCGACAGGACCTGGAGAAGGCCAACTCTGTGGGACCTAATTGGCCGCTGGGATTTGTGTGGCAGAAGGCGGTAGGTATTCTGGTCCGATGCCATGTAGGATCCATGTCATGGATCTGTCAAGCTGTTTCTCTTACCTTCAAGTGGACTTAGATTGATTTTTGTATCTTTCTGTAAAGTCACAACAGAACTTAGAACAGTGTTTTTCAATCTTGCACATGAATATGATTGTTCCTGTAGTCCAGGGGTCCCCAAACTTGGCAACTTATGGCACCTTATGGATTTCAATTCCCAGAATTCTCCAGCCATCTACTGTAGTCTGTAATTTTTCTGGAAATCTGTTGGAAGCTTCTTGTATGTGAAGTGAAATGTCTTCAAAGAAAAACAAGAAAGTTCAGTTACCTCCTGAAAACACCTTTGGGACAACCACGATCTGGAGGGCAGAGAATGGATGCTACATATCTAATCTGGATTAAAACAGGGGAGCACTTACCGTTTCTTATTTCAAATCTATTTCTGAAAAGTCCTCGTGGTTTTTCGTTGTATATTTGCTGGAAAACGTCATTATCTTCCAGGGAGGTCCTTGCATAGTGTCCAGTTGCTATTGCATCAGCTCCTGGAATAGTTTTGGAAAAAATAAAGGCAAATTACCGTATTTTTCGCTCTATAAGACGCACCTGCTGATAAGACGCACCTAGATTTTAGAGGAGGAAAATAGAACAAAAATATTTTGAGCCAAAAAGTAGCTATCACACATGAGCAAGTTCTTGCATCCATAATTCTATCCTTTCTATGTCTTCCTCCCTCTTTCCTCCCTCCCACTTTCCTTTCTATCTCTCCCTCCCTCTTTTCTTTCTATCTTTCCCTCCCTCTTTCCTTTCTATCTCTCCCTCCCTCTTTCCTTTCTATCTCTCCCTCCCTCTTTCCTCCCTCCCTTTTTCCTTTCTTTTTCCTTTCTATCTTTCTTTCCCCCTGCCTTTCTCCAAGCCCTTCCTTTTCCCTCTCCCTAACTACCCCCTTCTCCCTCCTTCATCTTTCATTCCCTCTCTCTCCATCCCTCTTCCTTTCTCTCTTCCTTCCTCCCTTTTTTGTTCTTTCTCTCTCCCTCCTTCCCTCCCTCTATGTCTTTCCCTCCCCCTTCTTCCCCCCTCTCTTTCTCTTCCTCTTGCTTACTTTCTCGCTTTCTTTCTCATTCTTTCTCCCCTCCTTTCTTTCTCTCTCTCTTTCTCTCTCGTTCACCACGCCGGCAACAGAGAGAAAAAGAGAGAGAGAGGGAGAGTGGAGGGCGCCGTTGTCTTCGCCTCTTCCCGACAGCTCTGCAGCGAAGAGGAAACAGTCGCGCACCGCCTCCCGGGAGCCCAGCCGATTTTTGGAGCCGAAAACAAAACGGCTCCAAAAGTCGGCCGGGCTCCCGGGAGGCGGTGCGCGACTGTTTCCTCTTCGCTGCAGAGCCACACGGAGGCGAAGACACGGTGCCCGGCCACGCTTCGCCTCCCGGGAGCCCAGCTGAAAACAAAACGGCTCCAAAAATCGGCTGGGCTCCCGGGAGGCGGAGCGTGGCCGGGCACCGTGTCTTCGCCTCCGTGTGGCTCTGCAGCGAAGAGGAAACAGTCGCGCACCGCCTCCCGGGAGCCCGGCTGACTTTTGGAGCCGTTTTGTTTTCGGCCGGGCGGAGGCGGCGCACGGAGGCGAAGACACGGTGAACGGTGCTTCGAGACCTCCCCGCCTCTTGAAGCGATTCCCGTAGCCTTCCCAAAGGCTCGGAACCGCCAACGCTCCTCCGGTGCCGCTCCGCCTCCTAAACCTGCGCGGTGGAGGCGTCCCCCGGCCCAGCACTCCCGGAGGCCGAAAGGCACGGCTCTCTTCAGGGTTGGGAAGAGGAGAGGCGGCGACAGAGGCGGGACACTTTAGGTGAGTATATCGCCGCCGCCCCCTGCTCCAGCGCCTCCCCCCCCCTCCCTGCCTGCAGCTTCGCTCCATAAGACACCGCTGATTTTTCATCCTACTTTGGGAGGAAAAAAACTGCGTCTTATGGAGCGAAAAATACGGTAGATACTTTTATTTCACGACTTTTGTTTTTTATGACTTTCTTCTGTACCACTTTGGTAGGAGGAAACTCCACTGAATTCAGTAATACTTTCTCTGAATACAAAAGTGTATGACTGCACCTTCAATTAAGACACAAATTGATCTGAAAAGCCAGATCTTGATAGGCTGTAAAAAGATTATATGCCAAATTAGCACTGATTTTCAGGTTTATTCCACACCTAGGTTTTTCAGAACAGAAATCACCACTGAAACGAGAACTTACCAATGTTATTCATAGCATAGTGTAGGAAATAATTGAATTTGATGTTTTTATTACATATAATATCAGGATTAGGTGTCCGTCCAACTTCATATTCATTTAAAAGATAGCTGTAGGTGGAAATATAAAAAAGAAATTGGCACATATTATCATACATGGTGGACGTGTCCTGAGACTAAAATATTTTGGAACAAAGTGGAGAATTGGATAAATGAAATAACAAAGGAGAAGATTAAAAAATCTCCTGAATTTTTTCTATTGGGCATTTCAAATACAATGTATAAAAAAGAAATTTATTATTTAATAATACATATATTGGTTGCGGCCCGAATAGTATTAGCACAGAAATGGAAAGAAAAGACAATACCAAAAGATGTTGAAGTGTTTAAAAAAATTATAGAATGTGCAGAATTAGATATGATGACTAAACGTTTGAATAATCAAACTGAAACAGAATTTTACAAAATATGGGACAAAGTATATGAGTGGTGGAATTTTAAAAATAGTATTAATAATTAAACATATAAGAATATATAACTATTTGAAAAATTATAAGATAGAATGAAATAGTATATAGTATAACAAAGTTAGAAGTGTTTATTTTATTTTTTCTGTATTACTAATATTTTCTTTTTTCTCTTTGTACAAGTATACAATATTTTAATAGATAAAGAAATTTAATTAATAGGCTTAATATTAAAAACATAGAGTTAAATTTAATAAGAATGTAATCTACACGTGTGGCATTTCTGTATTGATTTGATAACAGTTAGGGTTTTTATATTTTTGTATTAGTTAGACTTCTACGACAAGCGGAGCAATGGCAGCTCCTTAAATGTTTAGTGTTGTATGTCTTTGTCTGTCCTTTTGAAAAACAATAAAAATATTTTTTTTTTAAAGATAGCTGTAGGTAAGGAAAAAAAATACATTACAATGATTACGAATTTTTGGAAATGCAGAGGCATGTTTACTGCTCCACCAAGAATCCCAGTTACTTGATATAAAGCTAAAACCTGAATCATATCAAATTCATCAGAAGCAGCTAACAGAATAGAGAAATCTCTTTGCCCTGACCAGATTTTACTGAGGTTGTTTCAGTTTATAATTAGCGCCTTATTTTAAATCATTTAAAAATGAAAAAAGGATTGGTTTATAATAGTGTTTTTCAAATGACCCTGGGATGCTGCAACCATCATAAAAATATGCAGTTGCCATGTGCCCAAATTTTAATCATGCGACCAAGTGGATGCTGCGACAGGACTGGCTGTAAGTAATTTTTTTCCAGTGCTTTTGTAACATCAAACAGTTACCAAATGAATGGGTGTAAGTCAAGGGCTACCATTATTTCCATATTATCCCCAGGAAAACCATGTGCCTGTATTATACACATCAGAAATTAAATTCAACTCAAGAAAGTCTGCATCTTTAGTTTATCATTGGTGGCTCTTCAAATAAACTTCCTTCAAATCCATGGTGGATTGCTTTTGCTTCCAGAGGCAAAGGAGATTTGTTAGACTTCAGAATGTTCTAAAATTCTTTATATACACTTTTCTAACCAAAGCATAGAGCTTTGATGCTTTGCTAGATTATAAAGAGCAGTAGAGGAGAGAACTAACCAAGGAAGCTTGCAAAGCCTACATAGGAAACCCATTAACTTTGTTTCTCTTATTAATCTTCCCGGTCACACAAGTTTTCCTTCAGCAATTCTCTTACCTAAACACTTCATTCCAATATTCTTTAACATGGGAAACTTGGCGAAATGGAATATTGAGTATCTGACACACTTTATATGCATCTTCATAATCTTGATTGCCTTGACAAATTCCTTTTTCATCCACCAAGTCCCAGTTGTTCATGAATACGCCAGTCACATCATATCCTGTTCAGATGTGGAAAGTAAGAAATGAGAAAGTATAAGAGACAATACTATACAAGAAAAATTAACATACGGTACTTACAAACTTACAATACTATACAAGAAAAATGAACATGCTTACAAATAATATTAAATCTTTCACTTTAAAAAAGTGTTTTGAATCATCTCCGGGACCGCCTTCTGCCGCACGAATCCCAGCGACCGGTTCGGTCCCACAGAGTTGGCCTTCTCCAGGTCCGGTCGACTAAACAATGCCGTCTGGCAGGACCCAGGGGAAGAGCTTTCTCTGTGGCGGCTCCGACCCTCTGGAACCAGTTCCCCCGAGATTAGGATTGCCCCCACCCTCCTTGCCTTTTGCAAACTCCTTAAAACCCACCTCTGCCATCCGGCATGGGGGAACTGAAACATCTCCCCCTTGCCCATGTTGTTTTGGTGTTAGATTGATTGTGTGCTTGTTTTTTAATATTCTGGGGTTGTTTTTTATGAATGTTTTAGCTTAAATTGTAATTGGATTGGTGGGTATTGGATTTGTTATTATGTATTGTTTTTACCTTGTTGTGAGCCGCCCCGAGTTTGCGGAGAGGGGCGGCATATAAATCCAATAAATCTAATCTAATCTAATCTAAATCTATGGCAAAAACTCATATCTCCTACACTTTATCCAGTTTTGGATAATTCTTACTATGCTAATATAAAATATACTATTCCAAGAATAATACATTGTGAACATGGCAAGTAGAAAATCTTCATTCTAGCTAGATTTAGAATTAGAATTGAAAGGGACCTTGTAGGTCATCTAGTCCAACCCCCCCACCCACCCCCAAGCAGGAGTTCCTACACTATTTGAGACAGATGGCAGTCCAATCTCCCCTTGAAGGTTGCAAATGTTGGGGCTCTCATGACCTCCACTGGCAAGCTGTTCTACTGGTTGATCGCTCTCACAGTCAGAAAGTTTCTCCTCACTTCCAGGTTGAATCTCTTTTTGGTCAGCTTCCATCCATTATTCCTTGTCTGGCTTTCTGGTGCCATAGATATGTCAGAACATGTAGACAATAATGGACTGAATAGACTCTGGTCATAGATTGCCCATGAAAACATTGAATTAGCTCATGTTTAGCTTCATCATTAAAATATAGAGACTGTTTAGAGAAGGCTGTAAAGCACTATGAAGCAGTATATAAGTCTAAGTGTTATTGCTATTATTAAAATATAAAATGAAAAATGAAATAAGAGTTTAGCAAAAATATCTTTCAAAGTCTGTGTGTGGGTCTCAATATATAACAATATCGATCTGCAATTCTTTGAAATCGAAGGTATAAGTAAAACAAAGGTGCAAGTGAAACAGGGAATTATGGGAGTTGAAGTCCACAGGTCTTAAAGTTGCCAGGTTTGGGGACCCCTGCTAGGCATTTGCATTACATTGCATACCCTTCCTTTTTCCCACACAGCCTCAGCCCCCCCCCCCCCCCCCCCATTTCAGCATATAGGGAATTAGGGTATCCATGTCAGCTACCATTTCATCAGATGCACAATCTGATTACAAATTTTTCTTTATGCTTGCATCAGGCAATCTATGTCAATATTGAACACCCCACCCCCCAAACTTCACTGTGCTAGAAAGGGGGGGCATTATTTCATCCTCACATCAACCTCAGGAAGATGGAAGGCCGAATCAACATTGAGTCTGCTGAGATTCGAACTGCCAAGTTGCAGGTAGACGGCAAACAAGGTGGTCTTTGACTTACGACCACAATCCAGCCCAAAATTAATGCTAGACATTTGTTAACTGAGTTTTGCCCCGTTTTACCACCTTTCCTGCCACAATTGTTAAGTTAATCGCTGAAGTTAAGTATGTAACCTGATTGTTAAGGCAATCTGGCTTCCCCTGTTGACTTTGGCCAAACAGAATTTTGCAAAAGGCGATAGCACAACCCCAGGACTCTGCAAAGGGCATAAATATCAGTTGCCAAACATCCTAATTTTGATCATGTGATTATGGGCAATGCCACAATGGTCGTAAGAGTGAAAAAATTATCATAACTCACTTCTCTGATTGCCATTGTAACTTTTAAAGGTCACTAAAGGAACTGTTGTAAGTCAAGGACTACCTGTATTCAAAATGCTTTGCCTTCTTTCGAAGCACATTTTTTAAAGCTGCTCCCTGCAACCCTGGGCTCTCATAGTGGTCTTCCATCCAAGCATTTAGGCTGAGGCTGCTTAGCTTTTGCAGATCAACCAAGGTCATCTATGTTGACCCTGGACTTAATGAAGCACAGTGGACCAACACCAGCAGATGACATGGAGAATTCTGGGAATTGAAGTCCGCAAGTCTTAAAATTGCCAAGTTTGAAGATTTCTTGGCCTACAGCAAAGGCTTTATGTTTGCTATGCTTTAAATCCCTGGCTCCCAACGTGGAGCCCACAGGGAGCAATTTCATTTTTACTGGGGGCAATTGGAACCTTGTTTAAACCTAGTTAATGGCCTTTTAGGCTTCCTCAGTGTGAGTAGTTCACTTTTTGAATAATAAGAATTATATGTGGGGGGGGAGGTCTCGCGATTTTAGAGATGCTTAGGTGGACATGGGCAAATAAGATTGGGAACCACTGCTTTAAATTCTAATAAAACTTCTGACTTTCAAAGCGAGACTTTTGTAGTGCACTGTCTGTTCAATTGTTATTAAGTGCAGCTACGTTAATGATTTGGGGTCCCCCCCCGACATGGGTAAAAGGAAGACTAGGAATATGCTGAGGGAATATGGGGGGGGGATATGCTGACTCTGTAAACCGCTTAGAGAGGGCTGTAAAGCACAGGATAATGCTCTCGCCACAGTCCTCAGGAATTCCGACCGGAAGGAGCATTTAGCCGACCGGAAGGAACATTTAGCAAGGGCAACTCTTTCCCTCAGGCTTCGCCCACCAGATGCTACTACGAGCTCTCTCAAAGGCCTTCGCAAAGGGAATGCCGGGAGTTGTAGTCTCCATATACCGAAACGGAAGTTTTCCTGAGGGAAAGAAAGCGCGGATGGATGAGGGAGAGTTGAGGCCGGGTATGTGGGGGGTGAAATACAGGGCTGGCTGCTCTCCGCGCCCTCCCCTCGTTCTTAGCTGGGGAATCCTCACCTCTTCGCCTCACCAGCAGAGCCGCCACGGCGCTGTCTACGCCGGCAGACATGGCGCACACCACACGCCGTCGAGCGGCTCTCATCACGGTCTAGCTTCGATGCCTCAAAAGGCCGGCCGGCCGCGCTTCCTTTCCCGACCGCGGCATCTCTGAAGGGCAGAAGCAGGACGGGGCCGCCCCTGTGGGCGGAGCTGAGCTCACAAAAGGCCGGGGAAACCGGGCTTCCCCTCGGCTCTCCTTCGGGAGGAAGAGGGCAGCTTTGGCGGGGCGTGAGGGAAGAATACCGACAGTGGGAGGGGACTTTCCTGTCCTTTTATCTTTGGGTCATGCAGCGGCTGAGGAGGAGGATGGTGGAAGCTGACGTCCTCCCTTTTTTTATTCACCCCAGGCGGAGGAATGGGAGCAACAGCTGGAGGACACCCGTGTGCATGCGCACCTGTGCGCGCATCTTGAGTCAAGGGATGGTTCCTGGCGGCCGCTTGAACCAACCCCTGCATTTTTTTTCCTGAAGATGATTTTTTGAGCTGTTTTTTGTTTTTTGCCATTTCTTTGCTTTCTGGGGTTCTTTTTTATATAACTTTTTAAAATTGATTTTCATAACAATATAATCATTTAACATTCACACAACACATAACAGTATGCTCAGTGTTAAGTGCCCTCCACCAAAATGGGGGCATAATTTCTATATACCATTTTACCTCAAGAGCAGTACAGTGATCTCTCGGTTAGCGCGGGGGTTACGTTCCAAGACCTCCCGCGCTAACCGATTTCCGCGTTATATTGGATGCGGAAGTAAAACCACCATCTGCGCATGTGCGCCATTTTTTTCATGGCCGCACATGCGCAGATGGTGGAGTTTGCGTGTGGGCGGCGGGGAAGACCAAGGGAAGATTCCTTCAGCCACCCAACAGCTGATCTGCTCTGCAGCGCGGAAGCAGCGAGGAGCCGAAGATGGGGTAAAGGCAAAGGGGCAGTCGCTTGGCTAGGGAGGCTCGGCCGAAAGCGGCTGGAGCGGCAGAGCCGAGCACGCCTTCCGCCCGGGAAGTCCTGCCCCTTCATCCCCACCCCTCGCCCCTGTGGTCGGCGGGGATGAAAGGGCAGGACTCCCTGGGTGGAAGGCGTGCTCGGCTCTGCCGCTCCAGCCCCTTTCGGCCGAGCCTCCCCGGCCAAGCGGCAGCCTTCCACCGGGAGGCTCAGCATTCCGTCAGTCGTAGCGCTGGCTGTCAACTTTTCTTTTTAGCACTGGGGAGGCAAGTCAGCTCCTGCCCAGTTTTAAAAAGAAAAGTTGACAGCCAGCGATTGTTCCGCTGCCGCCAGCATGGCCTGGCTGGCAGCGGAAGATGTAACGGAGCCCACGGGGGATTCGCCTTCCTCCCACCCGCAGCCGAGACTGATTGTGGGCTCCTTCGCAACCTCGGAGAGCTTCCGGGGCATGAAAGCTCACGAAAACCAGGAAGCTCTCCGAGGTTGCGAAGGAGCCCACGATCAGTCGGCTGCCGGCGGGAGGAAAGCGAATGCCACGGGGCTGGGCTCGGCTCCCCCCTCGGCTCCCCCCCTTACCAGCCCCGCCGCGGAAGGCTCCATTCTGTTCCCTGCCGGCCCGATTGAGCGGCCGGCGGTCTCCATTCAGGGAACAGAATTAAAAAAAAATTATTTTTTAATATTTTATTTTTTTAAATAATATTTTTTGAAAAACCGCGTTGCAGCGTTTCGCGCTAATCGAGAACGCGCAAGTCGAGGGACCACTGTATATCTATTTACATATAAAGTAATTTCTGGGGGTCTGAGAGAAAAGAGACTGGCTCTCAGGTTCTCCTGGGTTTTAACCAAGAGACTGATGTTATATATATTTAATGTAATATTAGAAAATTTAACCTCAAAATTCTACCAAAAGCTGGCATTAATAAGCTATAGAATATTTGAATTGGGTGCAATTAGTTATAATCAAAACTGCACTGTTAATGTAGATTTGCTAACAGATTGGGTTCTTTATATTTCCAAGAATGTAAAAGTTGGGCTTAGTCAATGTTTTAATTATATATTTTCTACTTCTAGCTAATAGATCTGAGCTCTCCTTTGATCAAACTAAGTCCTGAAGGAAATAAAGAAAATTCACCTTTGCTAAAAACTGACACTCTTAACAAGAATATTTACGGTGTGTCAAAGTATTGATGGCAGGCACTGTTGGACTATTACTGTAACCAACATTTTGAAAGAATTGCATTTATAATATCTTCAGGAGAGATGGATCTGCAAAGCACATTTTAAAGCAAAACCAATAAAACCCTTCATTTTTGAAATACCATAAAAGCCTTCCTAGTATAAAATACTACCACAATAAGTACACTAGGAGGTGATAGCATCTTTCAAATTCTTTTAACAAGCAGCAGTTGCAACATTAATTTTTATTGAAATACATGGTTTGTATTTTGACATGACAGATAAACTAACCTCCTTAGCTAGAATTCTGTTTCCCCCTTTTTAGTAAGGTCTTGTTCTATTTCGATAGAAGATTTATCTGGTGAAAATGTAAGCGCAATAGGTATAATTCGTGGTGGAGATAAGTCTTTATTCAGAATTCCAACCCTTTATTCAGAATTCCAACCCTTTATTCAGAATTCCAACATCTTTATTCAGAATTCCAACCCTGCAATCATTTACAGTGGTACCTCGTCATACAAACCCTTCATCATACAAACTTTTCGAGATACGAACCCAGGGTTCGGAATTTTTTTGCCTCTTCTTACATGCCCTGGTACCTCCTCATGCAGCTTGAGGTAATGGTATGGCCGAGAGATTTGTTCGCGTGGCCAAAGAAGCCCTGAAAAGATCTCAACTAGGTAATATCCAGGAATGCCTGGATACCTTCCTCTTAACGCAGCACATAACACCTAGCACAGTCACGAACAAAAGCCCGGCTGAACTGTTAATGGGCAGAAAGCTCAGGTCACCTTTGGACAGGTTGCATCCCTCCTACTTAGATACTAAACAGTACTGCTCTGATTCCCCCGAAAGATCATTTAATGTGGGGCAATCAGTTTATGCCAGAAACTTTGACTGGGTAAATCAGTGGGAGAAGGGAAGCATAGCGGAACAAACCGGCCTGAAAACCTACCACATCCTACTAGGGGATGGCCGCCTTTGGAAAAGGCACGTTGACCATCTAAGGAGGCGGCTGAAAACGACTAGCCTCCGGCAGGGGCTGTCCGAACAAACTAACGGAGCCTCTGAACCTTCACTCCCCACAGGGAGTTCAAATCGATCAAGCAAACACGACCCGGACAATGGGAAATAGATTAGGACTTACCGTGCCGCCGAGAGCACTCCAGCGTCCGAGAGCGGGCTCTGAAGGCGCTGCCGGGAGTCCACCGGATTCCACGCAGGAAAGATCTTCGCAGGCGGCACTTGCAACTTTCCACACGGACAGTGGGGAGCCGTCCTCCTTGGACGTCGAGGACTCGACTGAAGTGCACAGGTCAGCGAGGAGAGCAAGGAAGCCAAGCCGATTGGAGGGTGCAGTCGCTATAGGTGAAGGATTATTAAGTGGTTTCCTGGGGCTTTCCGAAGTGCTCTATTGGAAACACATATATGTGAGAAAAATTCATACAACTCATGGAACCATTTTGTTTATCTTTATTTTTATACAAAAAAACAAACAAGTTCCCGATCATATTATAAAAGCTTTATTTACTGAGAACATAAAACCATTTTAATTTGTAACTTTAGCTTTTAAGAAATGGTTGGTTTGCATTTACTTAAAACTGAAATGTTTGAACAGGCATTCATATTGAGGATTGGAGTTGTTCCCATTTTTATTTATTGAAGTATAAAACTTAGCTGGAAAGGACCGTTGACTTACCTGAACGGTCTTCTCGATGCACTGCAAGGAGAGTCCAGGATGGGTTATTCTCAGCCTGATTGGCTGGGACTGAGTTTAATTTAAATATTTAGATATTAGTCAGGCACCGCCCCTCTTAGCCCTCCAGTCTAAATAATACGAAGGAGCAGAATGAACTAACAAACATTTATTGAACCAAAAAAACTGGAGAGAAGAAAAAACTCCAACATGAACTAAGTAACTACGACCCTGGTCCCAAAAGCCGGGCGGGTCTGGACTCTCCTTGCAGTGCATCGAGAAGACCGTTCAGGTAAGTCAACGGTCCTTCTCCAATGCACTTGCAAGGAGAGTCCAGGATGGGATATGCCCAAGTTACCGTTATAGGGAGGGAGAAGGCTGGACCAGGGGCGTCGGAAAGGAACACACCCCCTGCAGGACCCTCCTCCCAAAGGCTGCGTCCGCAGACGCGTACTGATCGACTCTATAGTGTCTTATAAATGTAGACGGTTGGGCCCACGTGGCCGCCCTACAAATGTCCTCCAAAGAGGCTTGAGTCCTCCAAGCCGAGGAGGTGGCTGCGCTGCGAGTAGAATGTGCAGTGATCCCAGGAGGTATAGGCGTTTTCTTGGCGATGTAAGCCTCCGAAATGCACTCTCGCAACCAACGGCTAATTGATGGAGCAGACACCTTCTTCCCTAAGGAATTACTGGCAAAGGACACAAAGAGAGCTTCGGACTCTCTGAACGGTTGAGTCCTGCGGATATATAGTTTTAACGCACGTCTAACGTCCAGTTTGTGCCACCGTAACTCGGATGGGTGGCTGCCATGTGAACAGAAATCTGGGACCACAATGTCCTGAGAACGATGAAAAGTGGAATTAACCTTCGGTACAAATGCTGGGTCCAACCGTAGTACGACTCTGTCTGGATAAAAACGACAGAGGTCCTGCCTGGTGGATAAAGCAGAGATTTCGGACACTCTCCTGGCCGAGGTTATGGCTACCAGAAAGGCTGTCTTAATGGAAAGAAACCGGAGCGAAACCTGGCGTAACGGTTCAAAGGGAGGACCTGTCAGTGCATGCAACACCAGTGACAAGTCCCAGGACGGAAAACGGTGAAGTGTGGGAGGCCGGATGTTCGCGGCTCCTCTGAGAAAATCCCTGATCCAGGGGTGTCTCGTAAGCGGACGGGAGTAATCCTTGACCAAGACGGTAGACAGGGCGGCGACGTGGCGACGAAGCGTGTTTGGCGCCAGTCCCTTCTCCAGACCCGCCTGCAAAAACGAAAGAACTATCAACGGCGAGGCTCCCCGCGGGTCGACCTGCTGTTGCTGACAAAACTCACAGAACGCTGCCCAGGTGGCTTGGTAGACTCGTCTGGTAGAAGGTCTACGGGCAGCCTGTATAGTGGCAATGACCCCCTCAGGCACGAGCTGGCTCTTCAGATGTTCCCGCTCAAGCGCCATACGGTCAGCTGCCACCACTGGGGGTCTGGATGTTGTGTTGCCCCCTGCGTGAGAAGTATGCGATGAGACGGAATCCTCCAGTAGGGTGCTACCGACAAAGCCATCAGGTCGGCGAACCAGATGCGTCTCGGCCAATACGGAGCCAGCAGGAGAATCTCTGCCCGGTCCTCCAACAGCTTTTGGATCACCTTCGGAAGTAATGGAACAGGCGGGAAGGCGTAAAGCAGTCCGGATGGCCAGGGTCGATGCAGCGCATTCACCCCCTCCGCCCCTGGTGAGGGGAAGCGGGAGATGAACCTGGGAAGCTGGGCATTCTGGGGGGTCGCAAACAGGTCCAGAATCGGACAGCCGAACCTCTCGACAATCTCCTGAAAGATGGAGGGGTCCAGGCGCCACTCCCCCGGGTCCAGAGTCTCCCGACTCAGCCAGTCTGCGCATACATTGTCGACGCCGGAGATATGTTCCGCCGAGATTGATGCTAAATTGACCTCTGCCCATTTCAGCAGGGACTCCGACTGCGTCATAAGTCGCCTTGAGTGAGTTCCCCCTTGCCTGTTGATATGGGCCCGAGTGGAAACATTGTCTGTACGGATCAGGACGTGGTGTCCCCTCACCCAGGGCGCAAAACTCTGGAGGGCCAGAAACACCGCCCGTAACTCCAGAAAGTTTATGTTGCAGTCCCTCAAGTCCTGAGGTAACCAACGGCCCTGCGCTAGGTGGGACGCGAGATGTGCTCCCCAACCCGTTAAGCTGGCGTCCGTCGTCACGATGAGACGATTGCTGGGCAGGAAGGAAGAGCCCTTGTCCAACGCCGGAGATGTCCACCACCGAAGCGAGTTGCGAACCTTGGTGGTGAGAAAAACCCCCCGGTGGAGGTGGCTGGACTTTGACCGTTGGAACGGAAGCAGGAACCACTGAAGTGGTCGTAAGTGATGTCTTGCCCACGGTACAACTGCGATGCAGGAGACTAGGGTCCCCAAGATCTTTGATAGGAGGGAGAGTTTCGGAAACCTCTGACCGGAGAGTTGTCGCAAAAGTCGTCTGATGGAAGACCGTCTCTCCGGGGACAGGAACACCATCCCCAAGGTGGTATCGATGGTAGTCCCTAAATGAGCTAGCCTTCTCGTAGGCGTCACATGGCTCTTTTCCCAGTTCACCGTGAAGCCATGGAGTTCGAGTGTCCTGATAGTCAAGTGCAGGTCCTGATAGGCTGCCTCTCTTGTCTTTGCCAATATAAGGATGTCGTCGAGGTACGCCATGATGCGTACCGAGCGGTGTCGTAGGGAAGCCGTGAGAACATCCAAGAGCTTTGTGAAGGTCCTCGGTGCCGACGAGAGACCAAAGGGCATTGCCCGATACTGAAAATGAGTTCCGCCTAGACTGAACCGCAAGAACCTCCGGTGTGGTGGGAAGATAGGCACATGGAGGTAGGCCTCTCTGAGGTCTATGGATGTTAAAAAGTCCCTGTGTCGTATAGATGCGAGGATAGAGCTGAGGGAGTGCATCTTGAACCTCCTGTATTTTACAAAGAGGTTCAAGTGGCGCAGGTTCAGAATCAGCCTGACCCCTCCGGAGCTCTTGGGAACCAGGAAGATTGCGGAGTAAAATCCCCTGCCCCGTTCCTCCGGAGGCACCTCTTCTATGGCTCCAATGTCCCGAAGATGTGAAATCTCTTGATACAAGAGGGTCCTCTGTTGGGCCTCGGAGGGGATCCGGCACGGGACGAAACGACGAGGAGGTAGAGATAGGAACTCGAGTCTCAGACCCTCGGTGACGGTGGCTGTCGCCCAGGAATCCGAAGATGTCATAGCCCAGAGGTCCGCAAAGTGAGCTAGTCTGCCTCCTAAGGGGTTTGTGATGATAGAGTCACTTATTTTTGCGGAAACCCCGGTTAGCCCCCCGGAAAGGACGGCGTCCCTGGTAGGCTCTGTTGCGGTCCTGTGGGGTGAATCTGTCCGATCTGTAGGACCCCTGATTGAAGGAGCCCTGGAAGAAAGGTCTCGATGCCTGGGTGGTGCTCGAGGAGGGCTCTGATCGAAAGGGCTGACGCCTCTGATATGGGGTGAATCTTCTGTCTTGCCTCCTGGCTTTGGGCATGACCTTCTTTTTATCTTTGTCCTCGACTAAGACATCATCGAGGACCTCCCCAAACAGCTTTCCGCCCTTGAACGGAGCCGAGGCCAGGCTCCATTTAGACTTAACGTCCGCCTGCCAGCTGCGTAGCCATATTAAACGGCGGGAGGACAGTGACGAAGCCATAGCCCTGGCGGCAAACCTCGCCGCGGTAGCCGTCGCATCGGCGGAATATTCGGTGGCCGCCAAAAGCTTATTAAGGTCCTGGCGGAGGCGGGCGTCCTCGGGATCCACCCGCGACTGAATCTCCTTGATCCAAAGAAGGGTTGCCCTGTTAAAGAAGGAGGCCCCAGAGGCGGCCCGTATGGCCCAGGCCGCCATCTGATGTGTCTTCCGTACGATGTTTTCGGCCCGTTTGTCCTCTGCCTCTAGACCCTCCTGAGACTCCGAAGGGACCAGGGCGTTGGACACCAGACTGGTGACCGGCTTGTCCACCGTCGGGAAAACCAGCAAGTCTTCCATCGGCTGGTCAAAAGAGTAGAGCTTGCGGTCGAGGTTTGAGGGCCCCTGAGCCGCCGCTGGGTTCTCCCAAGGGCGCTGTATGGTTTCCAAGAAGAGGTGAGAGGAAGGGATGTTGACAGTTTCTTGTTTGGGAAGGACAAAAAGTCCCCCTGCAGCCTGTGCCGTAGCAGATGGATCATGGTGTCCACTCTCCCCTGCCTGTTCAATGGTCAGTTTGGCCTTGTTCAGCAAGACCTTGAACAGAGAGGACTTGAAGAGTCCAGCAAAGACAGGTTGTTCGGGGGGCTGGTCATCCCCCGACAGGTCATCCTCCCGGTCGCTGAAATCCTCTCTGGGGTAGTAATCTTCCTCCAATGCCTCAGAGACTGAGGCCGGGGCTGGAGCCGTCCAGGGGTCCCTCAGTCTGCGCGGAGGGAGACCGACAGGTGCCGGAAATTGCTGTGCCCCGGTATCCACCCCCTGAGAAAAGGTAGTCGCTATCAGCTCCTGAAGATTTGGGGGTATGGTTTGCCAGACATCCTGCGAGCTGCGCAATCCAGCGGCTGTTGGCGTGAAGGTGGAAGACTGCGCATGGCTATAGGAGGGTGGGACATAGGTCTGGGATGGAAAGGAACCAGGCCACATGTACTGTTGTCTTCCCACGTTGACCATCTCTGGGGGGTTAGGCTGGTGTGAGCGTTCAGGTGACCAGTCCCTCTCAGAGGCCGAACCTGCAACCCCTGTGATCAGCATGGGGGAGGCTGGCTCAACTGGGGGTCCCACTGGCCTAGATGGCAGCGAGGCCTGCCTTTGGGAGGCCTCCAGCTGCTTCTCAAGGGCCTTAATTCTCTTCTCAGCCTCCCTGAGGGATGAGCTTTGGGAGGTCTTTGCCCTCTGAGTCTTTTCTTTCGGGGTACTGGGCCTGGGAATGGTACTGGCCTCTTCCCCAACACGGGCAGGAGTTTCAGCCATAGCTGATGCAACAAAAACCAACACTCACGAACAGGTATCAAACCAGGTGCAGGAACACACAAAGGAGCCTCCACGTAATTCTCCAGAGAAATAAATGCCTCGGAGAAAGGATCGTTTTGGAAGCCTAGGCTATTGCGGCTGCGCAGCACTAGGCAGAATGAGGCTGCAGGCAGAGCAACCCCCCACCGAGAGGTGAGAAGCCCGTCGGCCTATTGGTGCCAAGTCCGGCCCTCGCGTTGCCTTGGCAACGCATAGGGCAGCTTGTTAGCTGTTTCCCAGCTCTGATGTGAAGGGCGAACACGCTGTCCAATAAGGAGGGGAGGCGGGAACTCCGCCCCCTTCCTGGCCTGCCGCCAAATCCCGCCAAAAAAGGGGGCCTGCTAACCGCTTTTCAGACAGCGGTTTTATTGCAGAGGCCACAGAGAAGGCGGGAACCTCCTTATACGTTCGAGCGGGCGGGAACTCCTCCTCCGCTCCGCCGATCGCCCCCCCCACCAAAATGGCGCCCGTCGCCGCCGGCTGTCATCGTTGATTGCTTTGCTCCGAGCTCGGCAGCGACGGGAAGTGAGGGAAGGCAGAGGGGCTCTCCGTGGGGGGGATCTTCCCAGGCTTCGTGTGTCCTCTTCTTGCGGCATATTCGCCTTGGAGGGCAGGCCCCCCATGGCGGCAGCCGACCGCCAAATCCACCGGGAGCTGCCGCGGAGGCTAGCAACCCGGGCGCTCCTCTCAGGCCCTTGTGTAGGGCCCACCGCTCAGAGGAGCTGCAGCCCAAGTGGGTTAACCCCGCGGAGGGTATTAACCCACGCTGCTCCCGAAGAACGAAGCCTCCCCCAGTGCCTGAAAGGTAACAGAAAAAGAAAGAATATTAATACAACCAATACATTTAATATCTAAAAGAAAAAACAACCAAAGTAAAAACCCCTGTTAGAGCAATTAACAGGAGAAGAAAACTCAAAGTCCCATTCTGCGACTGAGTTTTTTTAGACTGGAGGGCTAAGAGGGGCGGTGCCTGACTAATATCTAAATATTTAAATTAAACTCAGTCCCAGCCAATCAGGCTGAGAATAACCCATCCTGGACTCTCCTTGCAAGTGCATTGGAGAATAAAGTGATTTTTAAAAAAATATTCACAAAATCTGATCTGATGTTAAATTTCAAATCTCTTTTCTGAAGTACCTCACACCAACTAATAATGTATCCTAAAATGAATTGATTATAACTCTGGACCAAAAGCAAAGTGAACTAGTTTTCCAAAATTCTCAGTATCAGTTATCACTATTCTCATGTGCCAAGAGAAGCCACATTCTAGTGACTTCTCTCATAGAAAAAAAATTATTAAACACAAAATGTATATCTTTATAACTAAAGTAGCCTTTAAGCATGAAGACAATTTCATAATGCAAAACTATAGAGCGTTAGAGCAAGCCTTCACTTATAACTATGGACTCTGTATCATATCGATTTACATTTCATATACTGTATTTGTGGGAGTATAAGAAGATGTACTCCACCCCCCCTAAAAGAGTGTGGAAATGTCGGTGCGTCTTATACACCGAATGCAGCCATTTTTGCTGTCCTAAACACCCTCCACCTGCAGAGAGCTCTTGCTGCTGGAGAATGGCAAAATCATCAAATAATGGGCATTTTTCTGTCTTTTTCTTGCAAAAAGTGTGTAGGGAAACGGACTGGGAAGCCTGCAGATTGTTCCTGGGGAATGGGGGAAGGCCAAAAAAGATGTCTCCAATTTTGTGAAAAAACAGGCAAAAATGGCTCATTTTTCACTTAAAAATGGGGGCATCTTTGCCTTCTAAATACCCCATCTAGTATGACTGGAAGAGGAATTCTGGCAGTTGAAATCCACTAGTTTTAGAGCTGTGAAGTTTGAAAACTTTTGGATTAGGGAGGAGGTGTGCAAGTGTCTTCAAACTTGGCAAGTTTAAGATGTGTGGACTTCAACTCCCATTCCTTGAGCAACCATGACTGGGGCTGGAATTGTGGGAGTTGAAGTCCACAAGTCTTAAAGCTGTCAAGTTTGCAGTTTGTAAAAAGTGTACATGATTCTAAAAAGTATTCTGCTACACTGGTATTTTATTAAATAATATATTACTACACCATTTGGTTCAGAATACTTTTTTCCTTGTTTTCCACATGTAAACTATAGGTGCGTCTTATACTCCAGTGTGTCTTATAATCTGAAGCATACAGTTATTATAAAATTAGTCCTTTATATCAGTGATTTTCAACCTTTTTTGAGCCGCGGCACATTTTTTACATTTACAAAATCCTGGGGCACGTCACCAACCAAAATGATACAAAATGACACTCTAAGACACTCTCCTCTCTTTTTCCATCCCTGTCTCCTCCCCCCTTGTGTGTGTGTGTGTGTGAGTGTGTATACACACTCTAGAAACAGGTGAGCCCTGGGGGGGGTTTCTCTTATTCTTTGAGTTCTTTTTATCATATGCTTTAAATCAAGTCACTTCTCTCTCTTTTGTTTCTCTCTCTTTCCTCTCATTCTATGTCTCAATCATTTTCTCATTTCTCTTTTTTCCTCCCCTTTTTTCTCTCATTTCTCTCTCTCTCCCTTCCTCTCCTTTTCTCTCTCTCTCTCTTGCTTTCTTTCTCTTTTTCTTTCTTTCTCTCTTTTTCTCTCCCTCTTGCTTTCTTTCTCCCTCTTGCTTTCTCTCTCTTCCTCTCTTTTCTTTCTTTCTTTCTCTCTCTCTCTCTCTTGCTTTCTTTCTCTCTCACACACACACTCTCTCTCTCAGCAAAAAGTTGCGAGACCGGAACCTGAGCTTCCTTCTTTGCGGCACACCTGACCATGTCTCGCGGCACACTAGTGTGCCACGGCACACTGGTTGAAAAACACTGCTTTATATAATCGTAATTTCCTCAAATATCACTTATTTCAAAAAAGTGGCTTAATTCTCATTATCTATACTAAATTATATTATGATAATGATGATGATGGTTATTATTATTATTATTATTATTATTATTATTATATTTCTCTCTCCCTCTCCCTCTCTGTGTTGATACAGAAGGAGGTCAATGATATGGAAAATATTATCTATATAATGTAGAACATTATCTAAATAGGCAGATGAATTCCTAAAATTCTGTATACCAATACATTGTTTGACATTAAAAAAATATTTTCCCTGAGAAAATATTTTTCTCACTGGCCACTTTGAGAATACAAAATGAGTAAAGCTTATAAGTAATTGTGTGGAAAACAATTCAAATTAAATTCCTTTAAGCTTTTTTTACTTTAAAAACCTACTTCAGAATCCCACGGAGAGCTGTCTTCACCTTTCTCTTCCTTCATTGATTTAGCTATAAAATAAAATAGTAAATTGTGCCAATTCAGAGTATTGCTAGACACTATTTATTCCTGGTGTACGATCGAAAGGTCAGGGTTAATGGCTCAAGCCAGCAACAAATGCCTCTCGCACGAGTTTCTTCAAATTACTCTTGACTGGGTTTCAGAGCTCTAATGTTCTCCAAATCAAATGCAAAACAACGAGGCTTTAAATGTCCCCAGATTCAAAAGTCCATTGAGGAATTCCTGTATCTTTGTTCCTGTTAACTGCCGAACGATAATTCCCACACCGCTTTTTGCAAGCCCTCCCCTTTTGAAGCCTGCTGCAGCTTTCCAAATTGCTTCCAGCTGTGCTTTAGAATCTCCATCTGAAGCTGCACAGCTGTTCCTCCCATCCCACCATTCTACGCACCCTGACATTGAGGCAGACCTGGCGTGTGTGAATGAGACCTGGCTGGGCCCAGAGGGGGGGCGGAGCTCCTGTCTCGGAAATGGGCCCAACAGAGTTTCAGATGTGGCACCAGCCGTGATCCCAGGGAAGGGGGGGAGGAGTGGCAATTATAGCCAAGAAGAAGACCTTCAAGCTGCATAGGGTCACTGCTCCCGAGATTGCAGGTTGTGAGTCCCTTCTTATGAGGCCGGACCTACGGGTACACGTGGACTTGTTACCTGCCTCTCAGCTGCGTATCAACAGCCCTGCCTGCACTGCTCGAGGAGGTAGCCAGGCTGGCGGTGGAGTCCCCCAGACTTATTGTCTTGGGGGAGTTTAATCTGCCATCGCTCAGTGAACCCTCTGGGTTGGCGCAGGAGTTCATGGCCACCATGGACCTGACCCAAGTAGTTCAGAGCCTAACCCATGAGAGGGGGCACACTCTCGACATGGTTTTCCTCGCAGGACAGTTGAGTAATAATCAGATATTAAGGGGCTTAGAAACGTTGCCTTTGTCATGGTCAGATCTAATTTATTTATCAGCTCTTTATGTGGAACCGTATCAAAGGCTTTGCTGAAGTCCAGGTAGGCAATATCCACGGCACCACCTTCATCCAACACCTTTGTGACATAGTCAAAGAAATCGATGAAATTAGTCTGACATGATTTGCCTTCAGTAAAGCCATGCTGATTTGGCTCCAATAAGTTATTGTTTTTTAGGTGCTGATTTATCCTCTTTTTGAGTAGAGTCTCCATCATTTTAACTACAACTGATGTCAAGCTAACTGGCCTGTAGTTACCAGCTTCTTCTCTACTGCCCTTCTTGTGGATAGGCACAACACTGGCCATTCTCCAATCCTCAGGAACTTCTCCTGTTAACAAGGATTGGTTAAACAAATGGTATCCTTCTGCGCTGACTGGAGGGGTTGGGAGTGGCAGGCACCGTTTTACGGTGGTTCTCCTCCTACCTGTCTGGTCGGGTGCAGTCGCTGTAGGTGGCTTCCTCGGGCTTTCCGAAGTGGTCTATTGGAAACACATATATGTGAGAAAAATTCATACAACTCATAGAACCATTTTGTTTATCTTTATTTTTATACAAAAAAACAAACAAGTTCCCGATCATATTATAAAAGCTTTATTTACTGAGAACATAAAACCATTTTAATTTGTAACTTTAGCTTTTAAGAAATGGTTGGTTTGCATTTACTTAAAACTGAAATGTTTGAACAGGCATTCATATTGAGGATTGGAGTTGTTCCCATTTTTATTTATTGAAGTATAAAACTTAGCTGGAAATAAAGTGATTTTTAAAAAAACATTCACAAAGTCTGATCTGATGTTAAATTTCAAATCTCTTTTCTGAAGTACCTCACACCAACTAATAATGTATCCTAAAATGAGTTGATTATAACTCTGGACCAAAAGCAAAGTGAACTAGTTTTCCAAAATTCTCAGTATCAGTTATCACTATTCTCATGTGCCAAGAGAAGCCACATTCTAGTGGCTTTTCTCATAGAAAAAAAATTATTAAACACAAAATGTATATCTTTATAACTAAAGTAGCCTTTAAGCATGAAGACAATTTCATAATGCAAAACTATAGAGCGTTAGAGCAAGCCTTCACTTATAACTATGGACTCTGTATCATATCGATTTACATTTCATATACAGTGATCCCCCGGTTATTGCGTTCCCGGCCATTGCGAACAGGCTAATTTGCGATTTTTCAACCCGGAAGTCAAAACACCATCTGCGCATGCGTGCCCTTTTTTTCTATGGGCACGCATGCGTAGATGGCGCCGGGCAGATCAGCTGCTGGGCGGCTTCCCTGGGTCTTCCCCCTATTGCTGGCGGGAGGGCGAGCGGCGGGCATCAGCGAGGAGTTTCCCCACTGCCCACGCAAACTCCTCGCTGCCGCTCGCCCGCCCTTTGCCCGCCCACGCCGTTCGCTCCCCCTCTTGCTGGCGGGAGGGCGAGAAGCCCTCCCCAGCACCCGCTCACCCGCCCTTCGCCGCTCGGACGCCCTTTGCCCGGCCACCCGCCGTTAGCTCGCTGCTCGCCCGGCCACCCGGATTCGGGGGGGTGCTGGCAAGCCGCCCATGCCGGCGGCGACGTTTTAAAACAGCCGCGCCGCTTTCCAATGAGTCCCGAAGACAAACGTCAAACTTCCGCGTTTGTCTTCGGGACTCATTGGAAAGCGGCGTGGCTGTTTTAAAACGTCGCCGCCGGCATGGGCGGCTTGCCAGCACCCCCCGGACCCCCAACCCAGGTTTGGGGGGCTGCTAGGAAGCCCCCCATGCCGGCGGCGACGTTTTAAAACAGCCGTGCGGCCCCCAATCTTCGGCTCCTCGCTAGCGCTGTGGAAGTAAAAACACCATCTGCGCATGCGCAGATGGTGTTTTTACTTCCGCAGCGCTACTTCGCTAAAACCCGCTCGTTGCGGGGGGTCCTGGAACGGAACCCTCGCAATGATCGGGGGATCACTGTACTGTATTTGTGGGAGTATAAGAAGATGTACTCCACCCCCCCTAAAAGAGTGTGGAAATGTCGGTGCGTCTTATACACCGAATGCAGCCATTTTTGCTGTCCTAAACACCCTCCACCTGCAGAGAGCTCTTGCTGCTGGAGAATGGCAAAATCATCAAATAATGGGCATTTTTCTGTCTTTCTTGCAAAAAGTGTGTAGGGAAACAGTAGAGCCGGTGCCGTTTCTCCCGCCCGACAGCTGATCTGCTGGCGGGCAGCCTTGGGGACATCCCGCCCCCACCCCATTTCATCCTGTGCTCCAAAAGCACTTTTCTCTCCACGGCTGCATCTTTTCCTGGCCGAAGATTGCGGTCAGCAGTGGCTTTCCTGTAGTCCGGTGGTGGCAAGCCGCCTCTCTGCAATCCCTTATTAGAGACCCCTGGACCCCCTTGCAGGCTCCTCTTCCCCAGGCATACAAATTAAAAAAGATCCATGCTGAATTCAGCAAGGAATTCAGCAGCGATTCCTCCCAGCGACCTGTGGGCTAATTAGGGCTGCAGGTCAGTCTTTCACCACAAAGACTTAGGTGCCAACTCGTTCCCACACGTTTGGCGCAAGGCTCCCAATCTTACAGCCGCTTCCTCGGATCCTGCCTTCTGTGTAAGTGGTGTGGGCCAGCGGCAGCGGCTTTTCTGAGCATGCGAGGCCCCCAATGGGGAGGGCAACCGAGATGGCTCTCATTGCAAGCGCCACGCTGCTTTCTTTGGTGGGGAAGGAAAGGTGGGTGCTCTTGATCTCTACACGCGAGACAAACCTACCAAGGGAGAGAGGTGCCCATGCGATGGAGGACAGAAGCTCAGCTTTTCCCCATGCCTGCTTTTACGGCATGGGAGAAAGCCAAGCTTCTATCTTTCGTCGTGTGGGTGCCTCTCTCCCTTGGTAGGTTTGTCTCGCATGTAGAGATCGAGAGCACCCACCTTTCCTTCCCTGGCTTGCAAAATAGGAAAGCTGTTACTGCCACTGCTGACCGCTCAGAAAAGCCGCTGCTGGCCGCCGCTGGAAAAAGTCTTTATATGAGGAGTTGCCACCGCTTCCCCTGCCTGAAGCAAGCTGCCTGAGAGGTTTGGAGACCAACTTCCAAGTTGGAAGAGCCCCTGAGTTAGGAGTGCAAGGGTCTACAAACCTGGCAAGTTTAAGGCTTGTGGACTTCAACTCCCATTCCTGAGGTAGCATGATTGAAGGAGGAATTCTAGGAGTTGAAGTCCATAAGTCTTGAAGCTGTCAAGTTTGAAGTTTGTAAAAAGTGTACATGGTTTTAAACAGCATACTTGGTTGTAAAAAGTACAGTATTCTGCTACACTGGTATTTTATTAGATAATATAATATTGCACCATTTGGTTCAGAATACATTTTTCCTTGTTTTCCTCCTCTAAAATCTAGGTGCACCTTATACACAGGTGTGTCTTATACACTGAAAAATACAGTATATGAATTTCAGACTTCTTCCCCACCTCCTTCTAAAAAGTACAATCCCATTTTGTTTTTTACTTTAAAATAAGGTATGTGGAGTGTGCATAGGGATTTGTTCAGTTTATTTTATAGTCCGGCCCTCCAACAGTCCGAGGGATGGTGAACTGGCCCCTGTGTAAAAAGTTTTGGGACCCCTGTTGTGGGTGCTTCATTACTGGAGGTTTCTAAGAGACTTTCTCAGCCACTTGTCTGAAATAGTATAGGGCAGGGGTCTCCAACCATGGCATCTTAGGCTTGTGGACTTCTGCTCCCAGAGTTTATTTATTTATTTATTGGATTTGTATGCCGTTCCTCTCCGTAGACTCGGGACGGCTAACAACAATGATAAAAACAGCATGTAACAATCCAATACTAAAACAACTAAAACCCTTATTATAAAACCAAACATACACACAAACATACCATGCATAAATTGTAATGGCCTAGGGGGAAGGAATATCTCAACTCCCCCATGCCTGGTGGTGTAAGTGAGACTTGAATAGTTTACGAAAGACAGGGAGGGAAGGGGGGCAGTTCTAATCTCCCGGGGGAGTTGGTTCCAGAGGGCCGGGGCCGCCACAGAGAAGGCTCTTCCCCTGGGGCCCGCCAAACAACATTGTTTAGTCAACGGGACCCGGAGAAGGCCAACACTGTGGGACCTTATCGGTTGCTGAGATTCGTGTGGTAGCAGGCAGTTCCAGAGGTAATCTGGTCCAATGCCATGTAGGGCTTTAAAGGACACTTTGAATTGTGACCGGAAAGTGAGCGGCAGCCAATGCAAGCCAGAGTGTTGAAGAAACGTGGGCGAATCTTGGAAGCCTCACGATGGCTGTTGCGGCTGCGTTCTGCACGATCTGAAGTTTCCGAACACTTTTCAAAGGTAGCCCCATGTAGAGAGCGTTGCAGTAATCGAACCTCGAGGTGATGAGGGCATGAGCGACTGTGAGCAATGACTCCCTGTCCAAATAGAACCGCAACTGGTGCACTAGGCAAACCCGGGCAAACGGCCGCCTCGTCACAGCCGAAAGATGATGTTCCAATGTCAGCTGTGGATCGAGGAGGACGCCCAAGTTGCGAACCCTCTCTGAGGGGGTCAGTAGTTCCCCCCCCCCAGGGTGGAACTACTGACCGATGGGCAGATGGAATTGTCCTTGGGAGGCAATACCCACAGCCACTCCGTCTTGTCTGGGTTGAGTTTGAGTTTGTTGACACCCATCCAGGCCCCAACAGCCTCCAGGCACCGGCACATCACTTCCACTGCTTCGTTGACTTCGTTGAGTTCCTCAGCCAGCTCTGGGAGTTGAAGTCCACAGGCCTTAAAAATTGCCAAGGTTGGAACTCCCAGGTATAGGGGGTATCCTGCTTCAATAGAGGGCTGGATTAGAACATCTTCAAGGTCCCTTCCATTCCATCCCCATTATTTCCATTCTATTATATTCTATTTTACACCAAGGCAAGTTCCATACTTTTATGAACTATTATTTTCCCTGCATAGCAATTCCAAATCCCAGAATTTCCCTAGATAGCATGTAGGCTGAAGTATTCTAGGAATTGAAATCCACACATCAAGTTGCCAAGTTTGAAAAGGACTATCATAAAGAGGTTGGGGTTTTTTTATTCTTAAGACTACACTATCTTCTGTTAGTTATGATTCCCATATTCTTGGATAACCATCTTAAGGAACTTGTGTAAAGACAGGTCACCTGACCTTTCTTAAAATGTGATAAAACACTGGATAAGAATTAAGACTTTTCCTCATTTGCAGTTAGCCTTAATGTAAAGGTGCCGTGTATCCTTTTTTCCCTTGTTACCTAATGATTTTTCATCCCTTTCACCAGAAATGGGTTCGGCCTGATGCTTTATAACTGCCTGAAGTTGGTGCAGGTGTGACCTAGGGTCCTTGTCCTCTACAGCCACTCTCACCTGGCCATCAGTTAGTCTCTCCGTCTTTCCTGCTAGCCTTTTCCACTGTGCCCAACACATTTCAAAATCTCTTCCGAGCTCAACATGTTTTAATGAATCCATATGAAAAAATTATGGGAGGCTGTTGTGGTTAGCTTTGGCCCAGCTCCTGCCCCAAGGACTGTGGATGTGGGGGAGACATCCACATGCTGCAGGCCTGTTTTGCCCTGGTGGAATCTGATGATAAAGGCTCCTCTGACCAAGAAGACATGAGTGACAGGGAGGAGAGTATGGCAGACAGCTCAGGAGATCAATTATCTAGCTCCTCCTTGGATTCAGAACAAGAGTTAATGATACAGCCACGCATGCGGAGGGCGATGCATAGGCAACAAAAACAGATTATTATCAAAGAAAATGAGGCCACCTGTGGTTGGGTGGGGCTGTGGTCATTAGTGAGGCTGCTATAAAGAGCAGCCTCTGGGTTTGGCCATTGTGGAGGATTATCTGATCATTGTGGTTCATGACTGCGTTACTGACTTTGACTTTTTGTGTGCTGATTTTTCCCTGCTTTGAAACTAAACCAGAGCAAAGTGCGTTTCACTTTGTGAAAGAAGGACTTTGAATTGCCTCACAGCTGCAAGCTAAGTATCACAGGACTGATAAGGGACTTGTATAAATTACCAGTTTGTTTGGAGACTAGTGCTCTTTGCTATACCAAAAGAAGACTTAGTTTAAGTGAATTTTCATTATAAAGAACATTCTTTTGAATTTTCAAACGTGTGTGTGTCTGAAATTTGTACCTGTGAATTTTTGGGAGGATTCTACCAGAGAGCCCGACAGAACAGAGGCCATGCAGTGAAATGGGAAATCTGATTTTGCTGGGCAGCTACCCTGATATCACTGACAGGTGTGAGAAAGCAGCATAACAGTCTGAACTGGTAGAAAATGACAATTCTCCTGCATCTGAAGCTATGCTTGATTTGTCAGAGAGCAAATCTTCAGATCATCCCATACTATTTGAATAAATCCTGTTGGAAGAAGTAGGTAACACACACACACACACAATGCAGAGTGGAAAATGTGGAGAGGAAGGGATCACAAGAGCGTTGAGAATATACACTGCAATGCATTGATTCCAGAGCTGAGAGGCAGAAGTACACTAGGCAGTAGTATTTTTCCTATTGTGTGCCTGCTTACTGTTCTGTAATCTCTCGTCCAATTTCTCCGTTGTTGTGAAGGGGGGGGGGGGAAATGGGTCAAACACAGCAGAGATTGGCTACCAAAATTGCTCTAAAACAAAAAAAATACTTCAAAAAAAACAGAGAAATGACTTAATAGTATTTTATGTTATCATTTCTTTCCTTTTGATGATGAGAACAAAATATGCAACTCCGATTTTATGTTATAGGACAAAACTTCACCTACATCTGAGTTGTTGCAATAAGATAAAGAAATGTGATGGTTGTTTTGTTTCAACATTTTTGTATTATTCATGCTATAAGGAATTTTATGAGGCAAACTACTTTTCTAACATGAATTGCCTTGACAAGCCAGTTAGAAATGGAAGGTTTGGGTCTAACGCCCAGTTAGCAGCAGCCAGTTGCTGCTAACTACATTTTTTAGCCAGACAGGTGAATATAATTTTAAAAACTGAAACACGGTTGAAGGTAGTTTGGGACAGTATACTGCAGTTTTCTATTGAATTATTCAAATTAATGAATAAAATAAAATTTTGGAGAACTCATTCCTTTTTGCACACGTAGTTGTTGACTATAAAGGAAAAGTCAGACACACATTCTGTCCTGCCGTAAATAGTTCTGCATTTAAGAATTTGCCATTCTTACAGATATTGAATTGTGATTGTCTTCAGAGACTCTGAATATTTTGCAGTAATTATGAAAGAGTGGAATCAATATTTAAAATGCTTAACTTTATTTCAACATATTTGACAAACATCTACAATTTACTTTGTACAATTTTGAAACAAATATTTTTACCAGGAAATACATTTATTACAACCAAAATTGCTTATAATGTAAAAAAGTCCATCTATTTTCTATTTTCCCCCCGAGCCCCCCAGGCCGGCTGTGACGTTTTAAAACACGCGCGCCGCTTTGCAGCTGTCTCCTGAAGCCGGAACGCTAACTTCCGCGTTCGCTGCGCTAAACAGTAAAAAAGCCGTTTGGCTACGGGGTGGATTCTCCCTTCTTAACCGGGCAGTTGCAGCTTCTTTCTGTTTAGCGCAGCGTTGGAGCGCTAAACAGCAAAAAATCGGCAACTGCCCGGTTAAGAAGGGAGAATCCACCCCGTAGCCAAACGGCTTTTTTACTGTTTAGCGCTAGAACGCTGCGCTAAACAGTAAAAAAGCCGTTTGGCTACGGGGTGGATTCTCCCTTCTTAACCGGGCAGTTGCAGCTTCTTTCTGTTTAGCGCAGCGTTGGAGCGCTAAACAGCAAAAAATCGGCAACTGCCCGGTTAAGAAGGGAGAATCCACCCCGTAGCCAAACGGCTTTTTTACTGTTTAGCGCTAGAACGCTGCGCTAAATAGTAAAAAAGCCGTTTGGCTACGGGGTGGATTCTCCCTTCTTAACCGGGCAGTTGCAGCTTCTTTCTGTTTAGCGCTCGAACGCAGCGCTAAACAGAAAGAAGCTGCAACTGCCCGGTTAAGAAGGGAGAATCCACCCCGTAGCCAAACAGCTTTTTTACTGTTTAGCGCAGCGTTCGAGCGCTAAACAGAAAGAAGCTGCAACTGCCCGGTTAAGAAGGGAGAATCCACCCCGTAGCCAAACGGCTTTTTTACTGTTTAGCGCAGCGTTCTAGCGCTAAACAGTAAAAAAAGCCGTTTGGCTACGGGGTGGATTCTCCCTTCTTAACCGGGCAGTTGCAGCTTCTTTCTGTTTAGCGCTCCAACGCTGCGCTAAACAGAAAGAAGCTGCAACTGCCCGGTTAAGAAGGGAGAATCCACCCCGTAGCCAAACAGCTTTTTTACTGTTTAGCGCAGCGTTCGAGCGCTAAACAGAAAGAAGCTGCAACTGCCCAGTTAAGAAGGGAGAATCCACCCCGTAGCCAAACGGCTTTTTTACTGTTTAGCGCAGCGTTCTAGTGCTAAACAGTAAAAAAAGCCGTTTGGCTACGGGGTGGATTCTCCCTTCTTAACCGGGCAGTTGCAGCTTCTTTCTGTTTAGCGCTCGAACGCTGCGCTAAACAGAAAGAAGCTGCAACTTCCCGGTTAAGAAGGGAGAATCCACCCCGTAGCCAAACAGCTTTTTTACTGTTTAGCGCAGCGTTCGAGCGCTAAACAGAAAGAAGCTGCAACTGCCCGGTTAAGAAGGGAGAATCCACCCCGTAGCCAAACGGCTTTTTTACTGTTTAGCGCAGCGTTCTAGCGCTAAACAGTAAAAAAAGCCGTTTGGCTACGGGGTGGATTCTCCCTTCTTAACCGGGCAGTTGCAGCTTCTTTCTGTTCAGCGCTCGAACGCTGCGCTAAACAGAAAGAAGCTGCAACTTCCCGGTTAAGAAGGGAGAATCCACCCCGTAGCCAAACAGCTTTTTTACTGTTTAGCGCAGCGTTCGAGCGCTAAACAGAAAGAAGCTTCAACTGCCCGGTTAAGAAGGGAGAATCCACCCCGTAGCCAAACGGCTTTTTTACTGTTTAGCGCAGCGTTCCAGGCCGGCTCTGACGTTTTAAAACACGCGCCGCTTCGCAGCTGTCTTCTGAAGCCGGAACACTAACTTCCGCGTTCCGGCTTCAGAAGACAGCTGCAAAGCGGCGCGCGTGTTTTAAAACGTGGCAGCCAGCCTGGGGGGCTCGGGGGCTTCCCCCCGAGCCCCCCAGGCCGGCTCTGACGTTTTAAAACACGCGTGCCGCTTTGCAGCTGTCTTCTGAAACCGAACGCGGAAGTTAGCGTTCCGGCTTCAGAAGACAGCTGCGAAGTGGCGCGCGTGTTTTAAAATGTCAGAGCCGGCCTGGGGGGCTCGGGGGGAAGCCCCCGAGCCCCCCAGGCCGGCTCTGACGTTTTAAAACACGCGCGCCGCTTTGCAGCTGTCTTCTGAAGCCGGAACGCTAACTTCCGCGTTCCGGCTTCAGAAGACAGCTGCAAAGCGGCGCGCGTGTTTTAAAACGTGGCAGCCAGCCTGGGGGGCTAGGGGGCTTCCCCCCGAGCCCCCCAGGCCGGCTCTGACGTTTTAAAACACGTGCACCGCTTTGCAGCTGTCTCTGAACGCTAACTTCCGCGTTCGGCGGCAACGGTTTTTGTTGTTGTTGCACGGATTAATTGACTTTACATTGTTTCCTATGGTAAACAATGTTTCGTCATACGAGCGTTCTGACTTACGAGCCTCCTTCCGGAACCAATTAGTCTCGTAAGTCGGGGTTCTACTGTATAGCTTATTAATGCCAGCTTTTGGCAGAAGTTTGAGGTTAAATTTTCTAATATTACATGAAATATATATAACATCAGATTGGACAAAGCTTAAAATATATAGTTGAATGCCTCTAAATGTAAAATATACGCAATTAAACTTTATCATCAACACACACTTACAAACAGTATTGAGGGTGAGATAAAAATAACCTTACCTGCCCTGTAGGTTTCAAAGGAGAGGGTTTAGTTATTTCAGGAGTGTTAAGATCAATGAGAGGTTTGTTTTCACATTCCTGGGTGGCAACTGGTGTTTTCTCTGTTTCAAATTCTATCAACAAGTCCTAAAAAAAGTGTTTTAATACTATCAACAATGCAGAATGTCAGATACATATCTTGTACTCCCACCTCCCAAAATACAATACCTAAATATTTGATATTCTGCCGCTTCAAACAACCTTTAATTTTAGAGCTTGTGTGATCTAATTCAAATGTCCCCTTAAGCCATCAGTGTAAATAAGTTCCCAACCCACCTTTGCTAAAAACTGACACTCTTAACAAGAATATTTACGGTATGTCAAAGTATTGATGGCAGGCACTGTTGGACTATTACTGTAACCAACATTTGAAAGAATTGCATTTATAATATTTTCAGGAGAGATGGATCTGCAAAGCACATTTAAAAGCAAAACCAATAAAACCCTTCATTTTTGAAATACCGTAAAAGCCTTCCTAGTATAAAATATTGCCATAATAAGTACACTAGGAGGTGATAGCATCTTTCAAATTCTTTTAACAAGCAGCAGTTGCAACATTAATTTTTATTAAAATACGTGGTTTGTATTTTGACATGACAGATAAACTTACCTCCTTAGCTAGAATTACTTCTCCTGTTTCCCCCTTTTTAGTAATTCCGTGGTTCGGAATTTTTTTGCCTCTTCTTACGAACTTTTTTCACCTTATGAACCCGCCACCGCCGCTGGGATGCCTTACCTCCGTACTTCCGTTGCAAGCAAAGCGTCCGTTTTTGCGATCCTGGGATTCCCCACCTGGGATTTCTCTACAGCATCACAAAAACGCAGAAGTCCACAGGTGGGATTTCTCATGGAGGGGAGCTTCAGGGGAATCCCATCAGCGCAAAAACATGCGCTTTGGCTTGAAAAAGGGGTAAATTTTGGGCTTGCGTGCATTAATCGGTTTTCCATTGATTCCTATGGGAAACATTGTTTCGTCTTACAAACCTTTCACCTTACGAACCTCCTCCCAGAACCAATTAAGTTCGTAAGACAAGGTATCACTGTACAGTGATCCCTCGATTAGCACGGTCTCGATTAGTGCGAAACGCTAGAACGCGGTTTTTCAAAAAATATTAATTAAAAAATACTCCACGGTTTTTTTTGCTATACCACGGTTTTTCCCACCCGATGACGTCATACGTCATCACCAAGAGTCACTTCTCTGTCTCTTTCTCTTTCTTTCCTGTCACTATGCTTCAATCATTTTCTCATTTCTCTTTTTTCTCCCCTTTTTTCTATCATTTCTCTCTCTCTTTCCTCCTCTCTCACACTCTCTTCCTCCCTTCTCTCTCCCCCCCTCCACTTGCCCACGAGAAGAAAAAAAGCAACCTCTGCCGGGCAGCTCCCCTTGTGCCCCCGCTTTGTGCCTGCCTCTTTTGGGGATTTCTTTTTCTTTTCTTTTTTGCGCTGGCAGCGGGAGCTGTTGGGGAGGGCTCTGCCGGGAAGGCCTCTCAGCTGCAGAGCCGAATGGGGGCGGAGGCAACAGCGGAGCCCGGCGCTGGGGCCATGCGAGGCTGTTCATCCAGGGGGGCGTGGACTGGCAAGTCGCCCTCCTTTCTCTCTCTTTCTCAAGATCGCTTGCCGCTTGCCACTTGCCTATTGCAGCGAAGGAGGCGAAGCAAGGCTCCAAGCTGCAAAGCGGCAAGCGGCAAGCGATCTTGGAGTTTCCCCTTTGCCTGGGCGGCAGGAAGACCAAGGGAAGGTTCCTTCAGCCGCCCAACACCTGATCCGCTCCGCAGCGCGGCGGCAGCGAGGAGCCGAAGATGGGGTTTCCCCTTTGCCTTTACCCCATCTTCGGCTCCTCGCTGCTTCCGCGCTGCGGAGCAGATCAGCTGTTGGGCGGCTGAAGGAACCTTCCCTTGGTCTTCCCCGCCGCCCACACGCAAACTCCACCATCTGCGCATGTGCAGCCATGAAAAAAATGGCGCACATGCGCAGATGGTGGTTTTTACTTCCGCATCCAGTATAACGCGGAAATCGGTTAGCGCGGGAGGTCTTGGAACGTAACCCCCGCGCTAACCGAGAGATCACTGTATTTCTATTCAGTATTTGCAATTATTTCTTTACCTCAATCTCACAGGAAAACAAAATTACATGAGAAATTGACTGTCCTTAAAACTTACACTAAAATAGTTAAGATACAGTAAGATTTTTGTTTCAATAGGTAATGTATCTTTTGCAAAATCCTTAAAACAGTATTATAAAGAAAATTCATATTTTCTTTATAATACTGTACAGTAAAAAGACAGCTTCTCGTAGAAATACATTGTTGTGGTAAATAAATAGTTACATCATTTGTACATCATCAGTCACAAGCAATAGAAATCATAACTCTGTATTGTAATACATCACAGTGTATAATAATTGATAAGCTGAATAATTCCAATGCATTCAGTTGATGGATGGCATGTCATAGAAAACCCTGCACTTTTTCTGGGATGTGTTTCTTTTCCTTTTCTTTTTTTCCAGAACAAGAATTGGTAAAGAGCCCAACCAAAGAATCCCTAAGACCAGGGGTAGGCAAAGTTGGCTCTATGACTTGTGGACTTCAACTCCCAGAATTCCTGAGTTGACATGATTGGTTCAGGAATTCTGGGAGTTGAAGTCCACAAGTCGTAGAAGAGCCAACTTTGCCTACCCCTGCCAAAGACCAATTGCACCCACAGAGATAGGCAAGACACCAGAATATAAACTGAGCAAACAGCACTCTTTATGACCACTGATGATGTTACCTAGATAGGGCAACGAAATATCTGCACAAAAACAGACAAGCTCAAAAAAGCACCAAGGACCCTTCATTTCAACCCTGACCTACAAATATTCTCCTTTATTGGTACAGAGAATTCCATGCTGAAACCTTGTAGTTTTCTCTAGAAGAACTAAACTTGCACTCAACATTCAAGTCAAGATTTGAGCCAGAATCCCCTTGGGCGTAGATAACCAACTTTATAACTTATTTATTTTCCACCTTAATACAAATAAGATAGCAAACACATTCAACACATTTTTCTTGTTCTATTTTCTCCACAACAACCCTATGAGGTGAATTGGGCTGAGAGAGGATGACTGGCTTTTATAGGCAAGACAGGATCAGAACTCATGGTCTAATTTTCTAATCTAGTCCTTTAATCAACAGATCAAACTGACTGTCTATAAATTTGATAAATAAATAATATTCACATTTTCTGAAATCAGAGATACGCCAAGGGTATATTAATAAACAATAATTGCAAGGATAAGGAAAAATGGCAGAAGACATACCTAATTCCCGCAGTCTTTTTAAAAGATACACTGGAGACTTGTCGAAGAGCTAAACAATTAGGGGATGACATTTTCCTGGGCACTGATTTGGGGGTCAGTGTTGAAATTCCTGAGATACTTCAACCAACATAGATAGGCAATATAGAATTCCTTCTGTCAGGAGTCTGCTTCGCAGCAGAGCAGGATTTTAATACATTTCTTTCTAATTGTTTGACAGGTGTGGAAAATGGAGCATTGCTACAGAAATTAAGAAAACATAACAAATTTAGAACCCTAAAATTTCAACTAAGAGTCCTTATTTTTGGTAGCTTATTCATGTTACGTCCAAGTATTAGAAGGATAACTTCTCACAATGGTTTCAAAAGACATAGACAGTCCTTGTTTTATTGATAGTGATTCGGACTGGGAATTACAACAATAAATGATGCAGTTGTAAGGTATTATGTCCTGTGACCACCACGTCAACTTGTGAAGGCAGTTCCAGCATTTCCAGATGGGCAAATCCCATGCAGTCACAGTATCCCATGCTTGCCACTTGCAAACTCTTCCTGCCTTGTTTGCCTGTTAGAAACTGGCAGGAAAGTCACAAATGGTGATCAGTGATCATGGGATACTGTGACATTGTAATCATGAGCCATTTGCTGAGCATCCAGATCACAATCATGGAGATGCTGTGATGGCCACAACTATGAGGACTAAGTAACTCTTGTTTAGCAACATTGTAAGTTTGAATGGTTGCAGCACAAAGGGTCGGTCAGCAAGGACCACCTGTATTTTGTAGGGTTCCAAGTCACCTGTACTTTATAATTAAGCTTAACAATTATTTAACAGGCAAACCTAAAGCTTGCCAATTGCCTAGCCCATTTATTACCATCCTCTGAAATTTCTGACAAGCTTACAGTTCTCTCTGCAAATTGCAAGCATGGAAATTATCTAAATATATGGATATTATAACACTGCAGGATAGCTTGACAGTGTCTTCATTTGTTTTCACAGGAAATTAAACAATTTGGATTCTATGAAAGTTCACCTATTTATTATTTATTTATTGGATTTGTATGCCGCCCCTCTCCATAGACTCGGGGCGGCTAACAACAGTGGTAAAAACAACATGCGACAATCCAATACTAAAACAGCTAAAAACCCTTATTTTAAAACCAATCATACATACAAACATACCATACATAAATTGTAGAAGCCTAGGGGGAAAGAATATCTCAGTTCCCCCATGCCTGACGACAGAGGTGGGTTTTAAGAAGCTTACGAAAGGCAAGAAGGGTAGGGGCTATTCTAATCTCTGGGGGGGAGTTGGTTCCACCTATGTTATAGAACAGTTCAATGAAGACTAACAATTGAAGTGGAAACCAGTAGCTATCATCATTTAGAAATTTACCTTTTAATATTGCTACCGGATAATACTGGATTTGATTGCAATATTCTGGCGACTTCATTTTCTGAAGAAAAAAAAATTAAGCAGAAAATACAGTTGAAGTGTTCACATTAATTTTCTTCGATACATATTCAATTGCTTAATGTAATTCTAATCTCTTTTTTTGCCAGCGTGTACAATGGCATGTTAAGCGCAGAATCAACATTCTCCAAAAGTTAGCATAATTTAATGCATTAAGATTAATTTCCTTACCTCGCTTTAGGTTTGGAGCTGCTGCTTTAGAGTTAAGTTTGAAATTTGAACTTGTACTTGCATTTCCTGATATGTTTTTTGATAATACTTTCTGAAGACCAGAATCTAAACTTTTCTGCAGATTACTGCCTGCACTCTCAGATTTCAGGGTAGCTTTATATTTGGGTATATTCACAGGATTTCCTTTAGCACATTTGGTTGTGGGTTGTTTTCCAGATGCATCAGAGTGGGCAGCATTCACTGAAAATCCTCTTATACGTTTAACTATGGAAATCTTGCTTGTTACAGAAGAGTGCCTTGTTCTGACTAGGAAATAAGACAGTACAGACTGCATTATCATAATTGTAATCAAGCTTTTTTTTTAATATCACAAAAATAGGCACCAGTCCATTACAATAACCTTATATTCCGGATAGCAAAAAACATGTTTGTACAGTGGTACCTCTACTTACGAACTTAATTCGTTCCGTGACCAGGTTCTTAAGTAGAAAAGTTTGTAAGAAGAAGTAATTTTTCCCATAGGAATCAATGTAAAAGCAAATAATGTGTGCAATTGGGGAAACCACAGGGAGGGTGGAGGCCGTTTCCTCCTAGGAGATTCCTAGAGGCCCCATGGAGGTTTCTCCCCACCTTTTCTGGCCCTGATTCCTCCCAGTTGATTCCTAGAGAGGCCCCACGGAGGCTTCTCTCCACCTTTCCCGGCCCTGTTCCCTCCCAGGCAATTCCTAGAGAGGTCCCATGGAGGCTTCTCCCTGCCTTTTCCGGTTACAGTTTCGAAGGCTCGGGTTTGTAAGTGGAAAATAGTTCTTGAGAAGAGGCAAAAAAATCCTGAACACCCAGTTCTTATCTAGAAAAGTTCGTAAATAGAGGCGTTCTTAGGTAGGGGTACCACTGTATATAAAATCACAAAAACAATGTGCGCTCCTTGTGCAAACTGTATCCCTACTAGCAGATATTTGTCATGATGCTGCATGCAAAAATGAAAAATAGATAACAGCATTCCATATGTCCCCAGACATATATTATTTTATAAGTGATCACTTTGGCTGGACTAGAGTTACTGTACCCCAATACCCTTCACCCCAACCACTGGAGCAATCCAGGAGGATGCTATTGTCACAAAGGAATCTGAAGCCATATGAGAAAATAAGATTACTTCCTTTATTTCACACGTATTATCCATCTGGGTCACCAAGTTTATTTATGTCTTAAAATAGCATCTGAACCTAGCTTTGTCTTGCTATGAACATACAAGTCATTGTTCTTACTTAATTAGAATATTAATCAACACATTTTAAAGACATCATTACCCATGAATCAAACCAGATAGGAGCAATTCAGACTCAGATCTGTATAATTCTTAGAGATATTTATTTGATAGAGCAGTACACTGGTACCTCTACTTAAGAACGCCTCTACTTAAGAACTTTTCTAGATAAGAACCGGGTGTTTAAGATTTTTTTGCCTCTTCTTAAGAACCATTTTCTACTTAAAACCCAAGGCCGGAAAAATTTCCCAGGAAACTTGAGAGCGGCACGAAGACCTGGCCAGCTTCCTGCCATGCCCCCTGGTTTTTTCTCTCTGGTGCAGTGTATGGGAGGCAGCTTTGCACCGGGTTTATGGGAGGCACGTGCTCCTCCTCGCCGCCTCAGAGTCCTTCTGGGTTTTTTTAAGCCTTAAAGTTGGGATTTTTTTTATTCCCCTCACCTCACCTTCTTCCTTTGGCAGCGACTGTCCTCCTCCTCTTCTTCCTCCTCCTCCTCCCACCCAAATTCCGAGCTTTTATTTCTTTTACATTGATTCCTATGGGAAAAATTTCTTCTACTTACAAACGTTTCTACTTAAGAACCTGGTCACAGAATAAATTAGGTTCTTAAGTAGGTGTACCACTGTAATTTATTGTACTTGTCTTTTATGTTCTGATACATTTACAATCAGTTTTAACATATTTAAAAGCATTTGCTATTAAATTTCACACTTTTAAAATGCTGCTAAGATGCTTGTGCTGTTGAAGAATTTACTCAAGAGAAGCATCGCTGTCATTGTAGTTTAATGCAGTTTTGTCTTCTATGAATAGCTGTGGCTCCTGCCTTCCCCTTCCCCACTCAGTGTTCAACTCTGACTACTTGAACATGTTTTCATTAAGTCACAGTTCCCATTCCATGCTATGCACTAGAATCAAACTACAACTGAATAATTACCACTTCCACTTTTAGGAGAAATTGACAGACTTGAATTGAAACTTGAATTTATGCTGGAAATAGAGGAGGAAGATGAAGTATTTCTTCCCCTATGAACATTAGTAGGTTTCGGTTGTCTCGTTTTCATTTCCAACTGTAAAGACAATGATAAATTATTTGGCTGTATGCTAAAAAAATACAATCAGGTATATTATTCTGGCCATTATGCTTTGAATTTTTTTTCTCATCAAATTGCATCTCTCTACCTGAATAACTGCAATTGTAAGTACATGGCTATCTCTTCCATTCCATTATAGTAGAGGTCCCTAACCTTTGGTCTGTGACCCAGTGCCGGGTCCCTTGGGAACCAGACCAGGCAAGTAATGCATGTGCAAAACCATGCCCCTCCTTTCCCACAATGGTGGTCCACAGAGGCAGAAAGATTGGGTACTGCTTCATTAATAGCATATGGATTTTCTTCTGTTTAGTATAAAAAATAAGGTCAAATTAGACAGAACTTGCTTCTTCGCAAATTACATTTCTGTATCAATTTTCTCATCTTGATACATTACATGGGAGAAAATCAAAACAGTTCTCAAAGATACACTAGTTAAAATGTATTTTTTAATTAACTTGTTATGTTAAAAGTTTAAATCATGGAAAAAGTACTTTCAGATAAAATACTGAAATGACATGTATTTGAACATCCAAACGGATTGATTAAAAAGTATTCACCTTGCTGGGAGTAGGGAGAGTTCTCTTGCTTGGCATGGATGAACTGGTAGAAAATGACAATTCTCCTGCATCTGAAGCTACGCTTGATTTGTCAGAGAGCAAATCTTCAGATGATCCCATACTGTTCGAGGAAATCTTGTTGGAAGAACTAGGCAATTTTCCTTGCTGGGGCTGCAAGATTTGGATTTGGAATATTTGTAAAACAAATAAATATCAGAATACAAAAATCTCATGTTATTTCTATTAAATGAAAACTATCTTGAATAGTTTTGCCATCAAACTATAATCAGGCTATTAGTTAAGGGGATCAAGTGATATGTTATTAGAATGCAAATACAGTGGTACCTCGAGATACGAGTTTAATTCGTTCCGGACCTGGGCTCTTAAGTCGAGCAGCTCTTATCTCGAACGACTTTTCCCCATAGGAATTAATGTAAATAATTTTAATTGGTTCCAGCCCTCAAAAAACTCACAAAGTTAGTCTAAATTATGCAGAAAGACATGTTTTTAATGAAGAAATGTACATGTACATATAAATGAATAATGAAGTTTCTTTCACTTAACTTGTAAACTTTCTTAAACTTTTAAATTTACATATGTTCAACTTCTCTGCCACCCAATCCTGTAGGACAGAGGTCCCCAACCCTTTTTGCACCAGGGACCGGCTTTAAGCGATCAAGAGAGGAATGGGTGAATAAATGGACGGAGGGTGGGAAGGAAGGAAGGAAAGAGGGAAGGGACAGGAACAGGGGAAGGAAGCAAGGAAACTTATGAAAGGGGAGAGTAAGAGAGGAATGAGTGAAGGGAGGGAGGGAGGGAAGAAGGTGGGAAGGAGAAAGAAAAGAAGAAATAGAGGAAGGGAAGGTAAAAGAGAGAAAGAAAAAGAGCAAGAAAGAAAGAAAGGGGGAAGGGACAGGAACAGAGGAAGGAAGCAAGGAAACTTATGAAAGGGGAGAGTAAGAGAGGAATGAGTGAAAGGAGGGAGGGAGGGAAGAAGGTGGGAAGGAGAAAGAAAAGAAGAAATAGAGGAAGGGAAGGTAAAAGAGAGAAAGAAAAAGAGCAAGAAAGAAAGAAAGAAAGAAAGAAAGAAAGAAAGAAAGGGGGAAGGGACAGGAACAGAGGAAGGAAGCAAGGAAACTTATGAAAGGGGAGAGTAAGAGAGGAATGAGTGAAAGGAGGGAGGGAGGGAAGAAGGTGGGAAGGAGAAAGAAAAGAAGAAATAGAGGAAGGGAAGGTAAAAGAGAGAAAGAAAAAGAGCAAGAAAGAAAGCTGCAAGCACCCCCCCCGAGCCCCCCAGGCCGGCTGCAACCTTTTAAAACACGCGCGCCGCTTCGCAGCTGTCTCCTGAAGCCAAACGCGGAAGTTAGCGTTTGGCTTCAGGAGACAGCTCCTTGGCGCTTGTATCTCGAATTTGGGCTTGTAAGTAGAACAAAAATATCTCTCCCCTCCCAGCTCTTATCTCGAGTTGCTCTTAAGTAGAGCAGCTCTTATGTCGGGGTTCCACTGTATTAAACATTCCAATATTATGAAATCCAATTCATTTACGCTCTCCCTACTCTCCAAAGTATACAACTGTCTGAAATACAGTTGGAAGTGTAGAGTACAGTATATTGAAAAGCATTTTTCTCAAGTAATACTGAATACTTCACAATGAATCAGCATGAATTAAAACATTCATTTAAGTCTTAAGATAACGGTGTGACCTGGTCAGACTTTGGAATGACTTTGAATTTAAAAGGCAGGTCTTCTGCTTTGCAATGTCTCTTCTTATGAAGACAAAGCTCCTTTCCGCTGCTGACTCATTCAAAATGGCATACCAGTTCATAGTCATGTTTCATAACCAGGCACACCAAAAAGGTTTGAACTAGAACCTTTGAAGGTCTATTTATGTCAAAGCAGAACTAACCATATTTCAAGAAATTGGGGAAACAACTGATAAACCATCTTCAAAAGCCTCAGGTTCTCTCATGTAACTCTCTTACTTGGCATCTTTAAAGTTTTGCTCTCCCCTCCTGTTCAAAGTTTCTAATTCAAATGTCAGGCTAAATGCATTTTTGCAGTAACACCATTAGCAATAACAATTAGACTTATATACCACTTCACAGTGCTTTACATCCTTCTCTAAGTGGATTAGTGTCAGCATATTGCCCCTTCCCAATCTCAGAATGATGGAAAGCTGAGTCAACCTTGAGCAGGTGAGACTCAAACTGTTGAACTGCTGGCAGCCGGCAGTCAGCTGAAGTAGCCTGCAGTACTGCATTCTATCCACTATGCTACCACGGCTCTTAAACATTAGGCACTTAAATAAGCAATAAGATTCTTAGATTAAGAGAGTTGAAAGGGATCTTGTAGGTCACCTAGTAGGCCATCACCTCCCGCCTAAGCAAACTCTACACCATGTCTTAATAAATTATCCTAGCCTCAATCTATATCTACCAATACTCATCACTTTCAACTAACATTCTGACCAATCCAGGAAATACACAAATGTTTCAGATTCAAACAATAACCTTAAAAATCAGGAGCACAGAGCTACATGCTTTCTCAAAAACAGAAACATAAAATATCAACAAACTCACAGATTTACATACCAAGTAGACAGAAAAATTCTATTCTACTTAGAATTAGATTGTAATATCATGACACAACTGAAAGCTTGGGTATAATACAAAATAAAAACCTTTACCTCGCCTGCTACTAAGTAGTTGTTATTTCTAAGTGCAGGTGATGCTTTTACAGTCTGAAATTTGCTTTTTTTAAGGCTTGTGTTATTCTTTGCTTGGGGTGAGGATACAGTGTCCATTTTAGGTAACTTGTCTGTTTTAGCAGGACTTGGGGCATTTAGAGACACTTGGGGAGAACGTGGGCTGTCCATTATTGCGACAGGTTGCCGTAAACCCTTCTGAAGTTGTTTGCTTGGGCTTTCCCAAAGACAGTATGTCTCTCTTCTAGTGTTTGTTGGAATTTTATCTGCCCCTATTCCTTTTTCAAAGATTTTCAGTTTTGACTTTGATTCTTTCACAAACTTTTCAACAATCGCTGTCTTTTCCTCCTTCAGACGAATAGTATTATTTTTTTCTATTTTGTTTCCATTTTTAAGCTGCAGAGCTAGCAAGTGAGCTTCTTTAAATATTTCCACACATTTATCTCCTGCAGGAGGGCTCCAAGGGAGGTCATGTGCATGTGATCGAATTTGACTTTCTCCGTGGGATTCAAGGCGCACAGCAATGCATTTTTCTTTATGGCCCACTGGTCCAATAAAAACTTCATCTTCATTTCCACTATAACGGAGAGAAATTAAGTCAGGTCCACATACTTCTCTCCATTCTTAATGCACCTTGATTTTAATGCTAATTTTACCTTGTGGGAGATAGTGAAAGGTCAAAATCAATTTTTTCTTCAGTCAGGAGGTGAAAATCTGAAATTGCAATAGTACATCATACATTACTATTGTAACATTTATAATGGTTAGTGAGATGGGTGGCATATAAATTTAATAAACAAACATACCTGGGATTCATTTTTTTTCCTACAGGAACCAAATTATTATTCAGCAACCCTTCAAATTATTGTACCATATTGCCTCAAACAGGCATTGGTTTCATGAACTTTCAGTTTACTGGATTGACTCTGCTTAACAGATATTCACAGGATAGGAACATCTCTTTATTTATTCATATTAATCGAATGAACGCGTTACTAATTGGTGTGGAACCTATGTTAATAGCATTTATAATAGGAAAGATATTTGTTAGCAAGTCAGCTTCTTTTGAACTTATATCCTAAAAAAATTTCAATGCAGGAAGTGTCTACATATAGCAAATGGCTTGGTTAAAACATTAGCTTTAACCATAAGCAAAAGTAATGATAAGAAATAAAATTATCTTTGGTTATTTTCATTAGGGATTTTAAACATGATACTCAACTTATGACCGTAATTGAGTCCAAAATTTATGTTGTTAATTGAGAAATTTGTTGAATTTTGCCCCATTTCAGTGTTCCCTCTAATTTTTTTTTGGGGTGGACGGAAAAGTATAGTGTCTGAGCGGCAGTCCCTTCGGAACTGGGCGGCACAGAAATAATAAATAAATAAACAAATAAACAAACAAACAAATAAAAAACCCACCCTGTTTTGACTCAGAGAATTTCAAAATAAAATACTGTACTATGTGTCTATAACAGTGAGCTCATAATAGGGCAACTCTATCAATATCAAAATGCCACTTAAATAGTTGAGCTAGTTTCAAACTAGATTTTGATTTTCTTTCTTTCTTCCTTCCTCCCATTCTTTTTCTTTCTCTTTTCCTTCCTCTCTTTTTTCTATCTGTTTCTCTCTCTTCCTCTCTTCCTCTCTCTCTCCTTCCCTCTCACACTTTCCCTCTCGGCTTCTGGGCAGGTTTGGAAAACTCTGAGTTGATGATGATTTTTAAGTGAGCGATGGCTCACTGCTCAGCTTAGAGGGAACTATGCCCCATTTTACAATTTTTCTTGCCATATTTAAGTGAATTGTTTGTAAAGTTAATATGGCTTTCCCATTGACCTTGCTTGTCAAAAGGTTGCAAAAGGTGATCACATGACCCCGGAATACTGCAACTTTCCTAAATGTGAGTCAGTTGCCAAGCATCTAAATTTTGATCATGTCACCATGGGGAAGCTGCAACAGTCATAAAGTGTGAAAAACAGTCATAGGTCACTTTCTCCAGTGTCGTTGTAACTTTTAACATGCACTAAATGAACTGTTTTAAGTCAGGGACTAACGGACATTTTCTTTGTGTTTCTGGCAGATAGTGATGTAAGAATTTGCAAGCTGATCAATAAGTGAGCTGGGGTGGTGCAGCAGGTAGAGTGCTGTACTGCAGGCCACTGAAGCTGACTGTAGATCAGCGGTTCAAATCTCATCACCGACTCAAGGTTGACTTGGCCTTCCATCCTTCCGAAGTGGGTAAAACGAGGACCCGGATTGTGGGGGCAATATGCTGGCTCTGTTAAAAAGTGCTATTGCTAACATGTTGTAAGCTGCCCTGAGTCTAAGGAGAAGGGCGGCATAAAAATCAATCAAACAAACAAACAAGTAAATAATAGATGTAATGGGATGTCCTGGGTGCAGAAAAGGACACCCTGGAAGAAACTACCCTGTCATCATCATCATAAATAATAATAATAATAATAATAATAATAATAATAATAATAATAATAATTTATTATCTCCAAGGACTTGGAGCGGCTCACAACAGCAACAAAATACAATACGATACAAATCCAATATTAAAACTAATTTAAAAACCCATTATTACTAAAAAACATTCAATTCTACACAATCACACCATTCTCAAATGCTAGGGTCAGAGAGATGGGGGAGGGGGGGGAAAGAGGATTAGTCCCCCCATGCCTGGTGGCATAAATGCGTCTTTAACATCTTGCAGAAGGCAAGGAGGGTGGGGGCAATTTGAATCTCCAGGGGGGAGGTTGATTCGAGGGCCAGGGCCACCACAGAGAAGGCTCTACCCCTAGGTCCCGCCAGACGTCATTGTTTAGTCGACAGGACCTGGAGAAGGCCAACTCTGTGGGACCTAATTGGCCGCTGGGATTTATGTGGCAGAAGGCGGTAGGTATTCTGGTCCGATGCCATGTAGGATCCATGTCATGGATCTGTCAAGCTGTTTCTCTTACCTTCAAGTGGACTTAGATTGATTTTTGTATCTTTCTGTAAAGTCACAACAGAATAATTATGTCAGAAGATACCGTATGACATATTGTTTTAACACCTACCATTGGAAGGAACATCTATTGTTTTACATTCTGAATCCAATGTTTTTCTGTCTTCCATGGTATCGCTGCAAAATAGTTTCACATCTCATGTTAGATATTAAATAATTAAAACTATTACATTGTTTTTCCAAAAATTAATTGAGAGTAATAATAAAAATGGTCAAAGAGCTGTTATAATCCCAATGTTTTTCTGTATTGCACTATAAGAAACTTAAATATTCTAAACATATTATTAATGGCCCAATTGACTGAAGTTTGGTTCTTCTATTTAGTATTTACATCCATCATATGTACATCCATCATCATATTTATTTCTATTGTTTAATGTGACAGCAGAGGTACAGTATAGCAAATATCCTGGTTTGATAGGAACCAGGAAACCTTTCCCTGCATTTTACAGTAGACAAACTAGAGCCTATTTATGAATTTGAAGCTTTGTATAAGTCAGATTAGAGTTAAAATTTCCTGGACGTGGTTGCAGATACTACAAGGGGGGGAAAACATCATCTCAATTTAAATCACATTAAAAGTAGTAACTTTGAAAGGAATGATAAAATAAAATGTACATGTGTTCATAAAAATTGTGAATCAGTAATTTCTCACCTCCAGAAGGAATTCTGAAAAATCCCTTTTACCAACAAAACAGAGGCCCATGCTCTAAAATAAAACACAATTGATAGTCACCCTTTAGATATTTTGAAAGTTCAAATAACAATATATTATCTCGAGCGATTCCCACCTACAAATCCACCTATCTAGAAACATGCCAGATGCACAAATAATCTTAAAGAAAATGAACTTTAAGAAAAATGAACAAAAGGAAATGCTGATGGTTCAAAGAAAAATATGTGCACAGCAGCAGATTATCCTACTTTCACCTGCAATGAAAGATGGCAGAACTAATGTCTGAATTAGAAACAATCAAAACACTAAAATGGCACAATTGGTAATTTTATCTAGAAATATGATCAATGAAAAGAACAACTCTTGGTCATTCCCAGATTGCAAAGGCATCTAAACCAAGGTTTTTCAAACTTGGGTGATTGTTGGCTGGGGGGTAGTGTTGTTGTAGGCCTCACATTTTAATGGAACAGCAGCTCTTCCACATATGGACCAAGATATGAAGCATGAAGAGGGAAATGGATGTGCAAGATTGAAAAAAACACTGTTCTAATCTATGATTGTGCCCCCACCACCACATAGTGATTGAATCCTTTGAGTAGGAAATGTTACCATGCCTCTTTTTTTTTCAACACATGATAAAGCTGGTGTTCTGCAGCTATCTTCTTCACAAAGTCTTTTGTTAAGTCTCCAAGAGGAAAAATGGTTTTCTGCAAAGCTTCTTGAGAAATCTGGCTGAGAAAGAATGTTTGGTCTTTTTTGTAATCAGCTCCCTGAAGAAGTTTGACAGCTGCAAGAGGAAGAGAAAAATACAACAGATTGAATAAAGCTGATTGGCCACACTTCCTATTTCTTTCACATTTTTTTATTTATTTTTTTATTTATTATTTAGATTTGTATGCCGCCCCTCTCCGAAGACTCGGGGCGGCTCACAACAAGATATAACAAATCATAAATAATTCAATAACTTTAAAATATTTAAAGATTTAAAAGAACCCCATATACTAACAGACACACACACAAGCATACCATGTATAAAACTGAACAAGCCCGGGGGAGGTGTTTCAATTCCCCCATGCCTGACGGCAAAGGTGGGTTTTAAGGAGTTTACGGAAGGCAGGAAGAGTAAGGGCAGTTCTAATCTCTGGGGGGAGTTGGTTCCAGAGGGCCGGTGCCACCACAGAGAAGGCTCTTCCCCTGGGGCCCGCCAACCGACATTGTTTAGTTGACGGGACCCGGAGAAGGCCCACTCTGTGGGACCTAATCGGTCGCTGGGATTCGTGCGGCAGGAGGCGGTCCCGGAGATATTCTGGTCCAGTGCCATGAAGGGCTTTAAAGGTCATAACCAACACTTTGAATTGTGACCGGAAATTGATCGGCAGCCAATGCAGACTGCGGAGTGATGGTGAAACATGGGCATACCTAGGTAAGCCCATGACTGCTCTCGCAGCTGCATTCTGCACGATCTGGAGTTTCCGAACACTTTTCAAAGGTAGCCCCATGTAGAGAGCATTGCAGTAGTCGAACCTCAAGGTGATGAGGGCATGAGTGACTGTGAGCAATGAGTCCCGGTCCAGATAGGGCCGCAACTGGTGCACCAGGCGAACCTGGGCAAACGCCCCCCTCGCCACAGCTGAAAGATGGTTCTCTAATGTGAGCTGTGGATCAAGGAGGATGCCCAAGTTGCGGACCCTCTCTGAGGGGGTCAATAGTTCCCCCCCCCCCAGGGTAATGGACGGACAGATGGGATTGTCCTTGGGAGGCAAAACCCACAGCCACTCCGTCTTATCCGTTTACCATACTTTGTTTACCATGTTGCACTCTGAAAATTGGGCCTTCAGTGAAATTGAGGAAGACGGGATATTAGAAGGGAAAGCTATTTCCTCATTTAAAAATGGACATCAAGTAGGTGTCAACTCTTAGCAACCACAGAGAAATTTCCCCCCATAATTACCGTATTTTTGGAGTATAAGATGCACCTTAGTTTTGGGAGAGTAAAATAGGGAAAAGAATCTGCTACCAGATATTCACCTGGCTAGCATCCTTGGTCTGGTCAGCTTCAGCATATTCTTTTATCCCCTGGTTAGCGCTTTAAAAAAACCTTATTCACAGAGAGTGACAATGAAAGAGCTTGCAAGCCAGTAAGATCTGGGAAAATCATTAGCACCTGGTTAGGGCTGGAAAGAAACATTCGGAGCAAGTGGAGCAATGAAAAAAAAACTACAAAGACTTAGGGCTTGGAAAACATTTTTTGCAAAGAGTAACAATGAAAGAGCTTGCAAGCGGGTAAGACCTGGGAACATTGTTAGCACTGGGTTAGGGCTGGAAAGAAACATTCAGAGCAAGTAGAGCAATAAAAAACCCTGCAAAGACTTAGGGCTTGGAAAACATTTTTTGCGAAGAGTAACAATGAAAGAACCTGCAAGGTAAGAGCTGGGAAGATCGTTAGCACCTAGTTAGGACTGGGGGGGGAAAGCTTAAAAAAAAACCCCATAGAGAGTATAAGACAATCCTGAATTTTCAGCTTTTTAGGGAGGAAAAAGGTGTGTCTTATACTCCAAAAAAATACAGTATCTGTTCCTAATCTGGTCTTTCAAATCTTCCAGTGGTGTGCTTACTGCCACTGTAACTGAATCTATCTAATAAACTATGCTTTCTCCAGCTCCACTATTTGGTATATAGAAAAGACACTGACTTTCATCAGTTATAATGTATCCTTGGCTCATCTCAATGGAAAAGTAGCTCCTCCAGCTATTGGCCAGACTTCAGGGGGACACCATGAAGTATGAAGAGAAGAATGCATGTGCAAAATGAGGTAGCAGAATGAGGGGCTATTGACATCAATGGGTTCAAAACCTTATTACTGCAAAGGCTGAGAAAAGACGGAACTACAGACAGCGAAGGACAAAAAAGAAGGCAAATGAATGTTCCCTCTCTCTCTCCCTCCCTCCCCTTCTTTATCTCTATTTCTCTCTCTTGAAATCACAGAAAATGATAACATGATGGCAGAAAATCATAAAAGAAGCCAAGATACTATATGCCAAGAGAACCAAAGTAATAACTAAGAAATGTGATTTTTCTTTCAAGTAATATTCAGTAAAAAGGCTCTTCATTATATGGTAGTTTTGATATGATGATATGATATACAGTGATCCCTCGATTATCCCGAGGGTTCCGTTCCAAGACCCCTCGCGATAATCGATTTTTCGCGATGTAGGGTTGCAGAAGTAAAAACACCATCTGCGCATGCGCACCCTTTTTCCATGGCCGCGCATGCGCAGATGGTGGAGTTTGCGTTGGCGGCGGGGAAACCCTGATCTTCGTCTGCTCGCTGCTGCTGCGGCCGCCCAGAAGCTGATCTGCTCGGCGGCAGCAGCGAGGAGCCGAATCGGGCTTTCCCCTTTGCGTGGGCGGCGGGGAAACCCCGATCTTCGTCTGCTCGCTGCTGCTGCGGCCGCCCAGCAGCTGATCTGCTCGGCGGCATCAGCAAGGAGCCGAATCGGGCTTTCCCCTTTGCGTGGGCGGCGGGGAAACCCCGATCTTTGTCTGCTCGCTGCTGCTGCGGCCGCCCAGCAGCTGATCTGCTCGGCAGCGCAACAGCAGCGAGCAGACGAAGATCGGGGTTTCCCCGCCGCCCACACAAAGGGGAAACTCCGGCTCCTCGCTGATGCCCCCGCTCGCCCGCCCGCCGCCCGCCAGCAAGAGGGGGAGAGATAGAGAGAGAGAAGGAAAGAAAGAGATGAGAGAGGGAGGAAGAGAGTGTGAGAGAGGAAGAAGCAAGAGAAAGAGAGAGAGAAAGAAAGATGAGAAAGGAAGGGAGTGACGTCATCGGGTGGGAAAAATCGCGATATAGCGTTTCGCGAAGATCGAGATCGCGAAGATCGAGGGATCACTGTATGATATAATATGATACTTTGATATGATAATATACTATTAAGTCAAATGCAGCAGATATCTAGCTGTTTCCTTTCTGCAAAAATGTAACATCAATTAGCTGTTGTTCTTCTTCATCTTGTTTTCCAATTTTAATCTGTATTCTAAGACTTTTGGAGACAAGATGCCATTCATGTCATTATATTGATTGATGCTACCCAAAGGTGCTTTTTCAAGAGGCAGCTGGACTTCCTAGTTTTTCTTTGAAGATGTTTCACTTCTCATCCAAGAAGCTTCTTCAGTCGACTGGATGGTGGGGAATGGAAGGATTTATGCACTGCTCAAAAAAAATAAACAACAGAATATAACTCCAAGTAAATCAAACTTCTGTGAAGTCAAACCGTCCACTTAGGAAGCTGATTGACAATCAATTGCACATGCTGTTGTGCAAATGGGATAGTTGTGCAAATGAAATATTCAATGAGAATATTTCATTCATTCAGATCTAGGATGTGTTATTTGAGTGTTCCTTTTATTTTTTTTGGAGCATTATATTTCTTGCAGGCAACTGGACATTTTCATTCTTCTAGAGTAGTGATGGCAAACCTTTTTTGGCTCGGGTGCCAAAAGGGTATGTGTATACACGATAGTGTGTGTGTGAGTGCCCACACCTATAATGGAATGTGTCCAGTCCCCCCTCCCCGCACAAGAGCACAGCCCCCACAAGTTCGTTTCAGAACTTCTGGTTGGTCCATTGGGCCGTTTTTCACCGTCACCAGATTTCAGGACGCTTTCCTGAACCTTGGGGAGAGAAAATGGACGAAAAGGTTGAAAATCAGCTGGCCAGCATGGAACTGACAAAGGACAACGCCTCGCGTACCCTCAGATATGGCTCCGCATGCCACCTGTGGCACTTGTGCCATACGTTCGCCATCACTGTTCTAGAGAGTCATGGAGGCCACCTGGAGGTTTATCTGTATCCTTGGGGTCACCTAAATAGTGCAAATGGGTGTGGAGCCTTCTTGACTGCAGGAGGTTTTCTCCACTGTGTCCCTTCACTGGCATAGGCTGTTGGGGAGGAGTTTGTTGTCTGCATTTTAAACGGAGGTGAAAATGGTTCCTGTAGTCCAGGGGTCCCCCAAACTTGGCAACTTTAAGACTTATGGATTTCAATTCCCAGAATTCTCCAGCCATCTACTGTAGTCTGTAATTTTTCTGGAAATCTGTTGGAAGCTTCTTGTATGGGAAGTGAAACGTCTTCAAAGAAAAACAAGAAAGTCCAGTTGCCTCCTGAAAAACACCTTTGGGACAACCATGATCTGGATGGCAGAGAATGGATGCTACATATCTAATCTGGATTTAAACAGGGGAGCACTTACCGTTTCTTATTTCAAATCTATTTCTGAAAAGGCCTCGTGGTTTTTCATTGTATATTTGCTGAAAAACTTCATTATCTTCCAGGGAGGTCCTTGCATAGTGTCCAGTTGCTAGTGCATCAGCTCCTGGAATCGTTTTGGAAAAAATAAAGGCAAATTAGATACAGTGATACCTCGTCTTACAAACGCCTCGTCATACAAATTTTTCGAGTTACAAACCCGGGGTTTAAGACTTTTTTGCCTATTCTTACAAACTATTTTCACCTTACAAATCCACCGCCGCTGCTGGGATGCCCCACCTCCGGACTTCTATTGCCAGCTAAGCACCCATTTTTGCGCTGCTGGGATTTCCCTGAGGCTCCCCTCCATTGGAAACACCACCTCTGGACCTCTATGTTTTTGTGATGCTGCAGGGGAATCCCAGCAGTGCAAAAATGGGTGCTTCGCTGGTAATCGAAGTCTGGAGGTGGGGTTTCCCAGTGAGGGGAACCTCAGTCAAATCGCAGCATTGCAAAAACACAGAGGTCTGGAGGTGGGGTTTCGAGGACTTCGGTGTTTTTGCGATGCTGCGATTTCACTGATGCTCCCTTCGCTGGGAAACCCCACCTCCAGACTTCCGTTGCCAGCGTAGCGCTCGTTTTTCCGATGCTGGGATTCCCCTGCAGCATCGCAAAAACACGGAAGTCCAGAGGTGGGGTTTCCCATGGAGGGGAGCCTCAGGGGAATCCCAGCAGTGCAAAAACGGGAGCTTCGGCTGGCAAAAGGGGTGGATTTTGGGCTTGCACGCATTAATCGCTTTTCCATTGATTCCTATGGGAAACATTGTTTCGTCTTACAAACTTTTCACCTTAAGAACCTCGTCCCGGAACCAATTAAGTTTGTAAGACAAGGTATCACTGTACTTTTATTTTAGCAAGACTTTTAATATATTTCACGACTTTTGTTTTTTATGACTTTCTTCATCTTATACTGAACCACTTTGGTAGGAGGAAACTTCACTGAATTCAGTAATACTTTCTCTGAATACAAAAGTGTATGACTGCACCTTCAATTAAGACACAAATTGAACTGAAAAGCCAGATCTTGATAGGCTGTAAAAAGATTATATGCCAAATTAGCACTGATTTCCACACCTTAGTTTTTCAGAACAGAAAACACCACTGAAACTAGAACTTACCAATGTTATTCATAGCATAGTGTAGGAAATAATTGAATTTGATGTTTTTATTACATATAATATCAGGATTAGGTGTCCGTCCAACTTCATATTCATTTAAAAGATAGCTGTAGGTGGAAACGTAAAAAAGAAATTGGCACATATTATCATACATGGTGGACATGTCCTGAGACTAAAATATTTTGGAACAAAGTGGAGAATTGGATAAATGAAATAACAAAGGAGAAGATTAAAAAATCTCCTGAATTTTTTCTATTGGGCATTTCAAATACAAAGTATAAAAAAGAAATTTATTATTTAATAATACATATATTGGTTGCGGCCCGAATAGTATTCGCACAGAAATGGAAAGAAAAGACAATACCAAAAGATGTTGAAGTGTTTAAAAAAATTATAGAATGTGCAGAATTATATATGATGACTAAACGTTTGAATAGTCAAACTGAAACAGAATTTTACAAAATATGGGACAAAGTATATGAGTGGTGAAATTTTAAAAATACAGTAGAACCCCGACTTACGAGACTAATTGGTTCCGGAAGGAGGCTCGTAAGTCGGAACGCTCGTATGACGAAACATTGTTTCCCATAGGAAACAATGTAAAGTCAATTAATCCGTGCAACAACAAAAAAACCCGCTGCCGCCGAACGCGGAAGTTAGCGTTCGGCTTCAGGAGACAGCTGCGAAGCGGCGCGGGTGTTTTAAAACGTCGCAGCCTGCTTGGGGGGCTCGGGGGCTTGCCGTTTTAAAACACGCGCGCCGCTTCGCAGATGTCTCCTGAAGCCGAACGCTAACTTCCGCGTTCGGCTTCAGGAGACAGCTGCGAAGCGGCGCGCGAGCGCCAAGGAGCTGTCTCCTGAAGCTGAACGCGGAAGTTAGCGTTCGGCTTCAGGAGACAGCTCCTTGGCGCTCGTATCCCGAATGTGAGCTCGGGAGGCGAACAAAAATGTCGCTCCCCTCCCAGCTCTTATCTCGAGTAGCTCGTAAGTAGAGCTGCTCGTATGTCGAGGTTCCACTGTAGTATTAATAATTAAACATACAAGAATATATAACTATTTGAAGAATTATAAGATAGAATGAAATAGTATATAGTATAACCAAGTTAGAAGTGTTTATTTTATTTTTTCTGTATTACTAATATTTTCTTTTTTCTCTTTGTACAAGTATACAATATTTTAATAGATAAAGAAATTTAATTAATAGGCTTAATATTAAAAACATAGAGTTAAATTTAATAAGAATGTAATCTACACGTGTGGCATTTCTGTATTGATCTGATAACAGTTAGGGTTTTTATATTTTTGTATTAGTTAGACTTCGACGACAAGCAGAGCAATGGCAGCTCCTTAAATGTTTAATGTTGTATGTCTTTGTCTGTCCTTTTGAAAAACAATAAAAAAAATTTTTTTTAAAAAAGATAGCTGTAGGTAAGGAAAAAAAATACATTACAATGATTATGAATTTTTGGAAATGCAGAGGCATGTTTACTGCTCCACCAAGAATCCCAATTATTTGATATAAAGCTAAAACCTGAATCATATCAAATTCATCAGAAGCAGCTAACAGAATAGAGAAATCTCTTTGCCCTGACCAGATTTTACTGAAGTTGTTTCAGTTTATAATTAGCGCCTTATTTTAAATCATTTAAAAATGAAAAAAAGGATTGGTTTATAATAGTGTTTTTCAAATGACCCTGGGATGCTGCAACCATCATAAAAATATGCAGTTGCCATGTGCCCAAATTTTAATCATGTGACCAAGTGGATGCTGCGGCAGTCATAAGTGTGAGGACTGGCTGTAAGTAATTTTTTTCCCAGTGCTGTTGTAACATTAAACAGTTACCAAATGAATGGGTGTAAGTCAAGGGCTACCATTACTTCCATATTATCCCCAGGAAAACCATGTGCCTGTATTATACATATTAGAAATTAAATTCAGCTCAAGAAAGTCTGCATCTTTAGTTTATCATTGGTGGCTCTTCAAATAAACTTCCTTCAAATCCATGGTGGATTGCTTTTGCTTCCAGAGGCAAAGGAGATTTGTTATAGACTTCAGAATGTTCTAAAATTCTTCATATACACTTTTCTAACCAAAGCATAGAGCTTTGATGCTTTGCTAGATTATAAAGAGCAGTAGAGGAGAGAACTAACCAAGGAAGCTTGCAAAGCCTACATAGGAAACCCATTAACTTTGTTTCTCTTATTAATCTTCCAGGTCACACAAGTTTTCCTTCAGCAATTCTCTTACCTGAACACTTCATTCCAATATTCTTTAACATAGGAAACTTGGCGAAATGGAATATTGAGTATCTGACACACTTTATACGCATCTTCACAATCTTGATTGCCTTGACAAATTCCTTTTTCATCCACCAAGTCCCAGTTGTTCATGAATACCCCAGTCACATCATACCCTGTTCAGATGTGGAAAGTAAGAAATGAGAAAGTATAAGAGACAATACTATACAAGAAAAATTAACATACGGTACTTGCAAACTTACAATACTATACAAGAAAAATGAACATACTTACAAATAATATTAAATCTTTCACTTTAAAAAAGCGTTTTGAATCATCTATGGCAAAAACTCATATCTCCTACACTTTATCCAGTTTTGGATAACTCTTACTATGCTAATATAAAATATACTATTCCCAGAATAATACATTGTGAACATGGCAAGTAGAAAATCTTCATTCTAGCTAGATTTAGAATTAGAATTGGAAGGGACCTTATAGGTTATCTAGACCAACTCCCCCCCCCCCCTCAAGCAGGAGTTCCTACAGCATTTGAGACAGATGGCAGTCCAATCTCCCCTTGAAGGTTGCAAATGTTGAGGCTCTCATGACCTCCACTGGCAAGCTGTTCTAGTGGTTGATCGCTCTCACAGTCAGAAGGTTTCTCCTCACTTCCAGGTTGAATCTCTTCTTGATCAGCTTCCATTCATTATTCCTTGTCTGGCTTCCTGGTGCCATAGATATGTCAAAACATGTAGACAATAATGGACTGAATAGACTCTGGTCATAGATTGCCCATGAAAGCATTGAATTAGCTCATGTTTAGTTTCATCATTAAAATATAGAGACTGTTTAGAGAAGGCTGTAAAGCACTATGAAGCAGTATATAAGTCTAAGTGTTATTGCTATTATTAAAATATAAAATAAATAATTAAATAAGAGTGTGTGGGTCTCAATATATATCAATATCTATCTGCAATTCTTTTAAATCAAAGGTATAAGTGACACAAAGGTGCAAGTGAAACAGGGAATTATGGGAGTTGAAGTACACAGGTCTTAAAGTTGCCAGGTTTGGGGACCCCTGCTAGGCATTTGCACTACATTGCATACCCTTCCTTTTTCCCCACAGCCTCAGCCCCCCCGCCTTTCAGCATATAGGGAATTAGGGTATCCATGTCAGCTACCATTTCATCAGATGCATAATCTGATTACAAATTTTTCTTTATGCTTGCATCAGGCAATCTATGTCAATCTATGCTAGAAATGGGGGGCATTATTTCATCCTCACACCAACCTCAGGAAGATGGAAGGCCGAATCAACATTGAAGCTGCTGAGATTCAAACTGCCAAGTTGTAGGTAGCCGGCAGACAAGGTGGTCTTTGACTTACGACCACAACCCAGCCCAAAATTAATGCTAGACATTTGTTAACTGAGTTTTGCCCTGTTTTACCACCTTTCTTGCCACAATTGTTAAGTTAATTGCTGCAGTTAAATAAATAACCTGATTGTTAAGTCAATCTGGCTTCCCCTGTTGACTTTGCTTATCAGAAGTTCGCAAAAGGGGATAGCACAACCCCAGGACTCAATATCAGTTGCCAAACATCCTAATTTTGATCATGTGATCATGGGCAATGCCACAATGGTCGTAAGAGTGAAAAAATGATCATAACTCACTTCTCTCATTGCCATTGTAACTTTTAAAGGTCACTAAAGGAACTGTTGTAAGTCAAGGACTACCTGTATTCAAAATGCTTTGCCTTCTTTCGAAGCACATTTGTTAAAGTTGCTCCCTGCAACCCTGGGCTCTCATAGTGGTCTTCCATCCAAGCATTTAGGCTGAGGCTGCTTAGCTTTTGCAGATCAACCAAGGTCATCTGTGTTGACCCTGGACTTAATGAAGCACAGTGGACCAACACCAGCAGATGACATGGAGAATTCTGGGAGTTGAAGTCCACAAGTCTTAAAATTGCCAAGTTTGAAGATTTCTTGGCCTACAGCAAAGGTTTTATGTTTGCTATGCTTTAAATCCATGGCTCCCAACGTGGAGCCCACAGGGAGCAATTTCATTTTTACTGGGGGCAATTGGAACCTTGTTTAAACCTAGTTAATGGTCTTTTAGGCTTCCTCCGTGTGAGTAGTTCACTTTTTGAATAATAAGAATTATATGTGGGGGGGGGAGGTCTCGCGATTTTAGAGATGCTTAGGTGGACATGGGCAAATAAGATTGGGAACCACTGCTTTAAATTCTAATCAAACTTCTGTTCAATTGTTATTAAGTGCAGCTATGTTAATGATTTGGGGTCCGCGCCCCCCCCCCCCGACATGGGTAAAAAGAAGACTCAGAACATGCTGAGGGAATATGGGGGGGGGGGGGGATATGCTGACTCTGTAAACCGCTTAGAGAGGGCTGTAAAGCACAGGATAATGCTCTCGCCACAGTCCTCAGGAATTCCGACCGGAAGGAGCATTTAGCCGACCGGAAAAAGCATTTAGCAAGGGCAACTCTTTCCCTCAGGCTTCGCCCACCAGATGCTACTACGAGCCCTCTCAAAGGCCTTCGCAAAGGGAATGCCGGGAGTTGTAGTCTCCATACACCGAAACGGAAGTTCTCCTGAGGGAAAGAAAGCGCGGATGGATGAGGGAGAGTTAAGAGGCCGGGTATGTGGGAGTGAAATACAGGGCTGGCTGCTCTCCGCGCCCTCCCCTCGTTCTTAGCTGGGGAAGCCTCACCTCTTCGCCTCAGCAGCAGAGCCGCCACGGCGCTGTCTACTCCGCCAGACATGGCGCACACCACATGCCGTCGAGCGGCTCCCATCATGGTCTAGCTTTGCTGCCTCAAAAGGCCGGCCGGCCGCGCTTCCTTTCCCGACCGCGGCCTCTCTGAAGGGCAGAAGCAGGACGGGGCCGCCCCTGTGGGCGGAGCTGAGCTCACAAAAGGCCGGGAAAACCGGGCTTCCCCTCGGCTCTCCTTCGGGAGGAAGAGGGCAGCTTTGGCGGGGCGTGAGGGAAGAATCCCGACAATGGGAGGGGACTTTCCTGTCCTTTTATCTTTGGATCATGCAGCGGCTGAGGAGGAGGATGGTGGAAGCTGACGTCCTGCCTTTTTTTATTCACCCCAGGCGGAGGAATGGGAGCAACAGCTGGAGGACACCCGTGTGTATGCGCACCTGTGCGCGCATCTTGAGTCAAGGGATGGTTCCTGGCGGCCGCTTGAACCAACCCCTGCATTTTTTTCCTGAAGATGATTTTTTGAGCTGGTTTTTGTTTTTTGCCATTTCTTTGCTTTCTGGGGTTCTTTTTCATATAACTTTTTAAAATTGATTTTCATAACAATATAATCATTTAACATTCACACAACACATAACAGTGTGCTCAGTGTTAAGTGCCCTCCACCAAAATGGGGGCATAATTTCTATATACCATTTTACCTCAAGAGCAGTATATCTATTTACATATAAAGTAATTTCTGGGGGTCTGAGAGAAAAGAGACTGGCTCTCAGGTTCTCCTGGGTTTTAACCAAGAGGCTGATGTTATATATATTTAATGTAATATTAGAAAATTTAACCTCAAAATTCTACCAAAAGCTGGCATTAATAAGCTATAGAATATTTGAATTGGGTGCAATTAGTTATAATCAAAACTGCACTGTTAATGTAGATTTGCTAACAGATTGGGTTCTTTATATTTCCAAGAATGTAAAAGTTGGGCTTAGTCAATGTTTTAATTATATATTTTATACTTCTAGCTAATAGATCTGAGCTCTCCTTTGATCAAACTAAGTCCTGAAGGAAATAAAGAAAATTCACCTTTGCTAAAAACTGACACTCTTAACAAGAATATTTACGGTATGTCAAAGTATTGATGGCAGGCACTGTTGGACTATTACTGTAACCAACATTTTGAAAGAATTGCATTTATAATATCTTCAGGAGAGATGGATCTGCAAAGCACATTTTAAAGCAAAACCAATAAAACCCTTCATTTTTGAAATACCATAAAAGCCTTCCTAGTATAAAATACTACCATAATAAGTACACTAGGAGGTGATAGCATCTTTCAAATTCTTTTAACAAGCAGCAGTTGCAACATTAATTTTTATTGAAATACATGGTTTGTATTTTGACATGACAGATAAACTAACCTCCTTAGCTAGAATTCTGTTTCCCCCTTTTTAGTAAGGTCTTGTTCTATTTCGATAGAAGATTTATCTGGTGAAAATGTAAGCGCAATAGGTATAATTCGTGGTGGAGATAAGTCTTTATTCAGAATTCCAACCCTTTATTCAGAATTCCAACCCTTTATTCAGAATTCCAACCCTTTATTCAGAATTCCAACCCTTTATTCAGAATTCCAACCCTTTATTCAGAATTCCAACCCTTTATTCAGAATTCCAACATCTTTATTCAGAATTCCAACCCTGCAATCATTTACAGTGGTACCTCGACATACGAACCCTTCATCATACAAACTTTTCGAGATACGAACCCAGGGTTCGGAATTTTTTTGCCTCTTCTTACATGCCCTGGTACCTCCTCATGCAGCTTGGGCTAATGGTATGGCCGAGAGATTTGTTCGCGTGGCCAAAGAAGCCCTGAAAAGATCTCAACTAGGTAATATCCAGGAATGCCTGGATACCTTCCTCTTAACGCAGCACATAACACCTAGCACAGTCACGAACAAAAGCCCGGCTGAACTGTTAATGGGCAGAAAGCTCAGGTCACCTTTGGACAGGTTGCATCCCTCCTACTTAGATACTAAACAGTACTGCTCTGATTCCCCCGAAAGATCATTTAATGTGGGGCAATCAGTTTATGCCAGAAACTTTGACTGGGGAAATCAGTGGGAGAAGGGAAGCATAGCGAAACAAACCGGCCTGAAAACCTACCACATCCTACTAGGGGATGGCCGCCTTTGGAAAAGGCACGTTGACCATCTAAGGAGGCGGCTGAAAACGACTAGCCTCCGGCAGGGGCTGTCCGAACAAACTAACGGAGCCTCTGAACCTTCACTCCCCACAGGGAGTTCAAATCGATCAAGCAAACACGACCCGGACAATGGGAAATAGATTAGAACTTACCGTGCCGCCGAGAGCACTCCAGCGTTCGACAGCGGGCTCTGAAGGCGCTGCCGGGAGTCCACCGGATTCCACGCAGGAAAGATCTTCGCAGGCGGCACCTGCAACTTTCCACACGGACAGTGGGGAGCCGTCCTCCTTGGACGTCGAGGACTCGACTGAAGTGCACAGGTCAGCGAGGAGAGCAAGGAAGCCAAGCCGATTGGAGGGTGCAATCGCTGTAGGTGAAGGATTATTAAGTGGCTTCCTCGGGCTTTCCGAAGTGTGCTTTAGAATCTCCATCTGAAGCTGCACAGCTGCGCATCCCGTCCCACCATTTTACGCACCCTGACATTGAGGCATACCTGGCGTGTGTGAATGAGACCGTTTTACGGTGGTTCTCCTCCTACCTGTCTGGTCGGGTGCAGTCGCTGTAGGTGGTTTCCTCAGGCTTTCCGAAGTGGTCTATTGGAAACACATATATGTGAGAAAAATTCATACAACTCATAGAACCATTTTGTTTATCTTTATTGTTATACAAAAAAAGAAACAAGTTCCCGATCATATTATAAAAGCTTTATTTACTGAGAACATAAAACCATTTTAATTTGTAACTTTAGCTTTTAAGAAATGGTTGGTTTGCATTTACTTAAAACTGAAATGTTTCAACAGGCATTCATATTGAGGATTGGAGTTGTTCCCATTTTTATTTATTGAAGTATAAAACTTAGCTGGAAATAAAGTGATTTTTAAAAAAACATTCACAAAATCTGATCTGATGTTAAATTTTAAATCTCTTTTCTGAAGTACCTCACACCAACTAATAATGTATCCTAAAATGAGTTGATTATAACTCTGGACCAAAAGCAAAGTGAACTAGTTTTCCAAAATTCTCAGTATCAGTTATCACTATTCTCATGTGCCAAGAGAAGCCACATTCTAGTGGCTTCTCTCATAGAAAAAAAATTATTAAACACAAAATGTATATCTTTATAACTAAAGTAGCCTTTAAGCATGAAGACAATTTCATAATGCAAAACTATAGAGCGTTAGAGCAAGCCTTCACTTATAACTGGACTCTGTATCATATCGATTTACATTTCATATACTGTATTTGTGGGAGTATAAGAAGATGTACTCCACCCCCCCCTAAAAGAGTGTGGAAATGTCGGTGCGTCTTATACACCGAATGCAGCCATTTTTGCTGTCCTAAACACCCTCCACCTGCAGAGAGCTCTTGCTGCTGGAGAATGGCAAAATCATCAAATAATGGGCATTTTTCTCTCTTTTTCTTGCAAAAAGTGTGTAGGGAAACGGACTGGGAAGCCTGCAGATAGCTCCTGGGGAATGGGGCAAGGCCAAAAAAGATGTCTCTAATTTTGTGAAAAAACAGGCAAAAATGGCTCATTTTTCACTTAAAAATGGGGGCATCTTTGCCTTCTAAATACCCCATCTAGTATGACTGGAAGAGGAATTCTGGCAGTTGAAATCCACTAGTTTTAGAGCTGTGAAGTTTGAAAACTTTTGGATTAGGGAGGAGGTGTGCAAGTGTCTTCAAACTTGGCAAGTTTAAGACGTGTGGACTTCAACTCCCATTCCTGAGCAACCATGACTGGGGCTGGAATTGTGGGAGTTGAAGTCCACAAGTCTTAAAGCTGTCAAGTTTGCAGTTTGTAAAAAGTGTACATGATTGTAAAAAGTATTCTGCTATACTGGTATTTTATTAAATAATATATTACTACACCATTTGGTTCAGAATACTTTTTTCCTTGTTTTCCACATGTAAACTATAGGTGCGTCTTATACTTCAGTGTGTCTTATAGTCTGAAGCATACAGTTATTATAAAATTAGTCCTTTATATCAGTGATTTTCAACCTTTTTTGAGCCGCGGCACATTTTTTACATTTACAAAATCCTGGGGCACGTCACCAACCAAAATGATACAAAATGACACTCTAAGACACTCTCCTCTCTTTTTCCATCCCTGTCTCCTCCCCCCTTGTGTGTGTGTGTGTGAGTGTGTATACACACTCTTGAAACAGGTGAGCGCTGGGGGGGGTTTCTCTTATTCTTTGAGTTCTTTTTATCATATGCTTTAAATCAAGTCACTTCTCTCTCTTTTGTTTCTCTCTCTTTCCTCTCATTCTATGCCTCAATCATTTTCTCATTTCTCTTTTTTCCTCCCCTTTTTTCTCTCATTTCTCTCTCTCTCCCTTCCTCTCCTTTTCTCTCTCTCTCTCTTGCTTTCTTTCTCTTTTTCTTTCTCTCTCCCTCTTGCTTTCTTTCTCTCTCCCTCTTGCTTTCTCTCTCTTCCTCTCTTTTCTTTCTTTCTCTTTCTTTCTCTCTCTCTCTCGCTTTCTTTCTCTCTCACACACACACTCTCTCTCTCAGCAAAAAGTTGCGAGACCGGAACCTGAGCTTCCTTCTTCGCGGCACACCTGACCATGTCTCGCGGCACACTAGTGTGCCACGGCACACTGGTTGAAAAACACTGCTTTATATAATTCTAATTTCCTCAAATATCACTTATTTCAAAAAAGTGGCTTAATTCTCATTATCTATACTAAATTATATTATGATAATGATGATGATGGTTATTATTATTATTATTATTATTATTATTATTATTATATTTCTCTCTCCCTCTCCCTCTATGTTGATACAGAAGGAGGTCAATGATATGGAAAATATTATCTATATAATTTAGAACATTATCTAAATAGGCAGATGAATTCCTAAAATTCTGTATACCAATAAATTGTTTGACATTAAAAAAATATTTTCCCTGAGAAAATATTTTTCTCACTGGCCACTTTGAGAATACAAAATGAGTAAAGCTTATAAGTAATTGTGTGGAAAACAATTCAAATTAAATTCCTTTAAGCTTTTTTTACTTTAAAAACCTACTTCAGAATCCCACGGAGAGCTGTCTTCACCTTTCTCTTCCTTCATTGATTTAGCTATAAAATAAAATAGTAAATTGTGCCAATTCAGAGTATTGCTAGACACTATTCATTCCTGGTGTACGATCGAAAGGTCAGGGTTAATGGCTCAAGCCAGCAACAAATGTCTCTCGCACGAGTTTCTGCAAATTACTCTTGACTGGGTTTCAGAGCTCTAATGTTCTCCAAATCAAATGCAAAACAACGAGGCTTTAAATGTCCCCAGATTCAAAAGTCCATTGAGGAATTCCTGTATCTTTGTTCCTGTTAACTGCCGAACGATAATTCCCACACCGCTTTTTGCAAGCCCTCCCCTTTTGAAGCCTGCTGCAGCTTTCCAAATTGCTTCCAGCTGTGCTTTAGAATCTCCATCTGAAGCTGCACAGCTGCTCCTCCCATCCCACCATTCTACGCACCCTGACATTGAGGCATACCTGGCGTGTGTGAATGAGACCTGGCTGGGCCCAGAGGGGGGGGGGGAGCTCCTTTCCCCGAAATGGGCCCAACAGAGTTTCAGATGTGGCACCAGCCGTGATCCCAGGGAAGGGGGGGAGGAGTGGCAATTATAGCCAAGAAGAAGACCTTCAGGCTGCATAGGGTCACTGCTCCCGAGATTGCAGGTTGTGAGTCCCTTCTTATGAGGCCGGACCTACGGGTACACGTGGACTTGTTACCTGCCTCTCAGCTGCGTATCAACAGCCCTGCCTGCACTGCTCGAGGAGGTAGCCAGGCTGGCGGTGGAGTCCCCCAGACTTATTGTCTTGGGGGAGTTTAATCTGCCATCGCTCAGTGAACCCTCTGGGTTGGCGCAGGAGTTCATGGCCACCATGGACCTGACCCAAGTAGTTCAGAGCCTAACCCATGAGAGGGGGCACACTCTCGACATGGTTTTCCTCGCAGGACAGTTGGGTAATGATCAGATATTAAGGGGCTTAGAAACGTTGCCTTTGTCATGGTCAGATCTAATTTATTGATCAGCTCTTTATGTGGAACCGTATCAAAGGCTTTGCTGAAGTCCAGGTAGGCAATATCCACGGCACCACCTTCATCCAACACCTTTGTGACATAGTCAAAGAAATCGATGAAATTAGTCTGACATGATTTGCCTTCAGTAAAGCCATGCTGATTTGGCTCCAATAAGTTATTGTTTTTTAGGTGCTGATTTATCCTCTTTTTGAGTAGAGTCTCCATCATTTTAACTACAACTGATGTCAAGCTAACTGGCCTGTAGTTACCAGCTTCTTCTCTACTGCCCTTCTTGTGGATAGGCACAACACTGGCCATTCTCCAATCCTCAGGAACTTCTCCTGTTAACAAGGATTGGTTAAACAAATGGTATCCTTCTGCGCTGACTGGAGGGGTTGGGAGTGGCAGGCACCGTTTTACGGTGGTTCTCCTCCTACCTTTCTGGTCGGGTGCAGTCGCTGTAGGTGGTTTCCTCGGGCTTTCCGAAGTGGTCTATTGGAAACACATATATGTGAGAAAAATTCATACAACTCATAGAACCATTTTGTTTATCTTTATTTTTATACAAAAAAAGAAACAAGTTCCCGATCATATTATAAAAGCTTTATTTACTGAGAACATAAAACCATTTTAATTTGTAACTTTAGCTTTTAAGAAATGGTTGGTTTGCATTTACTTAAAACTGAAATATTTCAACAGGCATTCATATTGAGGATTGGAGTTGTTCCCATTTTTATTTATTGAAGTATAAAACTTAGCTGGAAATAAAGTGATTTTTAAAAAAACATTCACAAAATCTGATCTGATGTTAAATTTCAAATCTCTTTTCTGAAGTACCTCACACCAACTAATAATGTATCCTAAAATGAATTGATTATAACTCTGGACCAAAAGCAAAGTGAACTAGTTTTCCAAAATTCTCAGTATCAGTTATCACTATTCTCATGTGCCAATAGAAGCCACATTCTAGTGGCTTCTCTCATAGAAAAAAAATTATTAAACACAAAATGTATATCTTTATAACTAAAGTAGCCTTTAAGCATGAAGACAATTACATCATGCAAAACTATAGAGCGTTAGAGCAAGCCTTCACTTATAACTATGGACTCTGTATCATATCGATTTACATTTCATATACTGTATTTGTGGGAGTATAAGAAGATGTACTGCACCCCCCCAAAAGAGTGTGGAAATGTCGGTGCGTCTTATACACCGAATGCAGCCATTTTTGCTGTCCTAAACACCCTCCACCTGCAGAGAGCTCTTGCTGCTGGAGAATGGCAAAATCATCAAATAATGGGCATTTTTCTGTCTTTCTTGCAAAAAGTGTGTAGGGAAACAGTAGAGCCGGTGCCGTTTCTCCCGCCCGACAGCTGATCTGCTGGCGGGCAGCCTTGGGGACATCCCGCCCCCACTCCATTTCATCCTGTGCTCCAAAAGCACTTTTCTCTCCACGGCTGCATCTTTTCCTGGCCGAAGATTGTGGTCAGCAGTGGCTTTCCTGTAGTCCGGTGGTGGCAAGCCGCCTCTCTGCAATCCCTTATTAGAGACCCCTGGACCCCCCTGCAGGCTCCTCTTCCCCAGGCATACAAATAAAAAAAGATCCATGCTGAATTCAGCAAGGAATTCAGCAGCGATTCCTCCCAGCGAGCTGTGGGCTAATTAGGGCTGCAGGTCAGTCTTCCACCACAAAGACTTAGGTGCCAACTCGTTCCCACACGTTTGGCGCAAGGCTCCCAATCTTACAGCCGCCGCTTCCTCGGATCCTGCCTTCTGTGTAAGCGGTGTGGGCCAGCGGCAGCGGCTTTTCTGAGCATGCGAGGCTCCCAATGGGGAGGGCAACCGAGATGGCTCTCATTGCAAGCGCCACGCTGCTTTCTTTGGTGGGGAAGGAAAGGTGGGTGCTCTCGATCTCTACATGCGAGACAAACCTACCAAGGGAGAGAGGTGCCCATGCGATGGAGGACAGAAGCTCAGCTTTTCCCCATGCCTGCTTTTACGGCATGGGAGAAAGCCGAGCTTCTATCTTTCGTTGTGTGGGTGCCTCTCTCCCTTGGTAGGTTTGTCTCGCATGTAGAGATCGAGAGCACCCACCTTTCCTTCCCTGGCTTGCAAAATAGGAAAGCTGTTACTGCCGCTGCTGACCGCTCAGAAAAGCCGCTGCTGGCCGCTGCTGGAAAAAGTCTTTATCTGAGGAGTTGCCACCGCTTCCCCTGCCTGAAGCAAGCTGCCTGAGAGGTTTGGAGACCAACTTCCAAGTTGGAAGAGCCCCTGAGTTAGGAGTGCAAGGGTCTACAAACCTGGCAAGTTTAAGGCTTGTGGACTTCAACTCCCATTCCTGAGGTAGCATGATTGAAGGAGGAATTCTAGGAGTTGAAGTCCATAAGTCTTGAAGCTGTCAAGTTTGAAGTTTGTAAAAAGTGTACATGGTTTTAAACAGCATACTTGGTTGTAAAAAGTACAGTATTCTGCTACACTGGTATTTTATTAAATAATATAATATTGCACCATTTGGTTCAGAATACATTTTTCCTTGTTTTCCTCCTCTAAAATCTAGGTGCGCCTTATACACCGGTGTGTCTTATACACTGAAAAATACAGTATATGAATTTCACACTTCTCCCCCCCTCCTTCTAAAAAGTACAATCCCATTTTGTTTTTTACTTTAAAATAAGGTATGTGCAGTGTGCATAGGGATTTGTTCAGTTGATTTTATAGTCCGGCTCTCCAACAGTCCGAGGGATGGTGAACTGGCCCCTGTGTAAAAAGTTTTGGGACCCCTGTTGTGGGTGCTTCATTACTGGAGGTTTCTAAGAGACTTTCTCAGCCACTTGTCTGAAATAGTATAGGGCAGGGGTCTCCAACCATGGCATCTTAGGCTTGTGGACTTCTGCTCCCAGAGTTTATTTATTTATTTATTGGATTTGTATGCCGTTCCTCTCCGTAGACTCGGGGCGGCTAACAACAATGATAAAAACAGCATGTAACAATCCAATACTAAAACAACTAAAACCCTTATTATAAAACCAAACATACACAGAAACATACCATGCATAAATTGTAATGGCCTAGGGGGAAGGAATATCTCAACTCCCCCATGCCTGGTGGTATAAGTGAGACTTGAATAGTTTACGAAAGACAGGGAGGGAAGGGGGGCAGTTCTAATCTCCCGGGGGAGTTGGTTCCAGAGGGCCGGGGCCGCCACAGAGAAGGCTCTTCCCCTGGGGCCCGCCAAACAACATTGTTTAGTCGACGGGACCCGGAGAAGGCCAACTCTGTGGGACCTTATCGGTTGCTGAGATTCGTGTGGTAGCAGGCAGTTCCAGAGGTAATCTGGCCCAATGCCATGTAGGGCATTAAAGGTCATGACCAACACTTTGAATTGTGACCGGAAAGTGAGCGGCAGCCAATGCAAGCCAGAGTGTTGAAGAAACGTGGGCGAATCTTGGAAGCCTCACGATGGCTGTTGCGGCTGCGTTCTGCACGATCTGAAGTTTCCGAACACTTTCCAAAGGTAGCCCCATGTAGAGAGCGTTGCAGTAATCGAACCTCGAGGTGATGAGGGCATGAGCGACTGTGAGCAATGACTCCCAGTCCAAATAGAACCGCAACTGGTGCACTAGGCAAACCTGAGCAAACGCCCGCCTCGTCATAGCCGAAAGATGATGTTCCAATGTCAGCTGTGGATCGAGGAGGACGCCCAAGTTGCGAACCCTCTCTGAGGGGGTCAGTAGTTCCCCCCTCCAGGGTGGAACTACTGACCGATGGGCAGATGGAATTGTCCTTGGGAGGCAATACCCACAGCCACTCCGTCTTGTCTGGGTTGAGTTTGAGTTTGTTGACACCCATCCAGGCCCCAACAGCCTCCAGGCACCGGCACATCACTTCCACTGCTTCGTTGACTTCGTTGAGTTCCTCAGCCAGCTCTGGGAGTTGAAGTCCACAGGCCTTAAAAATTGCCAAGGTTGGAACTCCCTGGTATAGGGGGTATCCTGCTTCAATAGAGGGCTGGATTAGAACATCTTCAAGGTCCCTTCCATTCCATCCCCATTATTTCCATACTACAGTATTATATTCTATTTTACACCAAGGCAAGTTCCATACTTTTATGAACTATTATTTTCCCTGCTTAGCAATTCCAAATCCCAGAATTTCCCTAGACAGCATGTAGGCTGGAGTATTCTAGGAATTGAAATCCACACATCAAGTTGCCAAGTTTGAAAAGGACTATCATAAAGAGGTTGGGTTTTTTTTATTCTTAAGACTACACTATCTTCTGTTAGTTATGATTCCCATATTCTTTGATAACCATCTTAAGGAACTTGTGTAAAGACAGGTCACCTGACCTTTCTTAAAATGTGATAAAACACTGGATAAGAATTAAGACTTTTCCTCATTTGCAGTTAGCCTTAATGTAAAGGTGCCGTGTATCCTTTTTTCCCTTGTTACCTAATGATTTTTCATCCCTTTCACCAGAAATGGGTTCGGCCTGATGCTTTATAACTGCCTGAAGTTGGTGCAGGTGTGACCTAGGGTCCTTGTCCTCTACAGCCACTCTCACCTGGGCATCAGTTAGTCTCTCTGTCTTTCCTGCTAGCCTTTTCCATTGTGCCCAACACATTTCAAAATCTGTTCCGAGCTCAACATGTTTTAATGTATCCATATGAAAAAATTATGGGAGGCTGTTGTGGTTAGCTTTGGCTCAGCTCCTACCCCAAGGACTGTGGATGTGGGGGAGACATCCACATGCTGCAGGCCTGTTTTGCCCCGGTGGAATCTGATGATAAAGGCTCCTCTGACCAAGAAGACATGAGTGACAGGGAGGAGAGTATGGCAGACAGCTCAGGAGATCAATTATCTAGCTCCTCCTTGGATTCAGAACAAGAGTTAATGATACAGCCACGCATGCGGAGGGCGATGCATAGGCAACAAAAACAGATTATTATCAAAGAAAATGAGGCCACCTGTGGTTGGGTGGGGCTGTGGTCATTAGTGGGGCTGCTATAAAGAGCAGCCTCTGGGTTTGGCCATTGTGGAGGATTATCTGATCATTGTGGTTCATGACTGCGTTACTGACTTTGACTTTTTGTGTGCTGATTTTTCCCTGCTTTGAAACTAAACCAGAGCAAAGTGTGTTTCACTTTGTGAAAGAAGGACTTTGAATTGCCTCACAGCTGCAAGCTAAGTATCACAGGACTGATAAGGGACTTGTATAAATTACCAGTTTGTTTGGAGACTAGTGCTCTTTGCTATACCAAAAGAGGACTTAGTTTAAGTGAATTTTCATTATAAAGAACATTATTTTGAATTTTCAAACGTGGGTGTGTCTGAAATTTGTACCTGTGAATTTTTGGGAGGATTCTACCAGAGAGCCCGACAGAACAGAGGCCATGCGGTGAAATGGGAAATCTGATTTTGCTGGGCAGCTACCCTGATATCACTGACAGGTTTGGGAAAGCAGCATAACAGTCTGAACTGGTAGAAAACGACAATTCTCCTGCATCTGAAGCTATGCTTGATTTGTCAGAGAGCAAATCTTCAGATGATCCCATATTATTTGAATAAATCCTGTTGGAAGAAGTAGGTAACACACACACACACACACAATGCAGACTGCAAAATGTGGAGAGGAAGGGATCACAAGAGAGTTGAGAATATACACTGCAATGCATTGATTCCAGAGCTGAGAGGCAGAAGTACACTAGGCAGTAGTATTTTTCCTATTGTGTGCCTGCTTACTGTTTTGTAATCTCTCGTCCAATTTCTCCGTTCTTGTGAAGGGGGGGGGGGAGAGAAATGGGTCAAACACAGCAGAGATTGGCTACCAAAATTGCTCTAAAACAAAAAAAAATACTTCAAAAAAACAGAGAAATGACTTAATAGTATTTTATGTTATCATTTCTTTCCTTTTTATGATGAGAACAAAATATGCAACTCCGATTTTATGTTATAGGACAAAACTTCACCTACATCTGAGTTGTTGCAATAAGATAAAGAAATGTGATGGTCGTTTTGTTTCAAAATTTTTGTATTATTCATGCTATAAGGAATTTTATGAGGCAAACTACTTTTCTAACATGAATTGCCTTGACAAGCCAGTTGTGCTAACTACATTTTTTAGCCAGACAGGTGAATATAATTTTAAAAACTGAAACACGGTTGAAGGTAGTTTGGGACAGTATACTGCAGTTTTGTATTGAATTATTCAAATTAATGAATAAAATAAAATTTTGGAGAACTCATTCCTTTTTGCACACGTAGTTGTTGACTATAAAGGAAAAGTCAGACACACATTCTGTCCTGCCGTAAATAGTTCTGCATTTAAGAATTTGCCATTCTTACAGATATTGAATTGTGATTGTCTTCAGAGACTCTGAATATTTTGCAGTAATTATGAAAGAGTGGAATCAATATTTAAAATGCTTAACTTTATTTCAACATATTTGACAAACATCTACAATTTACTTTGTACAATTTTGAAACAAATATTTTTACCAGGAAATACATTTATTACGACCAAAATTGCTTATAATGTAAAAAAGTCCATCTATTTTCTATTTTTCTTAGCAGAAATATATCAACATTTCAAGTTCCCGATTTTAATGTCTTTTTTCCAGTGAACCATTTTTCACTCTTTTCCAGTGAACTATTAGTTGCTTAACTCTAGACTTTTTCCAAGTTTAAAAACCATTATTTAAAAATCAGAATTTCAGAAGAGGTAAATTTTCTTTATTTCCTTCAGGACTTAGTTTGATCAAAGGAGAGCTCAGATCTATTAGCTAGAAGTAGAAAATATATAATTAAAACATTGACTAAGCACAACTTTTACATTCTTGGAAATATAAAGAACCCAATCTGTTAGCAAATCTACATTAACAGTGCAGTTTTGATTACAACCAATTGCACCCAATTCAAATATTATATAGCTTATTAATGCCATGTTTTGGCAGAATTTTGAGGTTAAATTTTCTAATATTACATGAAATATATATAACATCAGATTGGACAAAGCTTAAAATATATAGTTGAGTGCCTCTAAATGTAAAATATACGCAATTAAACTTTATCATCAACACACACTTACAAACAGTATTGAGGGTGAGATAAAAATAACCTTATTTTATAGGGTTCCAAGTCACCTGTACTTTATAATTAAGCTTAACAATTATTTAACAGGCAAACCTAAAGCTTGCCAATTGCCTAGCCCACTTATTACCAACCTCTGAAATTTCTGACAAGCTTACAGTTCTCTCTGCAAATTGCAAGCATGGAAATTATCTAAATACAGTGGTACCTTAAGATACGAACTTAATTGGTGCCGGGGGGAGGTTCGTAAGACGAAAGGTTCGTAAGATGAAACATTGTTTCCCATAGGAAACAATGTAAACTCAATTAATCCGTGCAACAACAAAAAAAAACCCGCAAAAAACCGCTGCCGCCCGGCTGTCACCTTTTAAAACAGCCGTGTGGCAGGAGATAGGCCTTGAGTTTTTGGCTGGGGGGGGAGAAGTAGGACCTTCCTAACTCCCCCCCCCCAGCCACAAGGAGCGGCGAAGCGGCGAAGTGACGTGGAGGAATGAAGTGACGTCCTGCTCATCGCCCGTGTCTGGCAGAAGCTTCTGCCCGAGTGCTCTTGGCCGGCGGGATTCAAAGTGCTGGGGTGGGAGGTGTCCCGACAGCTCCCCCCCCACCCCAGCACTTTGAATCCCGCCGGCCAAGACCACTCGGGCAGAAGCTTCTGCCAGACACGGGCAATGAGCGGGATGAGCGGCGCGGAAGCCGCTTGCAGCAGCTGCCACGGCCACCGGCTTCCGCGCCGCTCATCCCGCTCATTGCCCGTGTCTGGCAGAAGCTGCCACCTGAGCGCTCTTGCCCAGCGGGAGGCGAAGCACTGGGGTGGAGGGGCTGTCGGGACACCCCCCACCCCAGCACTTTGAATCCCGCCAGCCAAGAGCACTCGGGCAGAAGCTTCCCCCTCATCGCCCGTGTCTGGCAGAAGCTTCTGCCCGAGTGCTCTTGGCCGGCGGGATTCAAAGTGCTGGGGTGGGAGGTGTCCCGACAGAAACGGGCTCCGAAGCGGCGCAAAGTTATCCTGTCTCTCCACCTCCTCCCCCTGCGGCCGCCTTCCCAAAGGAGCCTTCTGGCTGCCCAGGGGGCGGAGTTAGCTTTGTGCCAGGGGAGCGGGGGCTGACACCCGAGCGCTCTTGCCCAGCGGGAGGCGAAGCACTGGGGTGGGGGGTAGGGCTGTTGGGACATCCCCCACCCCAGCACTTTGAATCCCGCCGGCCAAGAGCACTCGGGCAGAAGCTTCCCCCTCATCGCCCGTGTCTGGCAGAAGCTTCTGCCCGAATGCTCTTGGCCGGCGGGATTCAAAGTGCTGGGGTTGGAGGTGTCCCGACAGCCCCACCCCCACCCCAGTGCTTCGCCTCCTGATGGGCAAGAGCGCTCGGGTGGCAGCTCCCGCTCCCCCGGCACAAAGCTAACCCCACCCCCTGGGCAGCCAGAAGGCTCCTTTGGGAAGGCGGCCGCAGGGGGAGGAGGTGGAGAGACAGGATAACTTTGCGCCGCTTCGGAGCCCGTTTCTTTCCTGCTGCCACTATCTTCTTGAAGGTTTTCCCAACGAAGCGCTGCGCTGGGCTCTGAAGTGGCGCAAAGTTCTCCCTGCCTCCTCTGCAGTTGGGAGGCTCCTTGGGGAAGGTGGCAGCAGAGGAGGCAGGGAGAACTTTGCGCCACTTCGGAGCCCAGCGCTGGGCTCCGAAATGGCGCAAAGTTCTCCCTGCCTCCTCTGCTGCCACCTTCCCCAAGGAGCCTCCCAACCGCAGAGGAGGCAGGGAGAATTACCAACCTCTGAAATTTCTGACAAGCTTACAGTTCTCTCTGCAAATTGCAGGCATGGAAATTATCTAAATATATGGATATTATAACACTGCAGGATAGCTTGACAGTGTCTTCATTTGTTTTCACAGGAAATTAAATAATTTGGATTCTATCAAAGTTCACCTATTTATTATTTATTTATTTATTTATTGGATTTGTATGCCGCCCCTCTCCGTAGACTCGGGGCGGCTAACAACAGTGGTAAAAACAACATGCGACAATCCAATACTAAAACAGCTAAAAACCCTTATTTTAAAACCAATCTACATACAAACTTACCATACATAAATTGTAGAAGCCTAGGGGGAAAGAATATCTCAGTTCCCCCATGCCTGACGACAGAGGTGGGTTTTAAGAAGCTTACGAAAGGCAAGGAGGGTAGGGGCTATTCTAATCTCTGGGGGGAGTTGGTTCCACCTATGTTATAGAACAGTTCAATGAAGACTAACAATTGAAGTGGAAACCAGAAATTTACCTTTTAATATTGCTACCGGATAATACTGGATTTGATTGCAATATTCTGGCAACTTCATTTTCTGAAGAAAAAAAAAATAAGCAGAAAATACAGTTGAAGTGTTCACATTAATTTTCTTCGATACATAGTCAATTGCTTAATGTAATTCTAATCTCTTTTTTTGCCAGCGTGTACAATGGCATGTTAAGCGCAGAATCAACATTCTCCAAAAGTTAGCATAATTTAATGCATTAAGATTAATTTCCTTACCTCGCTTTAGGTTTGGAGCTGCTGCTTTAGAGTTAAGTTTGAAATTTGAACTTCTACTTGCATTTCCTGATATGTTTTTTGATAATACTTTCTGAAGACCAGAATCTAAACTTTTCTGCAGATTACTGCCTGCACTCTCAGATTTCAGGGTAGCTTTATATTTGGGTATATTCACAGGATTTCCTTTAGCACATTTGGTTGTGGGTTGTTTTCCAGATGCATCAGAGTGGGCAGCATTCACTGAAAATCCTCTTATAGGTTTAACTATGGAAATCTTGCTTGTTACAGAAGAGTGCCTTGTTCTGACTAGGAAATAAGACAGTACAGACTGCATTATCATAATTGTAATCAAGCTTTTTTTTTAATATCACAAAAATAGGCACCAGTCCATTACAATATTCCGGATAGCAATAAACATGTTTGTACAGTGGTACCTCTACTTACGAACTTAATTCGTTCCGTGACCAGGTTCTTAAGTAGAAAAGTTTGTAAGAAGAAGTGATTTTTCCCATAGGAATCAATGTAAAAGCAAATAATGTGTGCAATTGGGGAAACCACAGGGAGGGTGGAGGCCGTTTCCTCCTAGGAGATTCCTAGAGGCCCCATGGAGGCTTCTCCCCACCTTTTCTGGCCCTGATTCCTCCCAGTTGATTCCTAGAGAGGCCCCACGGAGGCTTCTCCCCACCTTTTCCGGCCCTGTTCCCCCCCAGGCAATTCCTAGAGAGGTCCCATGGAGGCTTCTCCCTGCCTTTTCCGGTTACAGTTTCGAAGGCTCGGGTTTGTAAGTGAAAAATAGTTCTTGAGAAGAGGCAAAAAAATCCTGAACACCCAGTTCTTATCTAGAAAAGTTCGTAAATAGAGGCGTTCTTAGGTAGAGGTACCACTGTATATAAAATCACAAAAACAATGTGCGCTCCTTGTGCAAACTGTATCCCTACTAGCAGATATTTGTCATGATGCTGCATGCAAAAATGAAAAATAGATAACAGCATTCCATATGTCCCCAGACATATATTATTTTATAAGTGATCACTTTGGCTGGACTAGAGTTACTGTACCCCAATACCCTTCACCCCAACCACTGGAGCAATCCAGGAGGATGCTACTGTCACAAAGGAATCTGAAGCCATATAAGAAAATAAGATTACTTCCTTTCTTTCACACGTATTATCCATCTGGGTCACCAAGTTTATTTATGTCTTAAAATAGCATCTGAACCTAGCTTTGTCTTGCTATGAACATACAAGTCATTGTTCTTACTTAATTAGAATATTAATCAACACATTTTAAAGACATCATTACCCATGAATCAAACCAGATAGGAGCAATTCAGACTCAGATCTGTATAATTCTTAGAGATATTTATTTGATAGAGCAGTACACTGGTACCTCTACTTAAGAACGCCTCTACTTAAGAACTTTTCTAGATAAGAACGGGTGTTTAAGATTTTTTTGCCTCTTCTTAAGAACCATTTTCTACTTAAAACCCAAGGCCGGAAAAATTTCCCAGGAAACTTGAGAGCGGCACGAAGACCTGGCCAGCTTCCTACCATTCCCCCTGGTTTTCTCTCTCTGGTGCAGTGTATGGGAGGCAGCTTTGCACCGGGTGTATGGGAGGCACGTGCTCCTCCTCGCCGCCTCAGAGTCCTTCTGGGTTTTTTTAAGCCTTAAAGTTGGGATTTTTTTTATTCCCCTCACCTCACCTTCTTCCTTTGGCAGCGACTGTCCTCCTCCTCTTCTTCCTCCTCCTCCTCCCACCCAAATTCCGAGCTTTTATTTCTTTTACATTGATTCCTATGGGAAAAATTGCTTCTACTTACAAACGTTTCTACTTAAGAACCTGGTCACGGAATAAATTAGGTTCTTAAGTAGGTGTACCATTGTGATTTATTGTACTTGTCTTTTATGTTCTGATACATTTACAATCAGTTTTAACATATTTAAAAGCATTTGCTATTAAATTTCACACTTTTAAAATGCTGCTAAGATGCTTGTGCTGTTGAATTTACTCAAGAGAAGCATCGTTGTCATTGTACTTTAATGCAGTTTTGTCTTCTATGAATAGCTGTGGCTCCTGCCTTCCCCTTCCCCACTCAGTGTGCAACTCTGACTACTTGAACATGTTTTCATTAAGTCACAGTTCCCATTCCATGCTATGCACTAGAATCAAACTACAACTGAATAATTACCACTTCCTCTTTTAGGAGAAATTGACAGACTTGAATTGAAACTTGAATTTATGCTGGAAATAGAGGAGGAAGATGAAGTATTTCTTCCTCTATGAACATTAGTAGGTTTCAGTTGTCTCGTTTTCATTTCCAACTGTAAAGACAATGATAAATTATTTGGCTGTATGCTAAAAAAATACAATCAGGTATATTATTCTGGCCATTATGCTTTGATTTTTTTTTTCTCATCAAATTGCATCTCTCTACCTGAATAACTGCAATTGTAAGTACATGGCTATCTCTTCCATTCCATTATAGTAGAGGTCCCTAACCTTTGGTCTGTGGCCCAGTGCCGGGTCCGTTGGGAACCAGACCAGGCAAGTAATGCATGTGCAAAACCATGCCCCTCCTTTCCCACAATGTTGGTCCACAGAGGCAGAAAGATTGGGTACTGCTTCATTAATAGCATATGGATTTTCTTCTGTTTAGTATAAAAAATAAGGTCAAATTAGAACTTGCTTCTTCGCAAATTACATTTCTGTATCAATTTTCTCATCTTGATACATTGCATGGGAGAAAATCAAAACAGTTCTCAAAGATACACTAGTTAAAATGTATTTTTTAATTAACTTGTTATGTTAAAAGTTTAAATCATGGAAAAAGTACTTTCAGATAAAATACTGAAATGACATGTATTTGAACATCCAAATTGATTGATTAAAAAGTATTCACCTTGCTGGGAGTAGGGAGAGTTCTCTTGCTTGGCATGGATGAACTGGTAGAAAATGACAATTCTCCTGCATCTGAAGCTACGCTTGATTTGTCAGAGAGCAAATCTTCAGATGATCCCATACTGTTTGAGTAAATCTTGTTGGAAGAACTAGGCAATTTTCCTTGCTTGGGCTGCAAGATTTGGATTTGAAATATTTGTAAAACAAATAAATATCAGAATACGAAAATCTCATGTTATTTCTATTAAATGAAAACTATCTTGAATAGTTTTGCCATCAAACTATAATCAGGCTATTAGTTAAGGGGATCAAGTGATATGTTATTAGAATGCAAATATTAAACATTCCAATTTTATGAAATCCAATTCATTTACGCTCTCCCTACTCTCCAAAGTATACAACTGTCTGAAATACAGTTGGAAGTGTAGAGTACAGTGTTCCCTCGATTTCCGCGGGTTCGAACTTCGTGAATAGCCTATACCACGGTTTTTCAAAAAATATTAATTAAAAAATACTTCATGGTTTTTTTCCCTATACCATGGTTTTTCCCACCCGATGACGTCATATGTCATCACCAAACTAATAATTTTTGCAAATAAATAACAAACAAAATAATTATTGTTAATAAATAATTATGTTTATAAATATCAGGATCACTAAGTGTCTTATTCAATGGTGAGTACCAGTAATAATGGTGAGTAAATGGTTGTTAAGGGAATGGGAAATGGTAATTTAAGGGTTTAAAGTGTTAAGGGATGGCTTGTGATACTGTCCATAGCCAAAAATGGTGTATTTACTTCTGCATCTCTACTTCGCGGAAATTCGACTTTCGCGGGCGGTCTCGAAACGCATCCCCAGCGGAAATCGAGGGAACACTGTATATTGAAAAGCATTTTTCTCAAGTAATACTGAATACTTCATAATGAATCAGCATGAATTAAAACACTCATTTAAGTCTTAAGATAACGGTGTGACCTGGTCAGACTTTGGAATGACTTTGAATTTAAAAGGCAGGTCTTCTGCTTTGCAATGTCTCTTCTTATGAAGACAAAGCTCCTTTCCGCTGCTGACTCATTCAAAATGGCATACCAGTTCATAGTCATGTTTCATAACCAGGCACACCAAAAAGGTTTGAACTAGAACCTTTGAAGGTCTATTTATGTTAAAGCAGAACTAACCATATTTCAAGAAATTGGGGGAACAACTGATAAACCATCTTCAAAAGCCTCAGGTTCTCTCATGTAACTCTCTTACTTGGCATCTTTAAAGTTTTGCTCTCCCCTCCTGTTCAAAGTTTCTAATTCAAATGTCAGGCTAAATGCATTTTTGCAGTAACACCATTAGCAATAACAATTAGACTTATGTACCACTTCACAGTGCTTTACATCCTTCTCTAAGTGGATTAGTGTCAGCATATTGCCCCTTCCCAATCTCAGAATGATGGAAAGCTGAGTCAACCTTGAGCAGGTGAGACTCAAACTGTTGAACTGCTGGCAGCCGGCAGTCAGCTGAAGTAGCCTGCAGTACTGCATTCTATCCACTATGCTACCACGGCTCTTAAACATTAGGCACTTAAATAAGCAATAAGATTCTTAGATTAAGAGAGTTGAAAGGGATCTTGTAGGTCACCTAGTAGGCCATCACCTCCCGCCTGAGCAAACTCTACACCATTTCTTAATAAATTATCCTAGCCTCAAACTATATCTACCAATACTCATCACTTTCAACTAACATTCTGACCAATCCAGGAAATACACAAATGTTTCAGATTCAAACAATAACCTTAAAAATCAGGAGCACAGAGCTACATGCTTTCTCAAAAACAGAAACATAAAATATCAACAAACTCACAGATTTACATACCAAGTAGACAGAAAAATTCTATTCTACTTAGAATTAGATTGTAATATCATGACACAACTGAAAGCTTAGGTATAATACAAAATAAAAACCTTTACCTCGCCTGCTACTAAGTAGTTGTTATTTCTAAGTGCAGGTGATGCTTTTACAGTCTGAAATTTGCTTTTTTTAAGGCTTGTGTTATTCTTTGCTTGGGGTGAGGATACAGTGTCCATTTTAGGTAACTTGTCTGTTTTAGCAGGACTTGGGGCATTTAGAGACACTTGGGGAGAACGTGGGCTGTCCATTATTGCGACAGGTTGCCGTAAACCCTTCTGAAGTTGCTTGCTTGGGCTTTCCCAAAGACAGTATGTCTCTCTTCTAGTGTTTGTTGGAATTTTATCTGCCCCTATTCCTTTTTCAAAGATTTTCAGTTTTGACTTTGATTCTTTCACAAACTTTTCAACAATCGCTGTCTTTTCCTCCTTCAGACAAATAGTATTATTTTTTTCTATTTTGTTTCCATTTTTAAGCTGCAGAGCTAGCAAGTGAGCTTCTTTAAATATTTCCACAAATTTATCTCCTGCAGGAGGGCTCCAAGGGAGGTCATGTGCATGTGATCGAATTTGACTTTCTCCGTGGGATTCAAGGTACACAGCAATGCATTTTTCTTTATGGCCCACTGGTCCAATAAAAACTTCATCTTCATTTCCACTATAACGGAGATAAATTAAGTCAGGTCCACATACTTCTCTCCATTCTTAATGCACCTTGATTTTAATGCTAATTTTACCTTGTGGGAGATAGTGAAAGGTCAAAATCAAATTTTTCTTCAGTCAGGAGGTGAAAATCTGAAATTGCAATAGTACATCATACATTACTATTGTAACATTTATAATGGTTAGTGAGATGGGTGGCATATAAATTTAATAAACAAACATACCTGGGATTCACTTTTTTTCCTACAGGAACCAAATTATTATTCAGCACCCCTTCAAATTATTGTACCATATTGCCTCAAACAGGCATTGGTTTCATGAACTTTCAGTTTACTGGATTGACTCTGCTTAACAGATATTCACAGGATAGGAACATCTATTTATTTATTCATATTAATCGAATGAACGCGTTACTAATTGGTGTGGAACCTATGTTAATAGCATTTATAATAGGAAAGATATTTGTTAGCAAGTCAGCTTCTTTTGAACTTTTATCCTAAAAAAATTTCAATGCAGGAAGTGTCTACATATAGCAAATGCCTTGGTTAAAACATTAGCTTTAACAATAAGCAAAAGTAATGATAAGAAATAAAATTATCTTTGGTTATTTTCATTAGGGATTTTAAACATGATACTCAACTTATGACCGTAATTGAGTCCAAAATTTATATTGTTAATTGAGAAATTTGTTGAGTTTTGCCCCATTTCAGTGTTCCCTCTAATTTTTTTTTGGAGTGGACGGAAAAGTATAGTGTCTGAGCGGCAGTCCCTTCGGGACTGGGCGGCACAGAAATAATAAATAAATAAATAAATAAACAAACAAACAAATAAAAAACCCACCCTGTTTTGACTCAGAGAATTTCAAAATAAAATACTGTACTGTGTGTCTATAACAGTGAGCTCATAATAGGGCAACTCTATCAATATCAAAATGCCACTTAAATAGTTGAGCTAGATTCAAACTAGATTTTGATTTTCTTTCTTTCTTCCTTACTCCCATTCTTTTTCTTTCTCTTTTCCTTCCTCTCTTTTTTCTATCTGTTTCTCTCTCTTCCTCTCTTCCTCTCTCTCTCCTTCGTCTCACTCTTTCCCTCTTCTGGGCAGGTTTGGAAAACTCTGAGTTGATGATGATTTTTAAGTGAGCGATGGCTCACTGCTCAGCTTAGAGGGAACTATGCCCCATTTTACAATTTTTCTTGCCATATTTAAGTGAATTGTTTGTAAAATTAATATGGCTTTCCCATTGACCTTGCTTGTCAAAAGGTTGCAAAAGGTGATCACATGACCCCGGAATACTGCAACTTTCCTAAATGTGAGTCAGTTGCCAAGCATCTAAATTTTGATCATGTCACCATGGGGAAGCTGCAACAGTCATAAAGTGTGAAAAACAGTCATAGGTCACTTTCTCCAGTGTCGTTGTAACTTTTAACATGCACTAAATGAACTGTTTTAAGTCAGGGACTAACGGACATTTTCTTTGTGTTTCTGGCAGATAGTGATGTAAGAATTTGCAAGCTGATCAATAAATGAGCTGGGCTGGTGCAGCAGGTAGAGTGCTGTACTGCAGGCCACTGAAGCTGACTGTAGATCAGCGGTTCAAATCTCATCACCGGCTCAAGGTTGACTTGGCCTTCCATCCTTCCGAAGTGGGTAAAACGAGGACCCGGATTGTGGGGGCAATATGCTGGCTCTGTTAAAAAGTGCTATTGCTAACATGTTGTAAGCTGCCCTGAGTCTAAGGAGAAGGGCGGCATAAAAATCAATCAAACAAACAAATAAATAATAGATGTAATGGGATGTCCTGGGTGCAGAAAAGGACACCCTGGAAGAAACTACCCTGTTATCATCATCATAATTATTATTAATAATAACAATAATAATAATAATAATAATAATAATAATAATAATAATAATAATTTATTATCTCCAAGGATTTGGAGCGGCTCACAACAGCAACAAAATACAATATAATACAAATCCAATATTAAAACTAATTTAAAAACCCATTATTACTAAAAAAACATTCAATTCTACACAATCACACCATTCTCAAATGCTAGGGTCAGAGAGATGGGGGAGGGGGGAAAAGAGGATTAGTCCCCCCATGCCTGGTGGCATAAATGCGTCTTTAACATCTTGCAGAAGGCAAGGAGGGTGGGGGCAATTTGAATCTCTAGGGGGGAGGTTGATTCGAGGGCCAGGGCCACCACAGAGAAGGCTCTACCCCTAGGTCCCGCCAGACGTCATTGTTTAGTCGACAGGACCTGGAGAAGGCCAACTCTGTGGGACCTAATTGGCCGCTGGGATTTATGTGGCAGAAGGCGGTAGGTATTCTGGTCCGATGCCATGTAGGATCCATGTCATGGATCTGTCAAGCTGTTTCTCTTACCTTCAAGTGGACTTAGATTGATTTTTGTATCTTTCTGTAAAGTCACAACAGAATAATTATGTCAGAAGATACCGTATGACATATTGTTTTAACACCTACCATTGGAAGGAACATCTATTGTTTTACATTCTGAATCCAATGTTTTTCTGTCTTCCATGGTATCGCTGCAAAATAGTTTCACATCTCATGTTAGATATTAAATAATTAAAACTATTACATTGTTTTTCCAAAAATTAATTGAGAGTAATAATAAAAATGGTCAAAGAGCTGTTATAATCCCAACGTTTTTCTGTATTGCACTATAAGAAACTTAAATATTCTAAACATATTATTAATGGCCCAATTGACTGAAGTTTGGTTCTTCTATTTAGTATTTACATCCATCATATGTACATCCATCATCATATTTATTTCTATTGTTTAATGTGACAGCAGAGGTACAGTATAGCAAATATCCTGGTTTGATAGGAACCAGGAAACCTTTCCCTGCATTTTACAGTAGACAAACTAGAGCCTATTTATGAATTTGAAGCTTTGTATAAGTCAGATTAGAGTTAAAATTTCCTGGACGTGGTTGCAGATACTACAAGGGGGGGAAAACATCATCTCAATTTAAATCACATTAAAAGTAGTAACTTTGAAAGGAATGATAAAATAAAATGTACATGTGTTCATAAAAATTGTGAATCAGTAATTTCTCACCTCCAGAAGGAATTCTGAAAAATCCCTTTTACCAACAAAACAGAGGCCCATGCTCTAAAATAAAACACAATTGATAGTCACCCTTTAGATATTTTGAAAGTTCAAATAACAATATATTATCTCGAGCTATTCCCACCTACAAATCCACCTATCTAGAAACATGCCAGATGCACAAATAATCTTAAAGAAAATGAACTTTAAGAAAAATGAACAATAGGAAATGCTGATGGTTCAAAGAAAAATATGTGCACAGCAGCAGATTATCCTACTTTCACCTGCAATGAAAGATGGCAGAACTAATGTCTGAATTAGAAACAATCAAAACACTAAAATGGCACAATTGGTAATTTTATCTAGAAATATGATCAATGAAAAGAACAACTCTTGGTCATTCCCAGATTGCAAAGGCATCTAAACCAAGGTTTTTCAAACTTGGGTGATTGTTGGCTGGGGGGTAGGGTTGTTGTAGGCCTCACATTTTAATGGAACAGCAGCTCTTCCACATATGGACCAAGATATGAAGCATGAAGAGGGAAATGGATGTGCAAGATTGAAAAAGACTGTTCTAAGTTCTGATTGTGCCCCCACCACCACATAGTGATTGAATCCTTTGAGTAGGAAATGTTACCATGCCTCTTTTTTTTTCAACACATGATAAAGCTGGTGTTCTGCAGCTATCTTCTTCACAAAGTCTTTTGTGGTTTTCTGCAAAGCTTCTTGAGAAATCTGGCTGAGAAAGAATGTTTGGTCTTTTTTGTAATCAGCTCCCTGAAGAAGTTTGACAGCTGCAAGAGGAAGAGAAAAATACAACAGATTGAATAAAGCTGATTGGCTACACTTCCTATTTCTTTCACATTTTTTATTTATTTATTTATTTATTATTTAGATTTGTATGCCGCCCCTCTCCGAAGACTCGGGGCGGCTCACAACAAGATATAACAAATCATAAATAATTCAATAACTTTAAAATATTTAAAGATTTAAAAGAACCCCATATACTAACAGACACACACACAAGCATACCATGTATAAAATTGAACAAGCCCGGGGGAGGTGTTTCAATTCCCCCATGCCTGACGGCAAAGGTGGGTTTTAAGGAGTTTACGGAAGGCAGGAAGAGTAAGGGCAGTTCTAATCTCTGGGGGGAGTTGGTTCCAGAGGGCCGGTGCCACCACAGAGAAGGCTCTTCCCCTGGGGCCCGCCAACCGACATTGTTTAGTTGACGGGACCCGGAGAAGGCCCACTCTGTGGGACCTAATCGGTCGCTGGGATTCGTGCGGCAGGAGGCGGTCCCGGAGATATTCTGGTCCAGTGCCATGAAGGGCTTTAAAGGTCATAACCAACACTTTGAATTGTGACCGGAAATTGATCGGCAGCCAATGCAGACTGCGGAGTGATGGTGAAACATGGGCATACCTAGGTAAGCCCATGACTGCTCTCGCAGCTGCATTCTGCACGATCTGGAGTTTCCGAACACTTTTCAAAGGTAGCCCCATGTAGAGAGCATTGCAGTAGTCGAACCTCAAGGTGATGAGGGCATGAGTGACTGTGAGCAATGAGTCCCGGTCCAGATAGGGCCGCAACTGGTGCACCAGGCGAACCTGGGCAAACGCCCCCCTCGCCACAGCTGAAAGATGGTTCTCTAATGTGAGCTGTGGATCAAGGAGGATGCCCAAGTTGCGGACCCTCTCTGAAGGGGTCAATAGTTCCCCCCCCCCCCAGGGTAATGGACGGACAGATGGGATTGTCCTTGGGAGGCAAAACCCACAGCCACTCCGTCTTATCCGTTTACCATACTTTGTTTACCATGTTGCACTCTGAAAATTGGGCCTTCAGTGAAATTGAGGAAGACGGGATATTAGAAGGGAAAGCTATTTCCTCATTTAAAAATGGACATCAAGTAGGTGTCAACTCTTAGCAACCACAGAGAAATTTCCCCCCATAATTACCGTATTTTTGGAGTATAAGATGCACCTTAGTTTTTGGGGAGTAAAATAGGGAAAAGAATCTGCTACCAGATATTCACCTGGCTAGCATCCTTGGTCTGGTCAGCTTCAGCATATTCTTTTATCCCCTGGTTAGGGCTTTAAAAAAACCTTATTCACAGAGAGTGACAATGAAAGAGCTTGCAAGCCAGTAAGAGCCGCGAAAATCATTAGCACCTGGTAAGGGCTGGAAAGAAACATTTGGAGCAAGTGGAGCAATGAAAAAAACCCTGCAAAGACTTAGGGCTTGGAAAACATTTTTTGCAAAGAGTAACAATGAAAGAGCTTGCAAGCGGGTAAGACCTGGGAACGTTGTTAGCACCTAGTTAGGGCTGGAAAGAAACATTCAGAGCAAGTAGAGCAATAAAAAAAACCTGCAAAGACTTAGGGCTTGGAAAACATTTTTTGCGAAGAGTAACAATGAAAGAACCTGCAAGGTAAGAGCTGGGAAGATCGTTAGCACCTAGTTAGGACTGGGGGGGAAAAGCTTCCAAAAAACCCCCCGTAAGAGTATAAGACAAACCTGAATTTTCAGCTTCTTAGGGAGGAAAAATGTGTGTCTTATACTCCAAAAAAATACAGTATCTGTTCCTAATCTGGTCTTTCAAATCTTCCAGTGGTGTGCTTACTGCCACTGTAACTGAGTCTATCTAATAAACTATGCTTCCTCCAGCTCCACTATTTGGTATATAGAAAAGACGCTGACTTTTATCAGTTATAATGTATCCTTGGCTCATCTCAATGGAAAAGTAGCTCCTCCAGCTATTGGCCAGACTTCAGGGGGACACCATGAAGTATGAAGAGAAGATTGCATGTGCAAAATGAGGTAGCAGAATGAAGGGCTATTGACATCAATGGGTTGAAAACCTTATTACTGCAAAGGCTGAGAAAAGACGGAACTACAGAGAGCGAAGGGGAAAAAGAAGGCAAATGAATGTTCCCTCTCTCCCTCCCTCCCCCTCTTTATCTCTATTTGTCTCTCTTGAAATCACAGAAAATAATAACATGATGGCAGAAAATCATAAAAGAAGCCAAGATACTATATGCCAACAGAACCAAAGTAATAAATAAGAAATGTGATTTTTCTTTCAAGTAATATTCAGTAAAAAGGCTCTTGATTATATGGTACTTTTGATATGATATAATATGATGTACTTTGATATGATAATATACTATTAAGTCAAATGCAGCAGATATCTAGCTGTTTCCTTTCTGCAAAAATGTAACATCAATTAGCTGTTGTTCTTCTTCATCTTGTTTTCCAATTTTAATCTGTATTCTAAGACTTTTGCAGACAAGATGCCATTCATGTCATTATATTGATTGATGCTACCCAAAGGTGCTTTTTCAAGAGGCAACTGGACTTCCTAGTTTTTCTTTGAAGATGTTTCACTTCTCATCCAGGAAGCTTCTTCAGCTGACTGGATGGTGGGGAATGGAAGGATTTATATACTTCTCAAAAAAAATAAACAACAGAATAAAACTCCAAGTAAATCAAACTTCTGTAAAATCAAACTGTCCACTTAGGAAGCTGATTGACAATCAATTTCACATGCTGTTGTGCAAATGGAATAGTTGTGCAAATGAAATATTCAATGAGAATATTTCATTCACTCAGATCTAGGATGTGTTATTTGAGTGTTCCTTTTATTTTTTTGGAGCAGTATATTTCTTGCAGGCAACTGGTCATTTTCATTCTTCTATAGCAGTGAAGGCAAACCTTTTTTGGCTCGGGTGCCCACACCTATAATGGAATGTGTCCCGTCCCCCCTCCCTGCACAAGAGCACAGCCCCCACAAGTTCGTTCCAGAACTTCCGGTTGGTCCATTGGGCCGTTTTTCACCGTCACCAGATTTCAGGAGGCTTTCCTGAACCTTGGGGAGAGAAAATGGACGAAAAGGTTGAAAATCAGCTGGCCAGCATGGAACTGACAAAGGGCAACGCCTCGCGTACCCTCAGATATGGCTCCGCATGCCACCTGTGGCACTTGTGCCATAGGTTTGCCATCACTGTTCTAGAGAGTCATGGAGGCCACCTGGAGGTTTATCTGTATCCTTGGGGTCACCTGAATAGTGCAAATGGGTGTGGAGCCTTCTTGACTGCAGGAGGTTTTCTCCACTGTGTCCCTTCACTGGCATAGGCTGTTGGGGAGGAGTTTGTTGTCTGCATTTTAAACGGAGGTGAAAATGGTTCCTGTAGTCCGGGGGTCGCCCAAACTTGGCAACTTTAAGACTTATGGATTTCAATTCCCAGAATTCTCCAGCCATCTACTGTAGTCTGTAATTTTTCTGGAAATCTGTTGGAAGCTTCTTGTATGGGAAGTGAAACATCTTCAAAGAAAAACAAGAAAGTCCAGTTGCCTCCTGAAAAACACCTTTGGGACAACCATGATCTGGATGGCAGAGAATGGATGCTACATATCTAATCTGGATTTAAACAGGGGAGCACTTACCGTTTCTTATTTCAAATCTATTTCTGAAAAGGCCTCGTGGTTTTTCGTTGTATATTTGCTGAAAAACTTCATTATCTTCCAGGGAGGTCCTTGCATAGTGTCCAGTTGCTAGTGCATCAGCTCCTGGAATAGTTTTGGAAAAAATAAAGGCAAATTAGATACAGTGATACCTCGTCTTACAAACGCCTCGTCATACAAACTTTTCGAGATACAAACCCGGGGTTTAAGATTTTTTTGCCTCTTCTTACAAACTATTTTCACCTTACAAATCCACCGCCGCTGCTGGGATGCCCAGCCTCCGGACTTCTATTCCCAGCGAAGCACCCATTTTTGTGCTACTGGGATTTCCCTGAGGCTCCCCTCCATTGGAAATACCACCTCTGGACCTCTGTGTTTTTGTGATGCAGCAGGGGAATCCCAGCAGTGCAAAAATGGGTGCTTCGCTGGTAATCGAAGTCTGGAGGTGGGGTTTCCCAGTGAGGGGAGCCTCAGTGAAATCGCAGCATTGCAAAAACACAGAGGTCTGGAGGTGGGGTTTCGAGGACTTCGGTGTTTTTGCGATGCTGCGATTTCACTGATGCTCCCTTCGCTGGGAAACCCCACCTCCGGACTTCCGTTGCCAGCGTAGCGCTCGTTTTTGCGATGCTGGGATTCCCCTGCAGCATCGCAAAAACACGGAAGTCCAGAGGTGGGGTTTCCCATGGAGGGGAGCCTCAGGGGAATCCCAGCAGTGCAAAAACGGGAGCTTCGGCTGGCAAAAGGGGTGGATTTTGGGCTTGCACGCATTAATCGCTTTTCCATTGATTCCTATGGGAAACATTGTTTCGTCTTACAAACTTTTCACCTTAAGAACCTCGTCCCGGAACCAATTAAGTTTGTAAGACAAGGTATCACTGTACTTTTATTTTAGCAAGACTTTTAATATATTTCACGACTTTTGTTTTTTATGACTTTCTTCATCTTATACTGAACCACTTTGGTAGGAGGAAACTTCACTGAATTCAATAATACTTTCTCTGAATACAAAAGTGTATGCCTGCACCTTCAATTAAGACACAAATTGATCTGAAAAGCCAGATCTTGATAGGCTGTAAAAAGATTATATGCCAAATTAGCACTGATTTCCACACCTTAGTTTTTCAGAATAGAAAACACCACAAACTAGAACTTATCAATGTTATTCATAGCATAGTGTAGGAAATAATTGAATTTGATGTTTTTATTACATATAATATCAGGATTAGGTGTCCGTCCAACTTCATATTCATTTAAAAGATAGCTGTAGGTGGAAATGTAAAAAAGAAATTGGCACATATTATCATACATGGTGGACATGTCCTGAGACTAAAATATTTTGGAACAAAGTGGAGAATTGGATAAATGAAATAACAAAGGAGAAGATTAAAAAATCTCCTGAATTTTTTCTATTGGGCATTTCAAATACAAAGTATAAAAAAGAAATTTATTATTTAATAATACATATATTGGTTGCGGCAAGAATAGTATTCGCACAGAAATGGAAAGAAAAGACAATACCAAAAGATGTTGAAGTGTTTAAAAAAATTATAGAATGTGCAGAATTAGATATGATGACTAAACGTTTGAATAATCAAACTGAAACAGAATTTTACAAAATATGGGACAAAGTATATGAGTGGTGGAATTTTAAAAATAGTATTAATAATTAAACATACAAGAATATATAACTATTTGAAGAATTATAAGATAGAATGAAATAGTATATAGTATAACCAAGTTAGAAGTGTTTTTTTATTTTTTCTGTATTACTAATATTTTCTTTTTTCTCTTTGTACAAGTATACAATATTTTAATAGATAAAGAAATTTAATTAATAGGCTTAATATTAAAAACATAGAGTTAAATTTAATAAGAATGTAATGTACACATGTGGCATTTCTATATTGATCTGATAACAGTTAGGGTTTTTATATTTTTGTATTAGTTAGACTTCGACGACAAGCGGAGCAATGGCAGCTCCTTAAATGTTTAATGTTGTATGTCTTTGTCCTTTTGAAAAACAATAAAAAAAATTTTTTTTAAAAAAAGATAGCTGTAGGTAAGGAAAAAAAATATATTAGAATGATTATGAATTTTTGGAAATGCAGAGGCATGTTTACTGCTCCACCAAGAATCCCAATTACTTGATATAAAGCTAAAACCTGAATCATATCAAATTCATCAGAAGCAGCTAACAGAATAGAGAAATCTCTTTGCCCTGACCAGATTTTACTGAAGTTGTTTCAGTTTATAATTAGCGCCTTATTTTAAATCATTTAAAAATGAAAAAAAGGATTGGTTTATAATAGTGTTTTTCAAATGACCCTGGGATGCTGCAACCATCATAAAAATATGCAGTTGCCATGTGCCCAAATTTTAATCATGTGACCAAGTGGATGCTGCGGCAGTCATAAGTGTGAGGACTGGCTGTAAGTAATTTTTTTTTCAGTGCTGTTGTAACATCAAACAGTTACCAAATGAATGGGTGTAAGTCAAGGGCTACCATTACTTCCATATTATCCCCAGAAAAACCATGTGCCTGTATTATACATATCAGAAATTAAATTCAGCTCAAGAAAGTCTGCATCTTTAGTTTATCATTGGTGGCTCTTCAAATAAACTTCCTTCAAATCCATGGTGGATTGCTTTTGCTTCCAGAGTTAAAGGAGATTTGTTAAACTTCAGAATGTTCTAAAAATTTTCATATACAGTACACTTTTTTAACCAAAGCATAGAGCTTTAATGCTTTGCTAGATTATAAAGAGCAGTAGAGGAGAGAACTAACCAAGGAAGCTTGCAAAGCCTACATACCGTGTTTCCCCGATAGTAAGGCAGTGTCTTACTATCTTTTTACCCCCAAAAGCCCCACTGTGTCTTACTTTGGGGGTATGTCTTATATTGTCCCGGGCACCGGGGCCGGCTCGTCTTCGGGCTTCAGCCCGGGTGAGGCCTCTTCTCCTCAGGGCGGGCGACGTTAGGTGGCGTTGCGCGGCAGGCGCGGCTGCCCGTCGGGCCCGGCCTCCATCCCTCCTGCGCCGCGGCGGGGCCGGTCCGCGATGCGCGTCCTGGGGGCGCCCGGCTGGCCGGCTCCTCCCGCTGCGGCTCCTCCCGCTGCTGCCCAACGCCGAGGATGCCCCGCGCACAGCCCGGCTACGGCAGCAGGCAGGCAGGCAGCCCCAGGCGCGGCGGGGAGAGCAAAGGCGGCGGCGGGAGTAGCGGATGCCTCCCTCGCTTTTAGTACCGTGTTTCCCCAAAAGTAAGACATATGTCTTACTTTCGGGGTATGGCTTATCTTAGCCGACCCCCCTGAAACCCCCCATATGTCTTACAATCGGGGGGGTCTTACTATCGGGGAAACACGATAGTAAACCCATTAACTTTGTTTCTCTTATTAATCTTCCCAGTCACACAAGTTTTCCTTCAGCAATTCTCTTACCTAAACACTTCATTCCAATATTCTTTAACATAGGAAACTTGGCGAAATGGAATATTGAGTATCTGACACACTTTATATGCATCTTCACAATCTTGATTGCCTTGACAAATTCCTTTTTCATCCACCAAGTCCCAGTTGTTCATGAATACCCCAGTCACATCATATCCTGTTCAGATGTGGAAAGTAAGACATGAGAAAGTATAAGAGACAATACTATACAAGAAAAATTAACATACGGTACTTACAAACTTACAAATACTATACAAGAAAAATGAACATGCTTACAAATAATATTAAATTTTTCCAAAAACTCATATCTCCTACACTTTATCCAGTTTTGGATAACTCTTACTATGCTAATATATTTATTTATTTATTTATTTATTTTGTCCAATGCACAATACATATTGAAGAGGATAGACATGAGTTATTATCTATAAAGAAAGGATATAAAAGTCCAATACACAATGAGGGTTTTAGTGGGTATATATCAATATACACATAGTAAAATACATGATGAAGCTTATAGAGGAGATACTCATAGTAAAATATATCTAAGAAATAATAGAAAAGAAGATATAGGAATAGAATATATCAATGAAAGAATAGAAGAAGAGATATAGGAATAGAGGAAAGGTATATAGGAGATATAGGAGAGCAATAGGACAGGGGACGGAAGGCACTCTAGTGCACTTGTACTCGCCCCTTACTGACCTCTTAGGAATCTGGATAGGTCAACTGTAGATAATCTAAGGGTAAAGTGTTGGGGGTTTGGGGATGACACTATTCCCAGAATAATACATTGTGCACATGGCAAGTAGAAAATCTTCATTCTAGCTAGATTTAGAATTAGAATGGACCTTGTAGGTCATCTAGTCCAACCCCCCCCCCCCCCCCACTTAAGCAGGAGTTCCTACACCATTTGAGACAGATGGCAGTCCAATCTCCCCTTGAAGGTTGTAAATGTTGGGGCTCTCATGACCTCCACTGGCAAGCTGTTCTACTGGTTGATCGCTCTCACAGTCAGAAGGTTTCTCCTCACTTCCAGGTTGAATCTCTTCTTGGTCGGCTTCCATCCATTATTCCTTGTCTGGCTTTCTGGTGCCATAGATATGTCAAAACATATAGGCAATAACAGACTGAAAAGACTCTGGTCATAGATTGTCCATGAAAGCATTGAATTAGCTCATGTTTAGTTTCATCATTAAAATATAGAGACAGTTTAAAGAAGGCTGTAAAGCACTATGAAGCAGTATATAAGTCTAAGTGTTATTGCTATTATTAAAATATGAAATAAATAATTAAATAAGAGTTTAGCAAAAATATCTTTCAAAGTCTGTGTGTGGGTCTCAATATATATCAATATCTATCTGCAATTCTTTTAAATCAAAGGTATCAGTGAAACAAAGGTGCAAGTGAAACAGGGAATTATGGGAGTTGAAGTACACAGGTCTTAAAGTTGCCAGGTTTGGGGACCCCTGCTAGGCATTTGCACTACATTGCATACCCTTCCTTTTTTCCCACAGCCTCAGCCCCCCCCCCCATTTCAGCATATAGGGAATTAGGGTATCCGTGTCAGCTACCATTTCATCAGATGCACAATCTGATTACAAATTTTTCTTTATGCTTGCATCAGGCAATCTATGTCAATCTATGCTAGAAAGGGGGGGCATTATTTCATCCTCACACCAACCTCAGGAAGATGGAAGGCCGAATCAACATTGAATCTGCTGATTCAAACTGCCAAGTTGCAGGTAGCTGGCAGACAAGGTGGTCTTTGACTTACGACCACAACCCAGCCCAAAATTAATGCTAGACATTTGTTAACTGAGTTTTGCCCTGTTTTACCACCTTTCTTGCCACAATTGTTAAGTTAATTGCTGCAGTTAAATAAATAACTTGATTGTTAAGTCAATCTGGCTTCCACTGTTGACTTTGCTTATCAGAAGTTCGCAAAAGGGGATAGCACAACCCCAGGACTCAATATCAGTTGCCAAACATCCTAATTTTGATCATGTGATTATGGGCAATGCCACAATGGTCGTAAGAGTGAAAAAATGATCATAACTCACTTCTTTCATTGCCATTGTCACTTTTAAAGGTCACTAAAGGAACTGTTGTAAGTCAAGGACTACCTGTATTCAAAATGCTTTGCCTTCTTTCGAAGCACATTTCTTAAAGCTGCTCCCTGCAACCCTGGGCTCTCATAGTGGTCTTCCATCCAAGCATTTAGGCTTAGGCTGCTTAGCTTTTGCAGATCAACCAAGGTCATCTGTGTTGACCCTGGACTTAATGAAGCACAGTGGACCAATACCAGCAGATGACATGGAGAATTCTGGGAGTTGAAGTCCACAAGTCTTAAAATTGCCAAGTTTGAAGATTTCTTGGCCTACAGCAAAGGCTTTATGTTTGCTATGCTTTAAATCCCTGGCTCCCAACGTGGAGCCCACAGGGAGAAATTTCATTTTTACTGGGGGCAATTGGAACCTTGTTTAAACCTAGTTAATGGTCTTTTAGGCTTCCTCCCTGTGAGTAGTTCACTTTTTGAATAATAAGAATTATATATGGGGGGGGAGGTCTCGCGATTTTAGAGATGCTTAGGTGGGGCATGGGCAAATAAGATTGGGAACCACTGCTTTAAATTCTAATAAAACTTCTGACTTTCAAAGTGAGACTTTTGTAGTGCACTGTCTGCTCAATTGTTATTACCGTAAGTGCAGCTATGTTAATGATTTAGGGCTGTAAAGCACAGGATAATGCTCTCGCCACAGTCCTCAGGCATCCGACCGGAAGGAGCATTTAGCCGACCGGAAGGAGCATTTAGCAAGGGCAACTCTTTCCCTCAGGCTTCGCCCACCAGATGCTACTACGAGCCCTCTCAAAGGCCTTCGCAAAGGGAATGCCGGGAGTTGTAGTCTCCATATACCGAAACGGAAGTTCTCCTGAGGGAAAGAAAGCGCGGATGGATGAGGGAGAGTTAAGAGGCCGGGTATGTGGGAGTGAAATACAGGGCTGGCTGTTCTCCGCGCCCTCCCCTCGTTCTTAGCTGGGGAAGCCTCACCTCTTCGCCTCAGCAGCAGAGCCGCCACGGCGCTGTCTACGCCGCCAGACATGGCGCACACCACATGCCGTCGAGCGGCTCCCATCATCGTCTAGTTTCGCTGCCTCAAAAGGCCGGCCGGCCGCGCTTCCTTTCCCGACCGCGGCATCTCTGAAGGGCAGAAGCAGGACGGGGCCGCCCCTGTGAGCGGAGCTGAGCTCACAAAAGGCCGGGGAAACCGGGCTTCCCCTCGGCTCTCCTTCGGGAGGAAGAGGGCAGCTTTGGCGGGGCGTGAGGGAAGGATCCCGACAGTGGGAGGGGACTTTCCTGTCCTTTTATCTTTGGGTCATGCAGCGGCTGAGGAGGAGGATGGTGGAAGCTGACGTCCTGCCTTTTTTTATTCACCCCAGGCGGAGGAATGGGAGCAACAGCTGGAGGACACCTGTGCGCGCATCTTGAGTCAAGGGATGGTTCCTGGCGGCCGCTTGAACCAACCCCTGCATTTTTTTCCTGAAGATGATTTTTTGAGCTGGTTTTTGTTTTTTGCCATTTCTTTGCTTTCTGGGGTTCTTTTTTATATAACCTTTTAAAATTGATTTTCATAACAATATAATCATTTAACATTCACACAACACATAACAGTGTGCTCAGTGTTAAGTGCCCTCCACCAAAATGGGGGCATAATTTCTATATACCATTTTAACTCAAGAGCAGTATATCTATTTACATATAAAGTAATTTCTGGGGGTCTGAGAGAAAAGAGACTGGCTCTCAGGTTCTCCTGGGTTTTAACCAAGAGGCTGATGTTATATATATTTCATGTAATATTAGAAAATTTAACCTCAAAATTCTGCCAAAAGCTGGCATTAATAAGCTATATAATATTTGAATTGGGTGCAATTGGTTGTAATCAAAACTGCACTGTTAATGTAGATTTGCTAACAGATTGGGTTCTTTATATTTCCAAGAATGTAAAAGTTGTGCTTAGTCAATGTTTTAATTATATATTTTCTACTTCTAGCTAATAGATCTGAGCTCTCCTTTGATCAAACTAAGTCCTGAAGGAAATAAAGAAAATTCACCTTTGCTAAAAACTGACACTCTTAACAAGAATATTTACGGTATGTCAAAGTATTGATGGCAGGCACTGTTGGACTATTACTGTAACCAACATTTTGAAAGAATTGCATTTATAATATCTTCAGGAGAGATGGATCTGCAAAGCACATTTTAAAGCAAAACCAATAAAACCCTTCATTTTTGAAATACCATAAAAGCCTTCCTAGTATAAAATACTACCACAATAAGTACACTAGGAGGTGATAGCATCTTTCAAATTCTTTTAACAAGCAGCAGTTGCAACATTAATTTTTATTGAAATACATGGTTTGTATTTTGACATGACAGATAAACTAACCTCCTTAGCTAGAATTACTTCTGTTTCCCCCTTTTTAGTAAGGTCTTGTTCTATTTCGATAGAAGATTTATCTGGTGAAAATGTAAGCGCAATAGGTATAATTCGTGGTGGAGATAAGTCTTTATTCAGAATTCCAACCCTTTATTCAGAATTCCAACATCTTTATTCAGAATTCCAACCCTGCAATCATTTACAGTGGTACCTCGTCATACGAACCCTTCATCATACAAACTTCGAGATACGAACCCAGGGTTCGGAATTTTTTTGCCTCTTCTTACATGCCCTGGTACCTCCTCATGCAGCTTGGGCTAATGGTATGGCCGAGAGATTTGTTCGCGTGGCCAAAGAAGCCCTGAAAAGATCTCAACTAGGTAATATCCAGGAATACCTGGATACCTTCCTCTTAACGCAGCACATAACACCTAGCACAGTCACGAACAAAAGCCCGGCTGAACTGTTAATGGGCAGAAAGCTCAGGTCACCTTTGGACAGGTTGCATCCCTCCTACTTAGATACTAAACAGTACTGCTCTGATTCCCCCGAAAGATCATTTAATGTGGGGCAATCAGTTTATGCCAGAAACTTTGACTGGGGAAATCAGTGGGAGAAGGGAAGCATAGCGGAACAAACCGGCCTGAAAACCTACCACATCCTACTAGGGGATGGCCGCCTTTGGAAAAGGCACGTTGACCATCTAAGGAGGCGGCTGAAAACGACTAGCCTCCGGCAGGGGCTGTCCGAACAAACTAACGGAGCCTCTGAATCTTCACTCCCCACAGGGAGTTCAAATCGATCAAGCAAACACGACCCGGACAATGGGAAATAGATTAGGACTTACCGTGCCGCCGAGAGCACTCCAGCGTCCGACAGTGGGGAGCCGTCCTCCTTGGACGTCGAGGACTCGACTGAAGTGCACAGGTCAGCGAGGAGAGCAAGGAAGCCAAGCCGATTGGAGGGTGCAGTCGCTGTAGGTGGCTTCCTCGGGCTTTCCGAAGTGGTCTATTGGAAACACATATATGTGAGAAAAATTCATACAACTCATAGAACCATTTTGTTTATTTTTATTTTTATACAAAAAAAGAAACAAGTTCCCGATCATATTATAAAAGCTTTATTTACTGAGAACATAAAACCATTTTAATTTGTAACTTTAGCTTTTAAGAAATGGTTGGTTTGCATTTACTTAAAACTGAAATGTTTCAACAGGCATTCATATTGAGGATTGGAGTTGTTCCCATTTTTATTTATTGAAGTATAAAACTTAGCTGGAAATAAAGTGATTTTTAAAAAAACATTCACAAAATCTGATCTGATGTTAAATTTTAAATCTCTTTTCTGAAGTACCTCACACCAACTAATAATGTATCCTAAAATGAGTTGATTATAACTCTGGACCAAAAGCAAAGTGAACTAGTTTTCCAAAATTCTCAGTATCAGTTATCACTATTCTCATGTGCCAATAGAAGCCACATTCTAGTGGCTTCTCTCATAGAAAAAAAATTATTAAACACAAAATGTATATCTTTATAACTAAAGTAGCCTTTAAGCATGAAGACAATTTCATAATGCAAAACTATAGAGCGTTAGAGCAAGCCTTCACTTATAACTATGGACTCTGTATCATATCGATTTACATTTCATATACTGTATTTGTGGGACTATAAGAAGATGTACTCCACCCCCCCTAAAAGAGTGTGGAAATGTCGGTGCGTCTTATACACCGAATGCAGCCATTTTTGCTGTCCTAAACACCCTCCACCTGCAGAGAGCTCTTGCTGCTGGAGAATGGCAAAATCATCAAATAATGGGCATTTTTCTGTCTTTTTCTTGCAAAAAGTGTGTAGGGAAACGGACTGGGAAGCCTGCAGATAGCTCCTGGGGAATGGGGCAAGGCCAAAAAAGATGTCTCCAATTTTGTGAAAAAACAGGCAAAAATGGCTCATTTTTCACTTAAAAATGGGGGCATCTTTGCCTTCTAAATACCCCATCTAGTATGACTGGAAGAGGAATTCTGGCAGTTGAAATCCACTAGTTTTAATGCTGTGAAGTTTGAAAACTTTTGGATTAGGGAGGAGGTGTGCAAGTGTCTTCAAACTTGGCAAGTTTAAGATGTGTGGACTTCAACTCCCATTCCTGAGCAACCATGACTGGGGCTGGAATTGTGGGAGTTGAAGTCCACAAGTCTTAAAGCTGTCAAGTTTGCAGTTTGTAAAAAGTGTACATGATTGTAAAAAGTATTCTGCTATACTGGTATTTTATTAAATAATATATTACTACACCATTTGGTTCAGAATACTTTTTTCCTTGTTTTCCACATGTAAACTATAGGTGCGTCTTATACTCCAGTGTGTCTTATAATCTGAAGCATACAGTTATTATAAAATTAGTCCTTTATATCAGTGATTTTCAACCTTTTTTGAGCCGCGGCACATTTTTTACATTTACAAAATCCTGGGGCACGTCACCAACCAAAATGATACAAAATGACACTCTAAGACACTCTCCTCTCTTTTTCCATCCCTGTCTCCTCCCCCCTTGTGTGTGTGTGTGTGAGTGTGTATACACACTCTTGAAACAGGTGAGCGCTGGGGGGGGGTTCTCTTATTCTTTGAGTTCTTTTTATCATATGTTTTAAATCAAGTCACTTCTCTCTCTTTTGTTTCTCTCTCTTTCCTCTCATTCTATGTCTCAATCATTTTCTCATTTCTCTTTTTTCCTCCCCTTTTTTCTCTCATTTCTCTCTCTCTCCCTTCCTCTCCTTTTCTCTCTCTCTCTCTTGCTTTCTTTCTCTTTTTCTTTCTTTCTCTCTTTTTCTCTCCCTCTTGCTTTCTTTCTATCTCCCTCTTGCTTTCTCTCTCTTCCTCTCTTTTCTTTCTTTCTCTTTCTTTCTCTCTCTCTCTCGCTTTCTTTCTCTCTCTCTCACACACTCTCTCTCAGCAAAAAGTTGCGAGACCGGAACCTGAGCTTCCTTCTTCGCGGCACACCTGACCATGTCTCGCGGCACACTAGTGTGCCACGGCACACTGGTTGAAAAACACTGCTTTATATAATTCTAATTTCCTCAAATATCACTTATTTCAAAAAAGTGGCTTAATTCTCATTATCTATACTAAATTATATTATGATAATGATGATGATGATGGTTATTATTATTATTATTATTATTATATTTCTCTCTCCCTCTCCCTCTCTGTGTTGATACAGAAGGAGGTCAATGATATGGAAAATATTATCTATATAATGTAGAACATTATCTAAATAGGCAGATGAATTCCTAAAATTCTGTATACCAATAAATTGTTTGACATTAAAAAAACATTTTCCCTGAGAAAATATTTTTCTCACTTTCCACTTTGAGAATACAAAATGAGTAAAGCTTATAAGTAATTGTGTGGAAAACAATTCAAATTAAATTCCTTTAAGCTTTTTTTCCTTTAAAAACCTACTTCAGAATCCCACGGAGAGCTGTCTTTACCTTTCTCTTCCTTCATTGATTTAGCTATAAAATAAAATAGTAAATTCTGCCAATTCAGAGTATTGCTAGACACTATTTATTCCTGGTGTACGATCGAAAGGTCAGGGTTAATGGCTCAAGCCAGCAACAAATGTCTCTCGCACGAGTTTCTGCAAATTACTCTTGACTGGGTTTCAGAGCTCTAATGTTCTCCAAATCAAATGCAAAACAACGAGGCTTTAAATGTCCCCAGATTCAAAAGTCCATTGAGGAATTCCTGTATCTTTGTTCCTGTTAACTGCCGAACGATAATTCCCACACCGCTTTTTGCAAGCCCTCCCCTTTTGAAGCCTGCTGCAGCTTTCCAAATTGCTTCCAGCTGTGCTTTAGAATCTCCATCTGAAGCTGCACAGCTGCTCCTCCCATCCCACCATTCTACGCACCCTGACATTGAGGCAGACCTGGCGTGTGTGAATGAGACCTGGCTGGGCCCAGGGGGGGGGGAGCTCCTGTCTCGGAAATGGGCCCAACAGAGTTTCAGATGTGGCACCAGCCGTGATCCCAGGGAAGGGGGGGAGGAGTGGCAATTATAGCCAAGAAGAAGACCTTCAAGCTGCATAGGGTCACTGCTCTCGAGATTGCAGGTTGTGAGTCCCTTCTTATGAGGCTGGACCTAGGGGTACACATGGACTTGTTACCTGCCTCTCAGCTGCGTATCAACAGCCCTGCCTGCACTGCTCGAGGAGGTAGCCAGGCTGGCGGTGGAGTCCCCCAGACTTATTGTCTTGGGGGAGTTTAATCTGCCATCGCTCAGTGAACCCTCTGGGTTGGCGCAGGAGTTCATGGCCACCATGGACCTGATCCAAGTAGTTCAGAGCCTAACCCATGAGAGGGGGCACACTCTCGACATGGTTTTCCTCGCAGGACAGTTGAGTAATGATCAGATATTAAGGGGCATAGAAACGTTGCCTTTGTCATCGTCAGATCTAATTTATTTATCAGCTCTTTATGTGGAACCGTATCAAAGGCTTTGCTGAAGTCCAGGTAGGCAATATCCACGGCACCACCTTCATCCAACACCTTTGTGACATAGTCAAAGAAATCGATGAAATTAGTCTGACGTGATTTGCCTTCAGTAAAGCCATGCTGATTTGGCTCCAATAAGTTATTGTTTTTTAGGTGCTGATTTATCCTCTTTTTGAGTAGAGTCTCCATCATTTTAACTACAACTGATGTCAAGCTAACTGGCCTGTAGTTACCAGCTTCTTCTCTACTGCCCTTCTTGTGGATAGGCACAACACTGGCCATTCTCCAATCCTCAGGAACTTCTCCTGTTAACAAGGATTGGTTAAACAAATGGTATCCTTCTGCGCTGACTGGAGGGGTTGGGAGTGGCAGGCACCGTTTTACGGTGGTTCTCCTACCTGTCTGGTCGGGTGCAGTCGCTGTAGGTGGTTTCCTCGGGCTTTCCGAAGTGGTCTATTGGAAACACATATATGTGAGAAAAATTCATACAACTCATAGAACCATTTTGTTTATCTTTATTTTTATACAAAAAAAGAAACAAGTTCCCGATCATATTATAAAAGCTTTATTTACTGAGAACATAAAACCATTTTAATTTGTAACTTTAGCTTTTAAGAAATGGTTGGTTTGCATTTACTTAAAACTGAAATGTTTCAACAGGCATTCATATTGAGGATTGGAGTTGTTCCCATTTTTATTTATTGAAGTATAAAACTTAGCTGGAAATAAAGTGATTTTTAAAAAAACATTCACAAAATCTGATCTGATGTTAAATTTCAAATCTCTTTTCTGAAGTACCTCACACCAACTAATAATGTATCCTAAAATGAGTTGATTATAACTCTGGACCAAAAGCAAAGTGAACTAGTTTTCCAAAATTCTCAGTATCAGTTATCACTATTCTCATGTGCCAAGAGAAGCCACATTCTAGTGGCTTCTCTCATAGAAAAAAAATTATTAAACACAAAATGTATATCTTTATAACTAAAGTAGCCTTTAAGCATGAAGACAATTTCATAATGCAAAACTATAGAGCGTTAGAGCAAGCCTTCACTTATAACTATGGACTCTGTATCATATCGATTTACATTTCATATACAGTGATCCCCCGGTTATTGCGTTCCCGGCCATTGTGAATAGGCTAATTTGCGATTTTTCAACCCGGAAGTCAAAACACCATCTGCGCATGCGTGCCCTTTTTTTCTATGGGCACGCATGCGTAGATGGCGCCGGGCAGATCAGCTGCTGGGCGGCTTCCCTGGGTCTTCCCCCTCTTGCTGGCGGGAGGGCGAGCGGCGGGCATCAGCGAGGAGTTTCCCAACTGCCCACGCAAACTCCTCGCTGCCGCTCACCCGCCCTTCGCCCGCCCACGCCGTTCGCTCCCCCTCTTGCTGGCGGGAGGGCGAGAAGCCCTCCCCAGCACCCGCTCGCCCGCCCTTCGCCGCTCGCCCACCCTTCGCCCGGCCACCCGCCGTTTGCTCCCTGCTCGCCCGGCCACCCGGGTTCGGGGGGTGCTGGCAAGCCGCCCATGTCGGCGGCGACGTTTTAAAACAGCCGCGCCGCTTTCCAATGAGTCCCGAAGACAAACGTCAAACTTCCGCATTTGTCTTTGGGACTCATTGGAAAGCGGCGCGGCTGTTTTAAAACGTCGCCGCCGGCATGGGCGGCTTCCTAGCAGCCCCCCAAACCCGGGTTGGGGGCCCGGAGGGTGCTGGGAAGCCGCCCATGCCGGCGGCGACGTTTTAAAACAGCCGCGCCGCTTTCCAATGAGTCCCGAAGACAAACGTCAAACTTCCGCGTTTGTCTTCGGGACTCATTGGAAAGCGGCGCGGCTGTTTTAAAACGTCGCCGCCAGCATGGGCGGCTTGCCAGCAACCCCCGGACCCCCAACCCGGGTTTGGGGGGATGCTAGGAAGCCCCCCATTCCGGCGGCGACGTTTTAAAACAGCCGCGCGGCCCGTAATCTTCGGCTCCTCGCTAGCGCTGTGGAAGTAAAAACACCATCTGCGCATGCGCAGATGGTGTTTTTACTTCCGCAGCGCTACTTCGCTAAAACCCGCTCGTTGCGGGGGGTCCTGGAACGGAACCCTCGCAATGATCGGGGGATCACTGTACTGTATTTGTGGGAGTATAAGAAGATGTACTCCACCCCCCCTAAAAGAGTGTGGAAATGTCGGTGCGTCTTATACACCGAATGCAGCCATTTTTGCTGTCCTAAACACCCTCCACCTGCAGAGAGCTCTTGCTGCTGGAGAATGGCAAAATCATCAAATAATGGGCATTTTTCTGTCTTTCTTGCAAAAAGTGTGTAGGGAAACAGTAGAGCCGGTGCCGTTTCTCCCGCCCGACAGCTGATCTGCTGGCGGGCAGCCTTGGGGACATCCCGCCCCCACCCCATTTCATCCTGTGCTCCAAAAGCACTTATCTCTCCACGGCTGCATCTTTTCCTGGCCGAAGATTGCGGTCAGCAGTGGCTTTCCTGTAGTCCGGTGGTGGCAAGCCGCCTCTCTGCAATCCCTTATTAGAGACCCCTGGACCCCCTTGCAGGCTCCTCTTCCCCAGGCATACAAATAAAAAAAGATCCATGCTGAATTCAGCAAGGAATTCAGCAGCGATTCCTCCCAGCGAGCTGTGGGCTAATTAGGGCTGCAGGTCAGTCTTTCACCACAAAGACTTAGGTGCCAACTCGTTCCCACACGTTTGGCGCAAGGCTCCCAATCTTACAGCCGCCGCTTCCTCGGATCCTGCCTTCTGTGTAAGTGGTGTGGGCCAGCGGCAGCGGCTTTTCTGAGCATGCGAGGCTCCCAATGGGGAGGGCAACCGAGATGGCTCTCATTGCAAGCGCCACGCTGCTTTCTTTGGTGGGGAAGGAAAGGTGGGTGCTCTCGATCTCTACATGCGAGACAAACCTACCAAGGGAGAGAGGTGCCCATGCGATGGAGGACAGAAGCTCAGCTTTTCCCCATGCCTGCTTTTACGGCATGGGAGAAAGCCGAGCTTCTATCTTTCGTCGTGTGGGTGCCTCTCTCCCTTGGTAGGTTTGTCTCGCATGTAGAGATCGAGAGCACCCACCTTTCCTTCCCTGGCTTGCAAAATAGGAAAGCTATTACTGCCGCTGCTGACTGCTCAGAAAAGCCGCTGCTGGCCACCGCTGGAAAAAGACTTTATCTGAGGAGTCGCCACCGCTTCCCCTGCCTGAAGCAAGCTGCCTGAGAGGTTTGGAGACCAACTTCCAAGTTGGAAGAGCCCCTGAGTTAGGAGTGCAAGGGTCTACAAACCTGGCAAGTTTAAGGCTTGTGGACTTCAACTCCCATTCCTGAGGTAGCATGATTGAAGGAGGAATTCTAGGAGTTGAAGTCCATAAGTCTTAAAGCTGTCAAGTTTGAAGTTTGTAAAAAGTGTACATGGTTTTAAACAGCATACTTGGTTGTAAAAAGTATTCTGCTACACTGGTATTTTATTAAATAATATAATATTGCACCATTTGGTTCAGAATACATTTTTCCTTGTTTTCCTCCTCTAAAATCTAGATGCGCCTTATACACCAGTGTGTCTTATACACTGAAAAATACAGTATATGAATTTCACACTTCTCCCCCCCTCCTTCTAAAAAGTACAATCCCATTTTGTTTTTTACTTTAAAATAAGGTATGTGCAGTGTGCATAGGGATTTGTTCAGTTGATTTTATAGTCCGGCTCTCCAACAGTCCGAGGGATGGTGAACTGGCCCCTGTGTAAAAAGTTTTGGGACCCCTGTTGTGGGTGCTTCATTACTGGAGGTTTCTAAGAGACTTTCTCAGCCACTTGTCTGAAATAGTGTAGGGCAAGGGTCTCCAACCATGGCATCTTAGACTTGTGGACTTCTGCTCCCAGAGTTTATTTATTTATTTATTGGATTTGTATGCCGTTCCTCTCCGTAGACTCGGGGCGGCTAACAACAATGATAAAAACAGCATGTAACAATCCAATACTAAAACAACTAAAACCCTTATTATAAAACCAAACATACATACACACAAACATACCATGCATAAATTGTAATGGCCTAGGGGGAAGGAATATCTCAACTCCCCCATGCCTGGTGGTATAAGTCAGACTTGAATAGTTTACGAAAGACAGGGAGGGAAGGGGGGCAGTTCTAATCTCCCGGGGGAGTTGGTTCCAGAGGGCCGGGGCCGCCACAGAGAAGGCTCTTCCCCTGGGGCCCGCCAAACAACATTGTTTAGTCGACGGGACCCAAAGAAGGCCAACTCTGTGGGACCTTATCGGTTGCTGAGATTCGTGTGGTAGCAGGCAGTTCCAGAGGTAATCTGGTCCAATGCCATGTAGGGCTTTAAAGGTCATGACCAACACTTTGAATTGTGACCGGAAAGTGATCGGCAGCCAATGCAAGCCAGAGTGTTGAAGAAACGTGGGCGAATCTTGGAAGCCTCACGATGGCTGTTGCGGCTGCGTTCTGCACGATCTGAAGTTTCCGAACACTTTTCAAAGGTAGCCCCATGTAGAGAGCGTTGCAGTAATCGAACCTCGAGGTGATGAGGGCATGAGCGACTGTGAGCAATGACTCCCTGTCCAAATAGAACCGCAACTGGTGCACTAGGCGAACCTGGGCAAACGCCCGCCTCGTCACAGCCGAAAGATGATGTTCCAATGTCAGCTGTGGATCGAGGAGGACGCCCAAGTTGCGAACCCTCTCTGAGGGGGTCAGTAGTTCCCCCCCCCCAGGGTGGAACTACTGACCGATGGGCAGATGGAATTGTCCTTGGGAGGCAATACCCACAGCCACTCCGTCTTGTCTGGGTTGAGTTTGAGTTTGTTGACACCCACCCAGGCCCCAACAGCCTCCAGGCACCGGCACATCACTTCCACTGCTTCGTTGACTTCGTTGAGTTCCTCAGCCAGCTCTGGGAGTTGAAGTCCACAGGCCTTAAAAATTGCCAAGGTTGGAACTCCCTGGTATAGGGGGTATCCTGCTTCAATAGAGGGCTGGAATAGAACATCTTCAAGGTCCCTTCCATTCCAAACCCATTATTTCCATACTATTATATTCTATTTTACACCAAGGCAAGTTCCATACTTTTATGAACTATTATTTTCCCTGCTTAGCAATTCCAAATCCCAGAATTTCCCTAGACAGCATGTAGGCTGGAGTATTCTAGGAATTGAAATCCACACATCAAGTTGCCATGTTTGAAAAGCACTATCATAAAGAGGTTGCGTTTTTTTAATTCTTAAGACTATGTTGCAGTATGGCATAAATGTTAGAATAGGATTTATATATCTGGACCTCTAGCATAAAAATACTCTGCTTACCCTGATTCTATAAGTCAGGATAGGAGGGCACTAACTTGCCTAGTCTATATCCCTGGTAATTACTGCTGAAGGGAAACAAAAGGGGTCAATAAACATCTCACTGATAAACAAAGTTTACATCACTCCAGACAAGTTATAGGATCAAAGGGGGAGATTTACATTGCCTGAAGCATACACAGGACAAGAGGGTGATTAAGGAAGATTAGTTGTGATAAGGCAGAAGGCTTCAGAGAAATTAAGTGTGAGAAACATCTGCTCTTAGGAAGTTTCTAGGAAATTGTTTTGTGATATCTGTGGGAAAAGGAAGAACTCAAAGATATGTTTGAAGTTATGTATCACTTGACATGTACGTGTAATTATCCCCGTTTGTTCATGCTTCCAAATAAAAAGAAGTACATGGCTCTATACCGTGTCACTTCACCCAGAGAGAGAATGTGGCCAAGTCTTCTTTCCAGGATTCGCGTTCGTAAGTGACCCCACACGGCTGGGTTGTACTTAGTCCCATTGAAGACATTGTCTTCATCAGGAACTTTGACAGCATCCACAAGACTACACTATCTTCTGTTAGTTACGATTCCCATATTCTTGGATAACCATCTTAAGGAACTTGTGTAAAGACAGGTCACCTGACCTTTCTTAAAATGTGATAAACACTGGTTAAGAATTAAGACCTTTCCTCATTTGCAGTTAGCCTTAATGTAAAGGTGCCGTGTATCCTTTTTTCCCTTGTTACCTAATGATTTTTCATCCCTTTCACCAGAAATGGGTTCGGCCTGATGCTTTATAACTGCCCGAAGTTGGTGCAGGTGTGACCTAGGGCCCTTGTCCTCTACAGCCACTCTCACCTGGGCATCAATTAGTCTCTCCGTCTTTCCTGCTAGCCTTTTCCACTGTGCCCAACACATTTCAAAATCTGTTCCGAGCTCAACATGTTTTAATGTATCCATATGAAAAAATGATGGGAGGCCATGCAGAGAAATGGGAAATCTGATTTTGCTGGGCAGCTACCCTGATATCACTGACAGGTTTGGGAAAGCAGCATAACAGTCTGAACTGGTAGAAAACGATAATTCTCCTGCATCTGAAGCTATGCTTGATTTGTCAGAGAGCAAATCTTCAGATGATCCCATACTATTTGAATAAATCCTGTTGGAAGAAGTAGGTAACACACACACACACACACAATGCAGACTGGAAAATGTGGAGAGGAAGGGATCACAAGAGTGTTGAGAATATACACTGCAATGCATTGATTCCAGAGCTGAGAGCCACAAGTACACTAGGCAGTAGTATTTTTCCTATTGTGTGCCTGCTTACTGTTCTGTAATCTCTCATCCAATTTCTCCGTTCTTGTGAAGGGGGGGGGGGAGAAATGGGTCAAACATAGCAGAGATTGGCTACCAAAATTGCTCTAAAAAAAAAAATACTTCAAAAAACAGAGAAATGACTTAATAGTATTTTATGTTATCATTTCTTTCCTTTTGATGATGAGAACAAAATATGCAACTCCGATTTTTTGTTATAGGACAAAACTTCACCTACATCTGAGTTGTTGCAATAAGATAAAGAAATGTGATGGTCGTTTTGTTTCAAAATTTTTGTATTATTCATGCTATAAGGAATTTTATGAGGCAAACTACTTTTCTAACATGAATTGCCTTGACAAGCCAGTTAGAAATGGAAGGTTTGGGTCTAACGCCCAGTTAGCAGCAGCCAGTTGCTGCTAACTACATTTTTTAGCCAGACAGGTGAATATAATTTTAAAAACTGAAACACGATTGAAGGTACTTTGGGACAGTATACTGCAGTTTTGTATTGAATTATTCAAATTAATGAATAAAATAAAATTTTGGAGAACTCATTCCTTTTTGCATACGTAGTTGTTGACTATAAAGGAAAAGTCAGACACACATTCTGTCCTGCCATAAATAGTTCTGCATTTAAGAATTTGCCATTCTTACAGATATTGAATTGTGATTGTCTTCAGAGACTCTGAATATTTTGCAGTAATTATGAAACAGTGGAATCAATATATCAACATTTCAAGTTCCCGATTTTAATGTCTTTTTTCCAGTGAACCATTTTTCACTCTTTTCCAGTGAACTATTAGTTGCTTAACTCTAGACTTTTACAAGTTTAAAAACCATTATTTAAAAATCAGAATTTCAGAAGAGGTAAATTTTCTTTATTTCCTTCAGGACTTAGTTTGATCAAAGGAGAGCTCAGATCTATTAGCTAGAAGTAGAAAATATATAATTAAAACATTGACTAAGCACAACTTTTACATTCTTGGAAATATAAAGAACCCAATCTGTTAGCAAATCTACATTAACAGTGCAGTTTTGATTACAACCAATTGCACCCAATTCAAATATTATATAGCTTATTAATGCCAGCTTTTGGCAGAATTTTGAGGTTAAATTTTCTAATATTACATGAAATATATATAACATCAGATTGGACAAAGCTTAAAATATATAGTTGAGTGCCTCTAAATGTAAAATATACGCAATTAAACTTTATCATCAACACACACTTACAAACAGTATTGAGAGTGAGATAAAAATAACCTTACCTGCCCTGTAGGTTTCAAAGGAGAGGGTTTAGTTATTTCAGGAGTGTTAAGATCAATGAGAGGTTTGTTTTCACATTCCTGGGTGGCAACTGGTGTTTTATCTGTTTCAAATTCTATCAACAAGTCCTAAAAAAGTGTTTTAATACTATCAAAAATGCAGAATGTCAGATACATATCTTGTACTCCCACCTCCCAAAATACAATACCTAAATATTTGATATTCTGCTTCTTCAAACAACCTTTAATTTTAGAGCTTGTGTGATCTAATTCAAATGTCCCCTTAAGCCATCAGTGTAAATAAGTTCCCAACCCACCTTTGCTAAAAACTGACACTCTTAACAAGAATATTTACGGTATGTCAAAGTATGGATGGCAGGCACTGATGGACTATTACTGTAACCAACATTTGAAAGAATTGCATTTATAATATTTTCAGGAGAGATGGATCTGCAAAGCACATTTAAAAGCAAAACCAATAAAACCCTTCATTTTTGAAATACCATAAAAGCCTTCCTAGTATAAAATATTACCATAATAAGTACACTAGGGGGTGATAGCATCTTTCCAATTCTGTTAAAAGCAGTACAGTAGTTGCAACATTAATTTTTACTGAAATACATGGTTTGTATTTTGACATGACAGATAAACTTACCTCCTTAGCTAGAATTACTTCTCCTGTTTCCCCCTTTTTAATAATGTCTTGTTCTATTTTGATAGAAGATTTATCTGGTGAAAATGTAAGCGCAATAGGTATAATTCTTGGTGGAGATAAGTCTCCTTCTGTTGAAGATGTGCTTGAAGACATCCGTGTCTTGTTCTTAGTCACACATTTAGAACTAGGTAGAAACAGTGAAAAAACCATCTTTATTCAGAATTCCAACCCTGCAATCATTTACAGTGGTACCTCGTCATACGAACCCCTCGTCATACGAATTTTTCGAGATACGAACCCGTGGTTTGGTATTTTTTTGCCTCTTCTTACGAACTTTTTTCACCTTATGAACCCGCCACCGCCGCTGGGATGCCTTACCTCCGGACTTCCGTTGCAAGCGAAGCGCCCGTTTTTGCAATCCTGGGATTTCCCTACAGCATCGCAAAAACATGCGCTTTGGCTTGAAAAAGGGGTAAATTTTGGGCTTGCGTGCATTAATCGGTTTTCCATTGATTCCTATGGGAAACACTGTTTCATCTTACAAATCTTTCACCTTACGAACCTCCTCCCGGAACCAATTAAGTTCGTAAGACAAGGTATCACTGTATTTCTATTCAGTACAGTGATCTCTCGGTTAGCGCGGGGGTTACGTTCCAAGACCTCCCGCGCTAACCGATTTCCGCGTTATATTGGATGCGGAAGTAAAACCACCATCTGCGCATGTGCGCCATTTTTTTCATGGCCGCACATGCGCAGATGGTGGAGTTTGCGTGTGGGCGGCGGGGAAGACCAAGGGAAGATTCCTTCAGCCGCCCAACAGCTGATCTGCTCCGCAGCGCGGAAGCAGCGAGGAGCCGAAGATGGGGTAAAGGCAAAGGGGAAACCCCATCTTCGGCTCCTCGCTGCTGCCGCGCTGCGGAGCGGATCAGGTGTTGGGCGGCTGAAGGAACCTTCCCTTGGTCTTCCCGCCAGATCACTTGCCGCTTGCCGCTTGCCAGTCCACACACGCCCCCCTGGATGAGCGGCCCCGCATGGCCCCAGCGCCGGACTCCGTTGCCGGCGGGAGGAAAGCGAATGCCACGGGGCTGGGCTCGGCTCCCCCCTCGGCTCCCCCCCCTTACCAGCCCCGCCGCGGAAGGCTCCATTCTGTTCCCTGCCGGCCCGATTGAGCGGCCGGCGGTCTCCATTCAGGGAACAAACGTCCACCCCCTCCTCGGAGTCCCCGGCACCCAGCGTCCCCACGCCGCCTCCACCTCCCGGTAATGCGCCCGACCTCTGCCTCTCTCTTTCTCTCTCATATACCACGCCTGCAACAGGGAGAGAAAGAGAGAGAGAACTAGCGTGGACTTATTTTTTATTTTTTAATATTTTATTTTTTTAATTAATATTTTTTGAAAAACCGCGTTGCAGCGTTTCGCGCTAATCGAGAACGCGCAAATCGAGGGATCACTGTATTTGCAATTGTTTCTTTACCTCAATCTCACAGGAAAACAAAATTACATGAGAAATTGACTGTCCTTAAAACTTACACTAAAATAGTTAAGATACAGTAAGATTTTTGTTTCAATAGGTAATGTATCTTTTGCAAAATCCTTAAAACTCATGGATCCATATTTTCTTTATAATACTGTACAGTAAAAAGACAGCTTCTCGTAGAAATACATTGTTGTTGTAAATAAATAGTTACATCATTTGTACAACATCAGTCACAACCAATAGAAATCATAACTGTATTGTAATACATCACAGTATACTAATTGATAAGCTGAATAATTCCAATGCATTCAGTTGATGGATACCAGTATAGCATATCATAGAAAACCCTGCACTTTTTCTGGGATGTGTTTCCTTTCCTTTTCTTTCAGAACAAGAATTGGTAAAGAGCCCAACCAAAGAATCCCTAAGACCAGGGGTAGGCAAAGTTGGCTCTATGACTTGTGGACTTCAACTCCCAGAATTCCTGAGTTGACATGACTGGTTCAGGAATTCTGGGAGTTGAAGTCCACAAGTCGTAGAAGAGCCAACTTTGCCTACCCCTGCCAAAGACCAATTGCACCCACAGAGATAGGCAAGACACCAGAATATAAACTGAGCAAACAGCACTCTTTATGACCACTGATGATGTTACCTAGATAGGGCAACGAAATATCTGCACAAAAACAGAGAAGCTCAAAAGAGCACCAAGGACCCTTCATTTCAACCCTGACCTACAAATATTCTCCTTTATTGGTACAGAGAATTCCATGCTGAAACCTTGTAGTTTTCTCTAGAAGAGCTAAACTTGCACTCAACATTCAAGTCAAGATTTGAGCCAGAATCCCCTTTGGGGGTAGATAATCAACTTTATAACTTATTTATTTTCCACCTTAATTTTTTTACAAATAAGATAGCAAACACATTCAACACATTTTTCTTCTTCTATTTTCTCCGCAACAACCCTATGAGGTGAATTGGGCTGAGAGAGGATGACTGGCTTTTATAGGCAAGACAGGATCAGAACTCATGGTGTAATTTTCTAATCTGGTCCCGCCAAGGGTATATTAATAAACAATAATTGCAAAGATAAGGAAAAATGGCAGAAGACATACCTGATTCCCGCAGTCTTTTTAAAAGATACACTGGAGACTTGTCGAAGAGCTAAACAATTAGGGGATGACATTTTTCTGGGCACTGATTTGGGGGTCAGTGTTGAAATTCCTGAGATACTTCGACCAACATAGATAGGCAATATAGAATTCCTTCTGTCAGGAGTCTGCTTCGCAGCAGAGCAGGATTTTAATACATTTCTTTCTAATTGTTTGACAGGTGTGGAAAATGGAGCATTGCTACAGAAATTAAGAAAACATAACAAATTTAGAACCCTAAAATTTCAACTAAGAGTCCTTATTTTTGGTAGCTTATTCATGTTACGTCCAAGTATTAGGAGGATAACTTATCACAATAGACATAGACAGTCCTTGTTTTATTGATAGTGATTCGGACTGGGAATTACAACAATAAATGATGCAGTTCTAAGGTATTGTGTCATGTGACCACCACGTCAACTTGTGAAGGCAGTTCCAGCATTTCCAGATGGGCAAATCCCATGCAGTCACAGTATCCCATGCTTGCCATTTGCAAACTCTTCCTGGCTTGTTTGCCTGTTAGAAACTGGCAGGAAAGTCACAAATGGTGATCAGTGATCATGGGATACTGTGACATTGTAATCATGAGCCATTTGCTGAGCGTCCAGATCACAATCATGGAGATGCTGTGATGGCCACAACTATGAGGACTAAGTAACTCTTGTTTAGCAACATTGTAAGTTTGAATGGTTGCAGCACAAAGGGTCGGTCAGCAAGGACCACCTGTATTTTATAGGGTTCCAAGTCACCTGTACTTTATAATTAAGCTTAACAATTATTTAACAGGCAAACCTAAAGCTTGCCAATTGCCTAGCCCATTTATTACCATCCTCTGAAATTTCTGACAAGCTTACAGTTCTCTCTGCAAATTGCAAGCATGGAAATTATCTAAATATATGGATATTATAACACTGCAGGATAGCTTGACAGTGTCTTCATTTGTTTTCACAGGAAATTAAACAATTTGGATTCTATGAAAGTTCACCTATTTATTATTTATTTATTGGATTTGTATGCCGCCCCTCTCCATAGACTCGGGGCGGCTAACAACAGTGGTAAAAACAACATGCGACAAACCAATACTAAAACAGCTAAAAACCCTTATTTTAAAACCAATCATACATACAAACATACCATACATAAATTGTAGAAGCCTAGGGGGAAAGAATATCTCAGTTCCCCCATGCCTGACGACAGAGGTGGGTTTTAAGAAGCTTACGAAAGGCAAGAAGGGTGGGGGCTATTCTAATCTCTGGGGGGGAGTTGGTTCCACCTATGTTATAGAACAGTTCAATGAAGACTAACAATTGAAGTGGAAAACAGTAGCTATCATCATTTAGAAATTTACCTTTTAATATTGCTACTGGATAATACTGGATTTGATTGCAATACTCTGGCGACTTCATTTTCTGAAGAAAAAAAAAATAAGCAGAAAATACAGTTGAAGTGTTCACATTAATTTTCTTCGATACATATTCAATTGCTGAATGTAATTCTAATCTCTTTTTTTGCCAGCGTGTACAATGGCATGTTAAGCGCAGAATCAACATTCTCCAAAAGTTAGCATAATTTAATGCATTAAGATTAATTTCCTTACCTCGCTTTAGGTTTGGAGCTGCTGCTTTAGAGTTAAGTTTGAAATTTGAACTTGTATTTGCATTTCCTGATATGTTTTTTGATAATACTTTCTGAAGACCAGAATCTAAACTTTTCTGCAGATTACTGCCTGCACTCTCAGATTTCAGGGTAGCTTTATATTTGGGTATATTCACAGGATTTCCTTTAGCACATTTGGTTGTGGGTTGTTTTCCAGATGCATCAGAGTGGGCAGCATTCACTGAAAATCCTCTTATAGGTTTAACTATGGAAATCTTGCTTGTTACAGAAGAGTGCCTTGTTCTGACTAGGAAATAAGACAGTACAGACTGCATTATCATAATTGTAATCAAGCTTTTTTTTTTAATATCACAAAAATAGGCACCAGTCCATTACAATAACCTTATATTCCGGATAGCAAAAAACATGTTTGTACAGTGGTACCTCTACTTACGAACTTAATTCGTTCCGTGACCAGGTTCTTAAGTAGAAAAGTTTGTAAGAAGAAGTAATTTTTCCCATAGGAATCAATGTAAAAGCAAATAATGTGTGCAATTGGGGAAACCACAGGGAGGGTGGAGGCCGTTTCCTCCCAGTTGATTCCTAGAGAGGCCCCACGGAGGCTTCTCTCCACCTTTCCCGGCCCTGTTCCCTCCCAGGCAATTCCTAGAGAGGTCCCATGGAGGCTTCTCCCTGCCTTTTCCGGTTACAGTTTCGAAGGCTCGGGTTTGTAAGTGGAAAATAGTTCTTGAGAAGAGGCAAAAAAATCCTGAACACCCAGTTCTTATCTAGAAAAGTTCGTAAATAGAGGCGTTCTTAGGTAGAGGTACCACTGTATATAAAATCACAAAAACAATGTGCGCTCCTTGTGCAAACTGTATCCCTACTAGCAGATATTTGTCATGATGCTGCATGCAAAAATGAAAAATAGATAACAGCATTCCATATGTCCCCAGACATATATTATTTTATAAGTGATCACTTTGGCTGGACTAGAGTTACTGTACCCCAATACCCTTCACCCCAACCACTGGAGCAATCCAGGAGGATGCTACTGTCACAAAGGAATCTGAAGCCATATAAGAAAATAAGATTACTTCCTTTATTTCACACGTATTATCCATCTGGGTCACCAAGTTTATTTATGTCTTAAAATAGCATCTGAACCTAGCTTTGTCTTGCTATGAACATACAAGTCATTGTTCTTACTTAATTAGAATATTAATCAACACATTTTAAAGACATCATTACCCATGAATCAAACCAGATAGGAGCAATTCAGACTCAGATCTGTATAATTCTTAGAGATATTTATTTGATAGAGCAGTACACTGGTACCTCTACTTAAGAACGCCTCTACTTAAGAACTTTTCTAGATAAGAACCGGGTGTTTAAGATTTTTTTGCCTCTTCTTAAGAACCATTTTCTACTTAAAACCCAAGGCCGGAAAAATTTCCCAGGAAACTTGAGAGCGGCACGAAGACCTGGCCAGCTTCCTGCCATTCCCCCTGGTTTTCTCTCTCTGGTGCAGTGTATGGGAGGCAGCTTTGCACCGGGTGTATGGGAGGCACGTGCTCCTCCTCGCCGCCTCAGAGTCCTTCTTTTTTTTTTAAGCCTTAAAGTTGGGATTTTTTTTATTCCCCTCACCTCACCTTCTTCCTTTGGCAGCGACTGTCCTCCTCCTCTTCTTCCTCCTCCTCCTCCCACCCAAATTCCGAGCTTTTATTTCTTTTACATTGATTCCTATGGGAAAAATTTCTTCTACTTACAAACGTTTCTACTTAAGAACCTGGTCACGGAATAAATTAGGTTCTTAAGTAGGTGTACCACTGTAATTTATTGTACTTGTCTTTTATGTTCTGATACATTTACAATCAGTTTTAACATATTTAAAAGCATTTGCTATTAAATTTCACACTTTTAAAATGCTGCTAAGATGCTTGTGCTGTTGAAGAATTTACTCAAGAGAAGCATCACTGTCATTGTACTTTAATGCAGTTTTGTCTTCTATGAATAGCTGTGGCTCCTGCCTTCCCCTTCCCCACTCAGTGTGCAACTCTGACTACTTGAACATGTTTTCATTAAGTCACAGTTCCCATTCCATGCTATGCACTAGAATCAAACTACAACTGAATAATTACCACTTCCACTTTTAGGAGAAATTGACAGACTTGAATTGAAACTTGAATTTATGCTGGAAATAGAGGAGGAAGATGAAGTATTTCTTCCCCTATGAACATTAGTAGGTTTCGGTTGTCTCGTTTTCATTTCCAACTGTAAAGACAATGATAAATTATTTGGCTGTATGCTAAAAAAATACAATCAGGTATATTATTCTGGCCATTATGCTTTGAATTTTTTTTCTCATCAAATTGCATCTCTCTACCTGAATAACTGCAATTGTAAGTACATGGCTATCTCTTCCATTCCATTATAGTAGAGGTCCCTAACCTTTGGTCTGTGACCCAGTGCCGGGTCCGTTGGGAACCAGACCAGGCAAGTAATGCATGTGCAAAACCATGCCCCTCCTTTCCCACAATGGTGGTCCACAGAGGCAGAAAGATTGGGTACTGCTTCATTAATAGCATATGGATTTTCTTCTGTTTAGTATGAAAAATAAGGTCAAATTAGACAGAACTTGCTTCTTCGCAAATTACATTTCTGTATCAATTTTCTCATCTTGATACATTGCATGGGAGAAAATCAAAACAGTTCTCAAAGATACACTAGTTAAAATGTATTTTTTAATTAACTTGTTATGTTAAAAGTTTAAATCATGGAAAAAGTACTTTCAGATAAAATACTGAAATGACATGTATTTGAACATCCAAATGGATTGATTAAAAAGTATTCACCTTGCTGGGAGTAGGGAGAGTTCTCTTGCTTGGCATGGATGAACTGGTAGAAAATGACAATTCTCCTGCATCTGAAGCTATGCTTGATTTGTCAGAGAGCAAATCTTCAGATGATCCCATACTGTTCGAGTAAATCTTGTTGGAAGAACTAGGCAATTTTCCTTGCTTGGGCTGCAAGATTTGGATTTGAAATATTTGTAAAACAAATAAATATCAGAATACAAAAATCTCATGTTATTTCTATTAAATGAAAACTATCTTGAATAGTTTTGCCATCAAACTATAATCAGCCTATTAGTTAAGGGGATCAAGTGATATGTTATTAGAATGCAAATATTAAACATTCCAATATTATGAAATCCAATTCATTTACGCTCTCCGTACTCTCCAAAGTATACAACTGTCTGAAATACAGTTGGAAGTGTAGAGTACAGTATATTGAAAAGCATTTTTCTCAAGTAATACTGAATACTTCACAATGAATCAGCATGAATTAAAACATTCATTTAAGTCTTAAGATAACGGTGTGACCTGGTCAGACTTTGGAATGACTTTGAATTTAAAAGGCAGGTCTTCTGCTTTGCAATGTCTCTTCTTATGTAGACAAAGCTCCTTTCCGCTGCTGACTCATTCAAAATGGCATACCAGTTCATAGTCATGTTTCATATCCAGGCACACCAAAAAGGTTTGAACTACAACCTTTGAAGGTCTATTTATGTTAAAGCAGAACTAACCATATTTCAAGAAATTGGGGAAACAACTGATAAACCATCTTCAAAAGCCTCAGGTTCTCTCATGTAACTCTCTTACTTGGCATCTTTAAAGTTTTGCTCTCCCCTCCTGTTCAAAGGTTCTAATTCAAATGTCAGGCTAAATGCATTTTTGCAGTAACACCATTAGCAATAACAATTAGACTTATATACCACTTCACAGTGCTTTACATCCTTCTCTAAGTGGATTAGTGTCAGCATATTGCCCCTTCCCAATCTCAGAATGATGGAAAGCTGAGTCAACCTTGAGCAGGTGAGACTCAAACTGTTGAACTGCTGGCAGCCGGCAGTCAGCAGAAGTAGCCTGCAGTACTGCATTCTATCCACTATGCTACCACGGCTCTTAAACATTAGGCACTTAAATAAGCAATAAGATTCTTAGATTAAGAGAGTTGAAAGGGATCTTGTAGGTCACCTAGTAGGCCATCACCTCCCGCCTAAGCAAACTCTACACCATTTCTTAATAAATTATCCTAGCCTCAATCTATATCTACCAATACTCATCACTTTCAACTAACATTCTGACCAATCCAGGAAATACACAAATGTTTCAGATTCAAACAATAACCTTAAAAATCAGGAGCACAGAGCTACATGCTTTCTCAAAAACAGAAACATAAAATATCAACAAACTCACAGATTTACATACCAAGTAGACAGAAAAATTCTATTCTACTTAGAATTAGATTGTAATATCATGACACAACTGAAAGCTTAGGTATAATACAAAATAAAAACCTTTACCTCGCCTGCTACTAAGTAGTTGTTATTTCTAAGTGCAGATGATGCTTTTACAGTCTGAAATTTGCTTTTTTTAAGGCTTGTGTTATTCTTTGCTTGGGGTGAGGATACAGTGTCCATTTTAGGTAACTTGTCTGTTTTAGCAGGACTTGGGGCATTTAGAGACACTTGGGGAGAACGTGGGCTGTCCATTATTGCGACAGGTTGCCGTAAACCCTTCTGAAGTTGTTTGCTTGGGCTTTCGCAAAGACAGTATGTCTCTCTTCTAGTGTTTGTTGGAATTTTATCTGCCCCTATTCCTTTTTCAAAGATTTTCAGTTTTGACTTTGATTCTTTCACAAACTTTTCAACAATCGCTGTCTTTTCCTCCTTCAGACGAATAGTAAGCTGCAGAGCTAGCAAGTGAGCTTCTTTAAATATTTCCACAAATTTATCTCCTGCAGGAGGGCTCCAAGGGAGGTCATGTGCATGTGATCGAATTTGACTTTCTCCGTGGGATTCAAGGCGCACAGCAATGCATTTTTCTTTATGGCCCACTGGTCCAATAAAAACTTCATCTTCATTTCCACTATAACGGAGAGAAATTAAGTCAGGTCCACATACTTCTCTCCATTCTTAATGCACCTTGATTTTAATGCTAATTTTACCTTGTGGGAGATAGTGAAAGGTCAAAATCAAATTTTTCTTCAGTCAGGAGGTGAAAATCTGAAATTGCAATAGTACATCATACATTACTATTGTAACATTTATAATGGTTAGTGAGATGGGTGGCATATAAATTTAATAAACAAACATACCTGGGATTCATTTTTTTTCCTACAGGAACCAAATTATTATTCAGCACCCCTTCAAATTATTGTACCATATTGCCTCAAACAGGCATTGGTTTCATGAACTTTCAGTTTACTGGATTGACTCTGCTTAACAGATATTCACAGGATAGGAACATCTCTTTATTTATTCATATTAGTCGAACGAACGCGTTACTAATTGGTGTGGAACCTATGTTAATAGCATTTATAATAGGAAAGATATTTGTTAGCAAGTCAGCTTCTTTTGAACTTATATCCTAAAAAAATTTCAATGCAGGAAGTGTCTACATATAGCAAATGGCTTGGTTAAAACATTAGCTTTAACCATAAGCAAAAGTAATGATAAGAAATAAAATTATCTTTGGTTATTTTCATTAGGGATTTTAAACATGATACTCAACTTATGACCGTAATTGAGTCCAAAATTTATGTTGTTAATTGAGAAATTTGTTGAGTTTTGCCCCATTTCAGTGTTCCCTCTAATTTTTTTTTGGGGTGGACGGAAAAGTATAGTGTCTGAGCGGCAGTCCCTTTGGGACTGGGCGGCACAGAAATAATAAATAAATAAATAAACAAACAAACAAATAAAAAACCCACCCTGTTTTGACTCAGAGAATTTCAAAATAAAATACTGTACTGTGTGTCTATAACAGTGAGCTCATAACAGGGCAACTCTATCAATATCAAAATGCCACTTAAATAGTTGAGCTAGTTTCAAACTAGATTTTTATTTTCTTTCTTTCTTCCTTACTCCCATTCTTTTTCTTTCTCTTTTCCTTCCTCTCTTTTTTCTATCTGTTTCTCTCTCTTCCTCTCTTCCTCTCTCTCTCCTTCGTCTCACTCTTTCCCTCTCGGCTTCTGGGCAGGTTTGGAAAACTCTGAGTTGATGATGATTTTTAAGTGAGCGATGGCTCACTGCTCAGCTTAGAGGGAACTATGCCCCATTTTACAATTTTTCTTGCCATATTTAAGTGAATTGTTTGTAAAATTAATATGGCTTTCCCATTGACCTTGCTTGTCAAAAGGTTGCAAAAGGTGATCACATGACCCCGGAATACTGCAACTTTCCTAAATGTGAGTCAGTTGCCAAGCATCTAAATTTTGATCATGTCACCATGGGGAAGCTGCAACAGTCATAAAGTGTGAAAAACAGTCATAGGTCACTTTCTCCAGTGTCGTTGTAACTTTTAACATGCACTAAATGAACTGTTTTAAGTCAGGGACTAGCGGACATTTTCTTTGTGTTTCTGGCAGATAGTGATGTAAGAATTTGCAAGCTGATCAATAAATGAGCTGGGGTGGTGCAGCAGGTAGAGTGCTGTACTGCAGGCCACTGAAGCTGACTGTAGATCAGCGGTTCAAATCTCATCACCGGCTCAAGGTTGACTTGGCCTTCCATCCTTCCGAAGTGGGTAAAACGAGGACCCGGATTGTGGGGGCAATATGCTGGCTCTGTTAAAAAGTGCTATTGCTAACATGTTGTAAGCTGCCCTGAGTCTAAGGAGAAGGGCGGCATAAAAATCAATCAAACAAGCAAACAAACAAACAAACAAACAAATTAATAATAGATGTAATGGGATGTCCTGGGTGCAGAAAAGGACACCCTGGAAGAAACTACCCTGTTATCATCATCATAATTATTATTATTATTAATAATAATAATAATAATTTATTATCTCCAAGGATTTGGAGCGGCTCACAGCAGCAACAAAATACAATATAATACAAATCCAATATTAAAACTAATTTAAAAACCCATTATTACTAAAAAACATTCAATTCTACACAATCACACCATTCTCAAATGCTAGGGTCAGAGAGATGGGGGAGGGGGGGAAAGAGGATTAGTCCCCCCATGCCTGGTGGCATAAATGCGTCTTTAACATCTTGCAGAAGGCAAGGAGGGTGGGGGCAATTTGAATCTCCAGGGGGGAGGTTGATTCGAGGGCCAGGGCCACCACAGAGAAGGCTCTACCCCTAGGTCCCGCCAGACGGCATTGTTTAGTCGACAGGACCTGGAGAAGGCCAACTCTGTGGGACCTAATTGGCCGCTGGGATTTATGTGGCAGAAGGCGGTAGGTATTCTGGTCCGATGCCATGTAGGATCCATGTCATGGATCTGTCAAGCTGTTTCTCTTACCTTCAAGTGGACTTAGATTGATTTTTGTATCTTTCTGTAAAGTCACAACAGAATAATTATGTCAGAAGATACCGTATGACATATTGTTTTAACACCTACCATTGGAAGGAACATCTATTGTTTTACATTCTGAATCCAATGTTTTTCTGTCTTCCATGGTATCGCTGCAAAATAGTTTCACATCTCATGTTAGATATTAAATAATTAAAACTATTACATTGTTTTTCCAAAAATTAATTGAGAGTAATAATAAAAATGGTCAAAGAGCTGTTATAATCCCAATGTTTTTCTCTATTGCACTATAAGAAACTTAAATATTCTAAACATATTATTAATGGCCCAATTGACTGAAGTTTGGTTCTTCTATTTGCCGATGACTCTAAAGTGTGCAATAGGGTTGATATTCCTGGAGGGGTCTGTAATATGGTAAATGATTTAGCGTTACTAGATAAATGGTCAAAGCAATGGAAACTGCAGTTTAATGTTTCCAAATGTAAAATAATGCACTTGGGGAAAAGGAATCCTAAATCTGAGTATTGCATTGGCAGTTCTGTGTTAGCAAAAACTTCAGAAGAGAAGGATTTAGGGGTAGTGATTTCTGACAGTCTCAAAATGGGTGAGCAGTGTGGTCGGGCGGTAGGAAAGGCAAGTAGGATGCTTGGCTGCATAGCTAGAGGTATAACAAGCAGGAAGAGGGAGATTGTGATCCCCTTATATAGCGCGCTGGTGAGACCACATTTGGAGTACTGTGTTCAGTTCTGGAGACCTCACCTACAAAAAGATATTGACAAAATTGAACGGGTCCAAAGACGGGCTACAAGAATGGTGGAAGGTCTTAAGTATAAAACGTATCAGGAAAGACTTAATGAACTCAATCTGTATAGTCTGGAAGACAGAAGGAAAAGGGGGGACATGATCGAAACATTTAAATATGTTAAAGGGTTAAATAGGGTTCAGGAGGGAAGTGTTTTTAACAGGAAAGTGAACACAAGAACAAGGGGACACAATCTGAAGTTAGTTGGGGGAAAGATCAAAGGCAACATGAGAAAGTATTATTTTACTGAAAGAGTAGTAGATCCTTGGAACAAACTTCCAGCAGACGTGGTTGGTAAATCCACAGTAACCGAATTTAAACATGCCTGGGATAAACATATATCCATTGTAAGATAAAATACAGGAAATAGTAAAAGGGCAGACTAGATGGACCATGGGGTCTTTTTCTGCCGTCAGTCTTCTATGTTTCTATGTTTCTATTTAGTATTTACATCCATCATATGTACATCCATCATCATATTTATTTCTATTGTTTAATGTGACAGCAGAGGTACAGTATAGCAAATATCCTGGTTTGATAGGAACCAGGAAACCTTTCCCTGCATTTTACAGTAGACAAACTAGAGCCTATTTATGAATTTGAAGCTTTGTATAAGTCAGATTAGAGTTAAAATTTCCTGGACGTGGTTGCAGATACTACAAGGGGGGGAAAACATCATCTCAATTTAAATCACATTAAAAGTAGTAACTTTGAAAGGAATGATAAAATAAAATGTACATGTGTTCATAAAAATTGTGAATCAGTAATTTCTCACCTCCAGAAGGAATTCTGAAAAATCCCTTTTACCAACAAAACAGAGGCCCATGCTCTAAAATAAAACACAATTGATAGTCACCCTTTAGATATTTTGAAAGTTCAAATAACAATATATTATCTCGAGCTATTCCCACCTACAAATCCACCTATCTAGAAACATGCCAGATGCACAAATAATCTTAAAGAAAATGAACTTTAAGAAAAATGAACCATAGGAAATGCTGATGGTTCAAAGAAAAATATGTGCACAGCAGCAGATTATCCTACTTTCACCTGCAATGAAAGATGGCAGAACTAATGTCTGAATTAGAAACAATCAAAACATTAAAATGGCACAATTGGTAATTTCATCTAGAAATATGATCAATGAAAAGAACAACTCTTGGTCATTCCCAGATTGCAAAGGCATCTAAACCAAGGTTTTTCAAACTTGGGTGATTGTTGGCTGGGGGGTAGGGTTGTTGTAGGCCTCACATTTTAATGGAACAGCAGCTCTTCCACATATGGACCAAGATATGAAGCATGAAGAGGGAAATGGATGTGCAAGATTGAAAAACACTGTTCTAAGTTCTGATTGTGCCCCCACCACCACATAGTGATTGAATCCTTTGAGTAGGAAATGTTACCATGCCTCTTTTTTTTTCAACACATGATAAAGCTGGTGTTCTGCAGCTATCTTCTTCACAAAGTCTTTTGTTAAGTCTCCAAGAGGAAAAATGGTTTTCTGCAAAGCTTCTTGAGAAATCTGGCTGAGAAAGAATGTTTGGTCTTTTTTGTAATCAGCTCCCTGAAGAAGTTTGACAGTTGCAAGAGGAAGAGAAAAATACAACAGATTGAATAAAGCTGATTGGCTACACTTCCTATTTCTTTCACATACTTTGTTTACCATGTTGCACTCTGAAAATTGGGCCTTCAGTGAAATTGAGGAAGATGGGATATTAGAAGGGGAAGCTATTTCCTCATTTAAAAATTGGCCATAGAGTAGGTGTCAACTCTTAGCAACCACAGAGAAATTTCCCCCCATAATTACCGTATTTTTGGAGTATAAGATGCACCTTAGTTTTTGGGGAGTAAAATAGGAAAAAGAATCTGCTACAAGATATTCACCTGGCTAACATCCTTGGTCTGGTCAGCTTCAGCATATTATTTCATCCCCTGGTTAGGGCTTTAAAAAAACCTTATTCACAGAGAGTGACAATGAAAGAGCTTGCAAGCCAGTAAGAGCCGCGAAAATCATTAGCACCTGGTTAGGGCTGGAAAGAAACATTCAGAGCAAGTGGAGCAATGAAAAAAACCTACAAGGACTTAGGGCTTGGAAAACATTTTTTGCAAAGAGTAACAATGAAAGAGCTTGCAAGTGGGTAAGACCTGGGAACATTGTTAGCACCTGGTTAGGGCTGGAAAGAAACATTCAGAGCAAGTAGAGCAATAAAAAAACCCCTGCAAAGACTTAGGGCTTGGAAAACATTTTTTGCAAAGAGTAACAATGAAAGAACCTGCAAGGTAAGAGCTGGGAAGATTGTTAGCACCTAGTTAGGACTGGGGGGGAAAAGCTTCAAAAAAAACCCCATAGAGAGTATAAGACACACCTGCATTTTCAGCTTTTTAGGGAGGAAAAAGGTGTGTCTTATACTCCAAAAAAATACAGTATCTGTTCCTAATCTGGTCTTTCAAATCTTCCAGTGGTGTTCTTACTGCCACTGAAACTGAGTCTATCAGCTCCACTATTTGGTATATAGAAAAGACACTGACTTTTATCAGTTATAATGTATCCTTGGCTCATCTCAATGGAAAAGTAGCTTCTCCAGCTATTGGCCAGACTTCAGGGGGACACCATGAAGCATGAAGTGAAGAATGCATGTGCAAAATGAGGTAGCAGAATGAGGGGCTATTGACATCAATGGGTTCAAAACCTTATTACTGCAAAGGCTGAGAAAAGACGGAACTACAGACAGCGAAGGGAAAAAAGAAGGCAAATGAATGTTCCCTCTCTCTCTCCCTCCCGCCCCCCCCTCTCTCTTTCTCTCTCTTGAAATCACAGAAAATGATAACATGGCAGAAAATCATAAAAGAAACCAAGATACTATATGCCAAGAGAACCAAAGTAATAAATAAGAAATGTGATTTTTCTTTCAAGTAATATTCAGTAAAAAGGCTCTTCATTATATGGTAATTTTGATATGATGATATGATATACAGTGATCCCTCGATTATCCCGAGGTTTCCGTTCCAAGACCCCTCACGATAATCGATTTTTCGCGATGTAGGGTTGCAGAAGTAAAAACACCATCTGCGCATGCGCGCCCTTTTTCCATGGCCGCGCATGCGCAGATGGTGGAGTTTGCGTGGGCGGCGGGGAAACCCCGATCTTCGTCTGCTCGCTGCTGCTGCGGCCGCCCAGCAGTGATCTGCTCGGCGGCAGCAGCAAGGAGCCGAATCGGGCTTTCCCCTTTGCGTGGGCGGCAGGGAAACCCCGATCTTCGTCTGCTCGCTGCTGCTGCGGCCGCCCAGCAGCTGATCTGCTCGGCAGCGCAACAGCAGCGAGCAGACGAAGATCGGGGTTTCCCCGCCGCCCACGCAAAGGGGAAACCCCGGCTCCTCGCTGATGCCCCCGCTCGCCCGCCCGCCCGCCGCCCGCCGCTCGCCAGCAAGAGGGGGAGAGATCGAGAAAGAGAGAGAAGGAAAGAAAGAGATGAGAGAGGAAGGAAGAGTGTGGGAGAGGAAGAAGCAAGATAGAGAAAGAGAGAGAGAAAGAAAGATGAGAAAGGAAGGAAGAGAGTGATGTCATCGGGTGGGAAAAATCGCGATATAGCGTTTCGCGAAGATCGAGATCGCGAAAATCGAGGGATCACTGTATGATATAATATACTTTGATATGATAATATACTATTAAGTCAAATGCAGCAGATATCTAGCTGTTTCCTTTCTGAAAAAATGTAACATCAATTAGCTGTTGTTCTTCTTCATCTTGTTTTCCAATTTTAATCTGTATTCTAAGACTTTTGGAGACAAGATGCCATTCATGTCATTATATTGATTGATGCTTCCCAAAGGTGCTTTTTCAAGAGGCAGCTGGACTTCCTAGTTTTTCTTTGAAGATGTTTCACTTCTCATCCAAGAAGCTTCTTCAGCCGACTGGGTGGTGGGGAATGGAAGAATTTATATACTTCTCAAAAAATAAAGGAACACTTAAACAACAGAATAAAACTCCAAGTAAATCAAACTTCTGTGAAGTCAAACCGTCCACTTAGGAAGCTGATTGACAATCAATTTCACATGCTGTTGTGCAAATGGGATAGTTGTGCAAATGAAATATTCAATGAGAATATTTCATTCATTCAGATCTAGGATGTGTTATTTGAGTGTTCCTTTTATTTTTTTTGGAGCATTATATTTCTTGCAGGCAACTGGACATTTTCATTCTTCTAGAGTAGTGATGGCAAACCTTTTTTGGCTCGGGTGCCAAAAGGGTATGTGTATACACGATAGTGTGTGTGTGAGTGCCCACACCTATAATGGAATGTATCCCGTCCCCCCTCCCTGCACAAGAGCACAGCCCCCACAAGTTCGTTTCAGAACTTCTGGTTGGTCCATTGGGCCGTTTTTCACCGTCACCAGATTTCAGGAGGCTTTCCTGAACCTTGGGGAGAGAAAATGGACGAAAAGGTTGAAAATCAGCTGGCCAGCATGGAACTGACAAAGGGCAACGCCTCGCGTACCCTCAGATATGGCTCCGCATGCCACCTGTGGCACTTGTGCCATACGTTCGCCATCACTGTTCTAGAGAGTCATGGAGGCCACCTGGAGGTTTATCTGTATCCTTGAGGTCATCTAAATAGTGCAAATGGGTGTGGAGCCTTCTTGACTGCAGGAGGTTTTCTCCACGGTGTCCCTTCACTGGCATAGGCTGTTGGGGAGGAGTTTGTTGTCTGCATTTTAAATGGAGGTGAAAATGGTTCCTGTAGTCCAGGGGTCCCCCAAACTTGGCAACTTTAAGACTTATGGATTTCAATTCCCAGAATTCTCCAGCCATCTACTGTAGTCCGTAATTTTTCTGGAAATCTGTTGGAAGCTTCTTGTATGGGAAGTGAAACATCTTCAAAGAAAAACAAGAAAGTCCAGTTGCCTCCTGAAAACACCTTTGGGACAACCATGATCTGGATGGCAGAGAATGGATGCTACATATCTAATCTGGATTTAAACAGGGGAGCACTTACCGTTTCTTATTTCAAATCTATTTCTGAAAAGGCCTCGTGGTTTTTCGTTGTATATTTGCTGAAAAACTTCATTATCTTCCAGGGAGGTCCTTGCATAGTGTCCAGTTGCTAGTGCATCAGCTCCTGGAATAGTTTTGGAAAAAATAAAGGCAAATTAGATACAGTGATACCTCGTCTTACAAACGCCTCGTCATACAAACTTTTCGAGTTACAAACCCGGGGTTTAAGACTTTTTTGCCTATTCTTACAAACTATTTTCACCTTACAAATCCACCGCCGCTGCTGGGATGCCCCGCCTCCGGACTTCTATTGCCAGCTAAGCACCCATTTTTGCGCTGCTGGGATTTCCCTGAGGCTCCCCTCTATTGGAAACACCACCTCTGGAGCTCTATGTTTTTGTGATGCTGCAGGGGAATCCCAGCAGTGCAAAAATGGGTGCTTCTCTGGTAATCGAAGTCTGGAGGTGGGGTTTCCCAGTGAGGGGAGCCTCAATCAAATCGCAGCATTGCAAAAACACAGAGGTCTGGAGGTGGGGTTTCAAGGACTTCGGTGTTTTTGCGATGCTGCGATTTCACTGATGCTCCCTTCGCTGGGAAACCTCACCTCCAGACTTCCGTTGCCAGCGTAGCGCTCGTTTTTCCGATGCTGGGATTCCCCTGCAGCATCGCAAAAACACGGAAGTCCAGAGGTGGGGTTTCCCATGGAGGGGAGCCTCAGGGGAATCCCAGCAGTGCAAAAACGGGAGCTTCGGCTGGCAAAAGGGGTGGATTTTGGGCTTGCACGCATTAATCGCTTTTCCATTGATTCCTATGGGAAACATTGTTTCGTCTTACAAACTTTTCACCTTAAGAACCTCGTCCCGGAACCAATTAAGTTTGTAAGACAAGGTATCACTGTACTTTTATTTTAGCAAGACTTTTAATATATTTCACGACTTTTGTTTTTTATGACTTTCTTCATCTTATACTGAACCACTTTGGTAGGAGGAAACTTCACTGAATTCAGTAATACTTTCTCTGAATACAAAAGTGTATGACTGCACCTTCAATTAAGACACAAATTGATCTGAAAAGCCAGATCTTGATAGGCTGTAAAAAGATTATATGCCAAATTAGCACTGATTTCCACACCTTAGTTTTTCAGAACAGAAAACACCACTGAAACTAGAACTTACCAATGTTATTCATAGCATAGTGTAGGAAATAATTGAATTTGATGTTTTTATTACATATAATATCAGGATTAGGTGTCCGTCCAACTTCATATTCATTTAAAAGATAGCTGTAGGTGGAAATGTAAAAAAGAAATTGGCACATATTATCATACATGGTGGACATGTCCTGAGACTAAAATATTTTGGAACAAAGTGGAGAATTGGATAAATGAAATAACAAAGGAGAAGATTAAAAAATCTCCTGAAATTTTTCTATTGGGCATTTCAAATACAAAGTATAAAAAAGAAATTTATTATTTAATAATACATATATTGGTTGCGGCCCGAATAGTATTCGCACAGAAATGGAAAGAAAAGACAATACCAAAAGATGTTGAAGTGTTTAAAAAAATTATAGAATGTGCAGAATTAGATATGATGACTAAACGTTTGAATAATCAAACTGAAACAGAATTTTACAAAATATGGGACAAAGTATATGAGTGGTGGAATTTTAAAAATACAGTAGAACCCCGACTTACGAGACTAATTGGTTCCGGAAGGAGGCTCGTAAGTCGGAACGCTCGTATGACGAAACATTGTTTCCCATAGGAAACAATGTAAAGTCAATTAATCCGTGCAACAACAAAAAAACCCGCTGCCGCCGAACGCGGAAGTTAGCGTTCGGCTTCAGGAGACAGCTGCGAAGCGGCGCGGGTGTTTTAAAACGTCGCAGCCGGCTTGGGGGGCTCGAGGGCTTGCCGTTTTAAAACACGCGCGCCGCTTCGCAGATGTCTCCTGAAGCCGAACGCTAACTTCCGCGTTCGGCTTCAGGAGACAGCTGCGAAGCGGCGCGCGAGCGCCAAGGAGCTGTCTCCTGAAGCTGAACGCGGAAGTTAGCGTTCGGCTTCAGGAGACAGCTCCTTGGCGCTCGTATCCCGAATGTGAGCTCGGGAGGCGAACAAAAATGTCGCTCCCCTCCCAGCTCTTATCTCGAGTAGCTCGTAAGCAGAGCTGCTCGTATGTCGAGGTTCCACTGTAGTATTAATAATTAAACATACAAGAATATATAACTATTTGAAGAATTATAAGATAGAATGAAATAGTATATAGTATAACCAAGTTAGAAGTGTTTATTTTATTTTTTCTGTATTACTAATATTTTCTTTTTTCTCTTTGTACAAGTATACAATATTTTAATAGATGAAGAAATTTAATTAATAGGCTTAATATTAAAAACATAGAGTTAAATTTAATAAGAATGTAATCTACACGTGTGGCATTTCTGTATTGATCTGATAACAGTTAGGGTTTTTATATTTTTGTATTAGTTAGACTTCGACGACAAGCGGAGCAATGGCAGCTCCTTAAATGTTTAATGTTGTATGTCTTTGTCTGTAGTTTGGAAAAACAATAAAAAAAATTAAAAAAAAAGATAGCTGTAGGTAAGGAAAAAAAATACATTACAATGATTATGAATTTTTGGAAATGCAGAGGCATGTTTACTGCTCCACCAAGAATCCCAATTACTTGATATAAAGCTAAAACCTGAATCATATCAAATTCATCAGAAGCAGCTAACAGAATAGAGAAATCTCTTTGCCCTGACCAGATTTTACTGAAGTTGTTTCAGTTTATAATTAGCGCCTTATTTTAAATCATTTAAAAATGAAAAAAAGGATTGGTTTATAATAGTGTTTTTCAAATGACCCTGGGATGCTGCAACCATCATAAAAATATGCAGTTGCCATGTGCCCAAATTTTAATCATGTGACCAAGTGGATGCTGCGGCAGTCATAAGTGTGAGGACTGGCTGTAAGTAATTTTTTTCCCAGTGCTGTTGTAACATTAAACAGTTACCAAATGAATGGGTGTAAGTCAAGGGCTACCATTACTTCCATATTATCCCCAGGAAAACCATGTGTCTGTATTATACACATCAGAAATTAAATTCAACTCAAGAAAGTCTGCATCTTTAGTTTATCATTGGTGGCTCTTCAAATAAACTTCCTTCAAATCCATGGTGGATTGCTTTTGCTTCCAGAGGCAAAGGAGATTTGTTATAGACTTCAGAATGTTCTAAAATTCTTCATATACACTTTTCTAACCAAAGCATAGAGCTTTGATGCTTTGCTAGATTATAAAGAGCACTAGAGGAGAGAACTAACCAAGGAAGCTTGCAAAGCCTACATAGGAAACCCATTAACTTTGTTTCTCTTATTAATCTTCCAGGTCACACAAGTTTTCCTTCAGCAATTCTCTTACCTGAACACTTCATTCCAATATTCTTTAACATAGGAAACTTGGCGAAATGGAATATTGAGTATCTGACACACTTTATACGCATCTTCACAATCTTGATTGCCTTGACAAATTCCTTTTTCATCCACCAAGTCCCAGTTGTTCATGAATACCCCAGTCACATCATACCCTGTTCAGATGTGGAAAGTAAGAAATGAGAAAGTATAAGAGACAATACTATACAAGAAAAATTAACATACGGTACTTGCAAACTTACAATACTATACAAGAAAAATGAACATGCTTACAAATAATATTAAATCTTTCACTTTAAAAAAGCGTTTTGAATCATCTATGGCAAAAACTCATATCTCCTACACTTTATCCAGTTTTGGATAACTCTTACTATGCTAATATAAAATATACTATTCCCAGAATAATACATTGTGAACATGGCAAGTAGAAAATCTTCATTGTAGCTAGATTTAGAATTAGAATTGGAAGGGACCTTATAGGTTATCTAGACCAACTCCCCCCCCCCCTCAAGCAGGAGTTCCTACAGCATTTGAGACAGATGGCAGTCCAATCTCCCCTTGAAGGTTGCAAATGTTGAGGCTCTCATGACCTCCACTGGCAAGCTGTTCTAGTGGTTGATCGCTCTCACAGTCAGAAGGTTTCTCCTCACTTCCAGGTTGAATCTCTTCTTGATCAGCTTCCATTCATTATTCCTTGTCTGGCTTCCTGGTGCCATAGATATGTCAAAACATGTAGACAATAATGGACTGAATAGACTCTGGTCATAGATTGCCCATGAAAGCATTGAATTAGCTCATGTTTAGTTTCATCATTAAAATATAGAGACTGTTTAGAGAAGGCTGTAAAGCACTATGAAGCAGTATATAAGTCTAAGTGTTATTGCTATTATTAAAATATAAAATAAATAATTAAATAAGAGTGTGTGGGTCTCAATATATATCAATATCTATCTGCAATTCTTTTAAATCAAAGGTATAAGTGACACAAAGGTGCAAGTGAAACAGGGAATTATGGGAGTTGAAGTACACAGGTCTTAAAGTTGCCAGGTTTGGGGACCCCTGCTAGGCATTTGCACTACATTGCATACCCTTCCTTTTTCCCCACAGCCTCAGCCCCCCCGCCTTTCAGCATATAGGGAATTAGGGTATCCATGTCAGCTACCATTTCATCAGATGCATAATCTGATTACAAATTTTTCTTTATGCTTGCATCAGGCAATCTATGTCAATCTATGCTAGAAAGGGGGGGCATTATTTCATCCTCACACCAACCTCAGGAAGATGGAAGGCCGAATCAACATTGAAGCTGCTGAGATTCAAACTGCCAAGTTGTAGGTAGCCGGCAGACAAGGTGGTCTTTGACTTACAACCACAACCCAGCCCAAAATTAATGCTAGACATTTGTTAACTGAGTTTTGCCCTGTTTTACCACCTTTCTTGCCACAATTGTTAAGTTAATTGCTGCAGTTAAATAAATAACCTGATTGTTAAGTCAATCTGGCTTCCCCTGTTGACTTTGCTTATCAGAAGTTCGCAAAAGGGGATAGCACAACCCCAGGACTCAATATCAGTTGCCAAACATCCTAATTTTGATCATGTGATCATGGGCAATGCCACAATGGTCGTAAGAGTGAAAAAATGATCATAACTCACTTCTCTCATTGCCATTGTAACTTTTAAAGGTCACTAAAGGAACTGTTGTAAGTCAAGGACTACCTGTATTCAAAATGCTTTGCCTTCTTTCGAAGCACATTTGTTAAAGTTGCTCCCTGCAACCCTGGGCTCTCATAGTGGTCTTCCATCCAAGCATTTAGGCTGAGGCTGCTTAGCTTTTGCAGATCAACCAAGGTCATCTATGTTGACCCTGGACTTAATGAAGCACAGTGGACCAACACCAGCAGATGACATGGAGAATTCTGGGAGTTGAAGTCCACAAGTCTTAAAATTGCCAAGTTTGAAGATCCCATGGCCTACAGCAAAGGTTTTATGTTTGCTATGCTTTAAATCCCTGGCTCCCAACGTGGAGCCCACAGGGAGCAATTTCATTTTTACTGGGGGCAATTGGAACCTTGTTTAAACCTAGTTAATGGTCTTTTAGGCTTCCTCCGTGTGAGTAGTTCACTTTTTGAATAATAAGAATTATATGTGGGGAGGGGGAGGTCTCACGATTTTAGAGATGCTTAGGTGGACATGGGCAAATAAGATTGGGAACCACTGCTTTAAATTCTAATAAAACTTCTGACTTTCAAAGTGAGACTTTTGTAGTGCACTGTCTGTTCAATTGTTATTAAGTGCAGCTATGTTAATGATTTGGGGTCCGCCCCCCCCCCCCCCCGACATGGGTAAAAAGAAGACTCAGAACATGCTGAGGGAATATGGGGGGGGGGGGATATGCTGACTCTGTAAACCGCTTAGAGAGGGCTGTAAAGCACAGGATAATGCTCTCGCCACAGTCCTCAGGAATTCCGACCGGAAGGAGCATTTAGCCGACCGGAAAAAGCATTTAGCAAGGGCAACTCTTTCCCTCAGGCTTCGCCCACCAGATGCTACTACCGGTACGAGCCCTCTCAAAGGCCTTCGCAAAGGGAATGCCGGGAGTTGTAGTCTCCATATACCGAAACGGAAGTTCTCCTGAGGGAAAGAAAGCGCGGATGGATGAGGGAGAGTTAAGAGGCCGGGTATGTGGGAGTGAAATACAGGGCTGGCTGCTCTCCGCGCCCTCCCCTCGTTCTTAGCTGGGGAAGCCTCACCTCTTCGCCTCAGCAGCAGAGCCGCCACGGCGCTGTCTACGCCGCCAGACATGGCGCACACCACATGCCGTCGAGCGGCTCCCATCATGGTCTAGTTTCGCTGCCTCAAAAGTCCGGCCGGCCGCGCTTCCTTTCCCGACCGCAGCCTCTCTGAAGGGCAGAAGTAGGACGGGGCCGCCCCTGTGGGCGGAGCTGAGCTCACAAAAGGCCGGGAAAACCGGGCTTCCCCTCGCCTCTCCTCCGGGAGGGAGAGGGCAGCTTTGGCGGGGCGTGAGGGAAGAATCCCGACAGTGGGAGGGGACTTTCCTGTCCTTTTATCTTTGGATCATGCAGCGGCTGAGGAGGAGGATGGTGGAAGCTGACGTCCTGCCTTTTTTTATTCACCCCAGGCGGAGGAATGGGAGCAACAGCTGGAGGACACCCGTGTGCATGTGCACCTGTGCGCGCATCTTGAGTCAAGGGATGGTTCCTGGCGGCCGCTTGAACCAACCCCTGCATTTTTTTCCTGAAGATGATTTTTTGAGCTGGTTTTTGTTTTTTGCCATTTCTTTGCTTTCTGGGGTTCTTTTTTATATAACTTTTTAAAATTGATTTTCATAACAATATAATCATTTAACATTCACACAACACATAACAGTGTGCTCAGTGTTAAGTGCCCTCCACCAAAATGGGGGCATAATTTCTATATACCATTTTACCTCAAGAGCAGTATATCTATTTACATATAAAGTAATTTCTGGGGGTCTGAGAGAAAAGAGACTGGCTCTCAGGTTCTCCTGGGTTTTAACCAAGAGGCTGATGTTATATATATTTAATGTAATATTAGAAAATTTAACCTCAAAATTCTACCAAAAGCTGGCATTAATAAGCTATAGAATATTTGAATTGGGTGCAATTAGTTATAATCAAAACTGCACTGTTAATGTAGATTTGCTAACAGATTGGGTTCTTTATATTTCCAAGAATGTAAAAGTTGTGCTTAGTCAATGTTTTAATTATATATTTTCTACTTCTAGCTAATAGATCTGAGCTCTCCTTTGATCAAACTAAGTCCTGAAGGAAATAAAGAAAATTCACCTTTGCTAAAAACTGACACTCTTAACAAGAATATTCACGGTATGTCAAAGTATTGATGGCAGGCACTGTTGGACTATTACTGTAACCAACATTTTGAAAGAATTGCATTTATAATATTTTCAGGAGAGATGGATCTGCAAAGCACATTTTAAAGCAAAACCAATAAAACCCTTCATTTTTGAAATACCATAAAAGCCTTCCTAGTATAAAATACTACCATAATAAGTACACTAGGAGGTGATAGCATCTTTCAAATTCTTTTAACAAGCAGCAGTTGCAACATTAATTTTTATTGAAATACATGGTTTGTATTTTGACATGACAGATAAACTAACCTCCTTAGCTAGAATTCTGTTTCCCCCTTTTTAGTAAGGTCTTGTTCTATTTCGATAGAAGATTTATCTAGTGAAAATGTAAGCGCAATAGGTATAATTCGTGGTGGAGATAAGTCTTTATTCAGAATTCCAACCCTTTATTCAGAATTCCAACATCTTTATTCAGAATTCCAACCCTGCAATCATTTACAGTGGTACCTCGTCATACGAACCCTTCATCATACAAACTTTTCGAGATACGAACCCAGGGTTCGGAATTTTTTTGCCTCTTCTTAAATGCCCTGGTACCTCCTCATGCAGCTTGGGCTAATGGTATGGCCGAGAGATTTGTTCGCGTGGCCAAAGAAGCCCTGAAAAGATCTCAACTAGGTAATATCCAGGAATGCCTGGATACCTTCCTCTTAACGCAGCACATAACACCTAGCACAGTCACGAACAAAAGCCCGGCAGAAAGCTCAGGTCACCTTTGGACAGGTTGCATCCCTCCTACTTAGATACTAAACAGTACTGCTCTGATTCCCCCGAAAGATCATTTAATGTGGGGCAATCAGTTTATGCCACAAACTTTGACTGGGTAAATCAGTGGGAGAAGGGAAGCATAGCGAAACAAACCGGCCTGAAAACCTACCACATCCTACTAGGGGATGGCCGCCTTTGGAAAAGGCACGTTGACCATCTAAGGAGGCGGCTGAAAACGACTAGCCTCCGGCAGGGGCTGTCCGAACAAACTAACGGAGCCTCTGAACCTTCACTCCCCACAGGGAGTTCAAATCGATCAACCAAACACGACCCGGACAATGGGAAATAGATTAGGACTTACCGTGCCGCCGATAGCACTCCAGCGTCCGAGAGCGGTCTCTGAAGGCGCTGCCGGGAGTCCACCGGATTCCACGCAGGAAAGATCTTCGCAGGCGGCACCTGCAACTTTCCACACGGACAGTGGGGAGCCGTCCTCCTTGGACGTCGAGGACTCGACTGAAGTGCACAGGTCAGCGAGGAGAGCAAGGAAGCCAAGCCGATTGGAGGGTGCAGTCGCTGTAGGTGAAGGATTATTAAGTGGCTTCCTCGGGCTTTCCGAAGTGTGCTTTAGAATCTCCATCTGAAGCTGCACAGCTGCGCATCCCGTCCCACCATTCTACGCACCCTGACATTGAGGCATACCTGGCGTGTGTGAATGAGACCGTTTTACGGTGGTTCTCCTCCTACCTGTCTGGTCGGGTGCAGTCGCTGTAGGTGGTTTCCTCGGGCTTTCCGAAGTGGTCTATTGGAAACACATATATGTGAGAAAAATTCATACAACTCATAGAACCATTTTGTTTATCTTTATTTTTATACAAAAAAAGAAACAAGTTCCCGATCATATTATAAAAGCTTTATTTACTGAGAACATAAAACCATTTTAATTTGTAACTTTAGCTTTTAAGAAATGGTTTGTTTGCATTTACTTAAAACTGAAATGTTTCAACAGGCATTCATATTGAGGATTGGAGTTGTTCCCATTTTTATTTATTGAAGTATAAAACTTAGCTGGAAATAAAGTGATTTTTAAAAAAACATTCACAAAATCTGATCTGATGTTAAATTTCAAATCTCTTTTCTGAAGTACCTCATACCAACTAATAATGTATCCTAAAATGAGTTGATTATAACTCTGGACCAAAAGCAAAGTGAACTAGTTTTCCAAAATTCTCAGTATCAGTTATCACTATTCTCATGTGCCAAGAGAAGCCACATTCTAGTGGCTTCTCTCATAGAAAAAAAATTATTAAACACAAAATGTATATCTTTATAACTAAAGTAGCCTTTAAGCATGAAGACAATTTCATAATGCAAAACTATAGAGCGTTAGAGCAAGCCTTCACTTATAACTATGGACTCTGTATCATATCGATTTACATTTCATATACAGTGATCCCCCGGTTATTGCGTTCCCGGCCATTGCGAATAGGCTAATTTGCGATTTTTCAACCCGGAAGTCAAAACACCATCTGCGCATGCGTGCCGTTTTTTTCTATGGGCACGCATGCGTAGATGTCGCCGGGCAGATCAGCTGCTGGGCGGCTTCCCTGGGTCTTCCCCCTCTTGCTGGCGGGAGGGCGAGCGGCGGGCATCAGCGAGGAGTTTCCCCACTGCCCACAAAACTCCTCGCTGCCGCTCGCCCGCCCTTCGCCCGCCCACGCCGTTCGCTCCCCCTCTTGCTGGCGGGAGGGCGAGAAGCCCTCCCCAGCACCCGCTCGCCCGCCCTTCGCCGCTCGCCCGCCCTTCGCCCGGCCACCCGCCGTTCGATCGCTGCTCGCCCGGCCACCCGGGTTTGGGGGGGTGCTGGCAAGCCGCCCATGCCGGCGGCGACGTTTTAAAACAGCCGCGCCGCTTTCCAATGAGTCCCGAAGACAAACGTCAAACTTCCGCGTTTGTCTTTGGGACTCATTGGAAAGCGGCGCGGCTGTTTTAAAACGTCGCCGCCGGCATGGGCGGCTTCCTAGCAGCCCCCCAAACCCGGGTTGGGGGTCCGGGGGGTGCTGGGAAGCCCCCCATGCCGGCGGCGACGTTTTAAAACAGCCGCGCGGCCCGTAATCTTCGGCTCCTCGCTAGCGCTGTGGAAGTAAAAACACCATCTGCGCATGCGCAGATGGTGTTTTTACTTCCGCAGCGCTACTTCGCTAAAACCCGCTCGTTGCGGGGGGTCCTGGAACGGAACCCTCGCAATGATCGGGGGATCACTGTACTGTATTTGTGGGAGTATAAGAAGATGTACTCCACCCCCCCTAAAAGAGTGTGGAAATGTCGGTGCGTCTTATACACCGAATGCAGCCATTTTTGCTGTCCTAAACACCCTCCACCTGCAGAGAGCTCTTGCTGCTGGAGAATGGCAAAATCATCAAATAATGGGCATTTTTCTGTCTTTCTTGCAAAAAGTGTGTAGGGAAACAGTAGAGCCGGTGCCGTTTCTCCCGCCCGACAGCTGATCTGCTGGCGGGCAGCCTTGGGGACATCCCGCCCCGACCCCATTTCATCCTGTGCTCCAAAAGCACTTTTCTCTCCACGGCTGCATCTTTTCCTGGCCGAAGATTGCGGTCAGCAGTGGCTTTCCTGTAGTCCGGTGGTGGCAAGCCGCCTCTCTGCAATCCCTTATTAGAGACCCCTGGACCCCCTTGCAGGCTCCTCTTCCCCAGGCATACAAATAAAAAAAGATCCATGCTGAATTCAGCAAGGAATTCAGCAGCGATTCCTCCCAGCGAGCTGTGGGCTAATTAGGGCTGCAGGTCAGTCTTTCACCACAAAGACTTAGGTGCCAACTCGTTCCCACACGTTTGGCACAAGGCTCCCAATCTTACAGCCGCCGCTTCCTCGGATCCTGCCTTCTGTGTAAGTGGTGTGGGCCAGCGGCAGCGGCTTTTCTGAGCATGCGAGGCTCTCATTGCAACCGCCACGCTGCTTTCTTTGGTGGGGAAGGAAAGGTGGGTGCTCTCGATCTCTACATGCGAGACAAACCTACCAAGGGAGAGAGGTGCCCATGCGATGGAGGACAGAAGCTCAGCTTTTCCCCATGCCTGCTTTTACGGCATGGGAGAAAGCCGAGCTTCTATCTTTCGTCGTGTGGGTGCCTCTCTCCCTTGGTAGGTTTGTCTCGCATGTAGAGATCGAGAGCACCCACCTTTCCTTCCCTGGCTTGCAAAATAGGAAAGCTGTTACTGCCGCTGCTGACCGCTCAGAAAAGCCGCTGCTGGCCGCCGCTGGAAAAAGTCTTTATCTGAGGAGTTGCCACCGCTTCCCCTGCCTGAAGCAAGCTGCCTGAGAGGTTTGGAGACCAACTTCCAAGTTGGAAGAGCCCCTGAGTTAGGAGTGCAAGGGTCTACAAACCTGGCAAGTTTAAGGCTTGTGGACTTCAACTCCCATTCCTGAGGTAGCATGATTGAAGGAGGAATTCTAGGAGTTGAAGTCCATAAGTCTTGAAGCTGTCAAGTTTGAAGTTTGTAAAAAGTGTACATGGTTTTAAACAGCATACTTGGTTGTAAAAAGTACAGCATTCTGCTACACTGGTATTTTATTAAATAATATAATATTGCACCATTTGGTTCAGAATACATTTTTCCTTGTTTTCCTCCTCTAAAATCTAGGTGCGCCTTATACACAGGTGTGTCTTATACACTGAAAAATACAGTATATGAATTTCAGACTTCTCCCCCACCTCCTTCTAAAAAGTACAATCCCATTTTGTTTTTTACTTTAAAATAAGGTATGTGGAGTGTGCATAGGGATTTGTTCAGTTTATTTTATAGTCCGGCCCTCCAACAGTCCGAGGGATGGTGAACTGGCCCCTGTGTAAAAAGTTTTGGGACCCCTGTTGTGGGTGCTTCATTACTGGAGGTTTCTAAGAGACTTTCTCAGCCACTTGTCTGAAATAGTATAGGGCAGGGGTCTCCAACCATGGCATCTTAGGCTTGTGGACTTCTGCTCCCAGAGTTTATTTATTTATTTATTGGATTTGTATGCCGTTCCTCTCCGTAGACTCGGGGCGGCTAACAACAATGATAAAAACAGCATGTAACAATCCAATACTAAAACAACTAAAACCCTTATTATAAAACCAAACATACACACAAACATACCATGCATAAATTGTAATGGCCTAGGGGGAAGGAATATCTCAACTCCCCCATGCCTGGCGGGATAAGTAAGTCTTGATTAGTTTACGAAAGACAGGGAGGGAAGGAGGGTGGGGGCAGTTCTAATCTCCTGGGGGAGTTGGTTCCAGAGGGCCGGCTGCGTTCTCCACGATCTGAAGTTTCCGAACACTTTCCAAAGGTAGCCCCATGTAGAGAGCGTTGCAGTAATCGAACCTCGAGGTGATGAGGGCATGAGCGACTGTGAGCAATGACTCCCTGTCCAAATAGAACCGCAACTGGTGCACTAGGCGAACCTGGGCAAACGCCCGCCTCGTCACAGCCGAAAGATGTTCCAATGTCAGCTGTGGATCGAGGAGGACGCCCAAGTTGCGAACCCTCTCTGAGAGGGTCAGTAGTTCCCCCTCCCAGGGTGGAACTACTGACCGATGGGCAGATGGAATTGTCCTTGGGAGGCAATACCCACAGCCACTCCGTCTTGTCTGGGTTGAGTTTGAGTTTGTTGACACCCATCCAGGCCCCAACAGCCTCCAGGCACCGGCACATCACTTCCACTGCTTCGTTGACTTCGTTGAGTTCCTCAGCCAGTTCTGGGAGTTGAAGTCCACAGGCCTTAAAAATTGCCAAGGTTGGAACTCCCTGGTATAGGGGGTATCCTGCTTCAATAGAGGGCTGGATTAGAACATCTTCAAGGTCCCTTCCATTCCATCCCCATTATTTCCATACTATTATATTCTATTTTACACCAAGGCAAGTTCCATACTTTTATGAACTATTATTTTCCCTGCTTAGCAATTCCAAATCCCAGAATTTCCCTAGACAGCATGTAGGCTGAAGTATTCTAGGAATTGAAATCCACACATCAAGTTGCCAAGTTTGAAAAGGACTATCATAAAGAGGTTGGGGTTTTTTTATTCTTAAGACTACACTATCTTCTGTTAGTTATGATTCCCATATTCTTGGATAACCATCTTAAGGAACTTGTGTAAAGACAGGTCACCTGACCTTTCTTAAAATGTGATAAAACACTGGATAAGAATTAAGACTTTTCCTCATTTGCAGTTAGCCTTAATGTAAAGGTGCCGTGTATCCTTTTTTCCCTTGTTACCTAATGATTTTTCATCCCTTTCACCAGAAATGGGTTCGGCCTGATGCTTTATAACTGCCTGAAGTTGGTGCAGGTGTGACCTAGGGTCCTTGTCCTCTACAGCCACTCTCACCTGGGCATCAGTTAGTCTCTCCGTCTTTCCTGCTAGCCTTTTCCACTGTGCCCAACACATTTCAAAATCTCTTCCGAGCTCAACATGTTTTAATGAATCCATATGAAAAAATTATGGGAGGCTGTTGTGGTTAGCTTTGGCCCAGCTCCTGCCCCAAGGACTGTGGATGTGGGGGAGACATCCACATGCTGCAGGCCTGTTTTGCCCCGGTGGAATCTGATGATAAAGGCTCCTCTGACCAAGAAGACATGAGTGACAGGGAGGAGATTGTGGCAGACAGCTCAGGAGATCAATTATCTAGCTCCTCCTTGGATTCAGAACAAGAGTTAATGATACAGCCACGCATGCGGAGGGCGATGCATAGGCAACAAAAACAGATTATTATCAAAGAAAATGAGGCCACCTGTGGTTGGGTGGGGCTGTGGTCATTAGTGAGGCTGCTATAAAGAGCAGCCTCTGGGTTTGGCCATTGTGGAGGATTATCTGATTGTTGTGGTTCATGACTGCGTTACCGACTTTGACTTTTTGTGTGCTGATTTTTCCCTGCTTTGAAACTAAACCAGAGCAAAGTGTGTTTCACTTTGTGAAAGAAGGACTTTGAATTGCCTCACAGCTGCAAGCTAAGTATCACAGGACTGATAAGGGACTTGTATAAATTACCAGTTTGTTTGGAGACGAGTGCTCTTTGCTATACCAAAAGAGGACTTAGTTTAAGTGAATTTTCATTATAAAGAACATTCTTTTGAATTTTCAAACGTGTGTGTGTCTGAAATTTGTACCTGTGATTTTTTGGGAGGATTCTACCAGAGAGCCCGACAGAACAGAGGCCATGCAGTGAAATGGGAAATCTGATTTTGCTGGGCAGCTACCCTGATATCACTGACAGGTGTGGGAAAGCAGCATAACAGTCTGAACTGGTAGAAAATGACAATTCTCCTGCATCTGAAGCTATGCTTGATTTGTCAGAGAGCAAATCTTCAGATCATCCCATACTATTTGAATAAATCCTGTTGGAAGAAGTAGGTAACACACACACACACACACAATGCAGACTGGAAAATGTGGAGAGGAAGGGATCACAAGAGTGTTGAGAATATACACTGCAATGCATTGATTCCAGAGCTGAGAGCCACAAGTACACTAGGCAGTAGTATATTTCCTATTGTGTGCCTGCTTACTGTTCTGTTAATCTCTCGTCCAATTTCTCAGTTCTTGTGAAGGGGGGGGGGGGAGAAAAATGGGTCAAACACAGCAGATTGGCTACCAAAATTGCTCTAAAACAAAAAAAATACTTCAAAAAACAGAGAAATGACTTAATAGTATTTTATGTTATCATTTCTTTCCTTTTGATGATGAGAACAAAATATGCAACTCCGATTTTATGTTATAGGAGAAAACGTCACCTACATCTGAGTTGTTGCAATAAGATAAAGAAATGTGATGGTCGTTTTGTTTCAAAATTTTTGTATTATTCATGCTATAAGGAATTTTATGAGGCAAACTACTTTTCTAACATGAATTGCCTTGACAAGCCAGTTAGAAATGGAAGGTTTGGGTCTAACGCCCAGTTAGCAGCAGCCAGTTGCTGCTAACTACATTTTTTAGCCAGACAGGTGAATATAATTTTAAAAACTGAAACACGATTGAAGGTAGTTTGGGACAGTATACTGCAGTTTTGTATTGAATTATTCAAATTAATGAATAAAATAAAATTTTGGAGAACTCATTCCTTTTTGCACACGTAGTTGTTGACTATAAAGGAAAAGTCAGACACACATTCTGTCCTGCCGTAAATAGTTCTGCATTTAAGAATTTGCCATTCTTACAGATATTGAATTGTGATTGTCTTCAGAGACTCTGAATATTTTGCAGTAATTATGAAAGAGTGGAATCAATATTTAAAATGCTTAACTTTATTTCAACATATTTGACAAACATCTACAATTTACTTTGTACAATTTTGAAACAAATATTTTTACCAGGAAATACATTTATTACAACCAAAATTGCTTATAATGTAAAAAAGTCCATCTATTTTCTATTTTTCTTAGCAGAAATATATCAACATTTCAAGTTCCCGATTTTAATGTCTTTTTTCCAGTGAACCATTTTTCACTCTTTTCCAGTGAACTATTAGTTGCTTAACTCTAGACTTTTTCCAAGTTTAAAAACCATTATTTAAAAATCAGAATTTCAGAAGAGGTAAATTTTCTTTATTTCCTTCAGGACTTAGTTTGATCAAAGGAGAGCTCAGATCTATTAGCTAGAAGTAGAAAATATATAATTAAAACATTGACTAAGCCCAACTTTTACATTCTTGGAAATATAAAGAACCCAATCTGTTAGCAAATCTACATTAACAGTGCAGTTTTGATTACAACCAATTGCACCCAATTCAAATATTATACAGTGGAACCTCGACATACGAGCAGCTCTACTTACGAGCTACTCGAGATAAGAGCTGGGAGGGGAGCGACATTTTTGTTCGCCTCCCGAGCTCACATTCGGGATACGAGCGCCAAGGAGCTGTCTCCTGAAGCCGAAAGCTAACTTCCGCGTTCGGCTTCAGGAGACAGCTCCTTGGCGCTCGTATCCCGCGTGTTTTAAAAGGTTGCAGCCGGCCTGGGGGGCTGGGAGGGGTGCTAGCAAGCCTTTTAAAACACGCGCGCCGCTTTGCAGCTGTCTCCTGAAGCCGGAACGCTAACTTCCGCGTTCGCTACGCTAAACAGTAAAAAAGCCGTTTGGCTACGGGGTGGATTCTCCCTTCTTAACCGGGCAGTTGCAGCTTCTTTCTGTTTAGCGCAGCGTTGGAGCGCTAAACAGCAAAAAATCGGCAACTGCCCGGTTAAGAAGGGAGAATCCACCCCGTAGCCAAACGGCTTTTTTACTGTTTAGTGCTAGAACGCTGCGCTAAATAGTAAAAAAGCCGTTTGGCTACGGGGTGGATTCTCCCTTCTTAACCGGGCAGTTGCAGCTTCTTTCTGTTTAGCGCTCGAACGCTGCGCTAAACAGAAAGAAGCTACAACTGCCCGGTTAAGAAGGGAGAATCCACCCCGTAGCCAAACAGCTTTTTTACTGTTTAGCGCAGCGTTCGAGCGCTAAACAGAAAGAAGCTGCAACTGCCCGGTTAAGAAGGGAGAATCCACCCCGTAGCCAAACAGCTTTTTTACTGTTTAGCGCAGCGTTCGAGCGCTAAACAGTAAAAAAAGCCGTTTGGCTACGGGGTGGATTCTCCCTTCTTAACCGGGCAGTTGCAGCTTCTTTCTGTTTAGCGCTCGAACGCTGCGCTAAACAGAAAGAAGCTGCAACTGCCCGGTTAAGAAGGGAGAATCCACCCCGTAGCCAAACAGCTTTTTTACTGTTTAACGCAACGTTCGAGCGCTAAACAGAAAGAAGCTGCAACTGCCCGGTTAAAAAGGGAGAATGCACCCCGTAGCCAAACGGCTTTTTTACTGTTTAGCGCAGCGTTCTAGCGCTAAACAGTAAAAAAAGCCGTTTGGCTACGGGGTGGATTCTCCCTTCTTAACCGGGCAGTTGCAGCTTCTTTCTGTTTAGCGCTCGAACGCTGCGCTAAACAGAAAGAAGCTGCAACTGCCCGGTTAAGAAGGGAGAATCCACTCCGTAGCCAAACAGCTTTTTTACTGTTTAGCGCAGCGTTCGAGCGCTAAACAGAAAGAAGCTGCAACTGCCCGGTTAAGAAGGGAGAATCCACCCTGTAGCCAAACGGCTTTTTTACTGTTTAGCGCAGCGTTCCAGGCCGGCTCTGACGTTTTAAAACACGCGCGCCACTTCGCAGCTGTCTCCTGAAGCCGGAACGCTAACTTCCGCGTTTGGTTTCAGAAGACAGCTGCAAAGCGGTGCGCGTGTTTTAAAACGTGGCATGCAAAATGAAAAATAGATAACAGCATTCCATATGTCCCCAGACATATATTATTTTATAAGTGATCACTTTGGCTGGACTAGAGTTACTGTACCCCAATATCCTTCACCCCAACCACTGGAGCAATCCAGGAGGATGCTACTGTCACAAAGGAATCTGAAGCCATATAAGAAAATAAGATTACTTCCTTTCTTTCACACGTATTATCCATCTGAGTCACCAAGTTTATTTATGTCTTAAAATAGCATCTGAACCTAGTTTTGTCTTGCTATGAACATACAAGTCATTGTACTTACTTAATTAGAATATATATCAACACATTTTAAAGACATCATTACCCATGAATCAAACCAGATAGGAGCAATTCAGACTCAGATCTGTATAATTCTTAGAGATATTTATTTGATAGAGCAGTACACTGGTACCTCTACTTAAGAACGCCTCTACTTAAGAACTTTTCTAGATAAGAACCGGGTGTTTTAAGATTTTTTTGCCTCTTCTTAAGAACCATTTTCTACTTAAAACCCAACCCCGGAAAAATTTCCCAGGAAAATTGAGAGCGGCACGAAGACCTGGCCAGCTTCCTGCCATGCCCCCTGGTTTTCTCTCTCTGGTGCAGTGTATGGGAGGCAGCTTTGCACCGGGTGTATGGGAGGCACGTGCTCCTCCTCGCCGCCTCAGAGTCCTTCTTTTTTTTTTAAGCCTTAAAGTTGGGATTTTTTTTATTCCCCTCACCTCACCTTCTTCCTTTGGCAGCGACTGTCCTCCTCCTCTTCTTCCTCCTCCTCCTCCCACCCAAATTCCGAGCTTTTATTTCTTTTACATTGATTCCTATGGGAAAAATTTCTTCTACTTACAAACGTTTCTACTTAAGAACCTGGTCACGGAATGAATTAGGTTCTTAAGTAGGTGTACTACTGTAATGTATTGTACTTGTCTTTTATGTTCTGATACATTTACAATCAGTTTTAACATATTTAAAAGCATTTGCTATTAAATTTCACACTTTTAAAATGCTGCTAAGATGCTTGTGCTGTTGAAGAATTTACTCAAGAGAAGCATCGCTGTCATTGTAGTTTAATGCAGTTTTGTCTTCTATGAATAGCTGTGGCTCCTGCCTTCCCCTTCCCCACTCAGTGTTCAACTCTGACTACTTGAACATGTTTTCATTAAGTCACAGTTCCCATTCCATGCTATGCACTAGAATCAAACTACAACTGAATAATTACCACTTCCACTTTTAGGAGAAATTGACAGACTTGAATTGAAACTTGAATTTATGCTGGAAATAGAGGAGGAAGATGAAGTATTTCTTTCTCTATGAACATTAGTAGGTTTCGGTTGTCTCGTTTTCATTTCCAACTGTAAAGACAATGATAAATTATTTGGCTGTATGGTAAAAATATACAATCAGGTATATTATTCTGACCATTATGCTTTGATTTTTTTTCCTCATCAAATTGCATCTCTCTACCTGAATAACTGCAATTGTAAGTACATGGCTATCTCTTCCATTCCATTATAGTAGAGGTCCCTAACCTTTGGTCTGTGGCCCAGTGCCGGGTCCGTTGGGAACCAGACCAGGCAAGTAATGCATGTGCAAAACCATGACCCTCCTTTCCCACAATGTTGGTCCACAGAGGCAGAAAGATTGGGTACTGCTTCATTAATAGCATATGGATTTTCTTCTGTTTAGTATAAAAAATAAGGTCAAATTAGACAGAACTTGCTTCTTCGCAAATTACATTTCTGTATCAATTTTCTCATCTTGATACATTGCATGGGAGAAAATCAAAACAGTTCTCAAAGTTACACTAGTTAAAATGTATTTTTTAATTAACTTGTTATGTTAAAAGTTTAAATCATGGAAAAAGTACTTTCAGATAAAATACTGAAATGACATGTATTTGAACATCCAAATTGATTGATTAAAAAGTATTCACCTTGCTGGGAGTAGGGAGAGTTCTCTTGCTTGGCATGGATGAACTGGTAGAAAATGACAATTCTCCTGCATCTGAAGCTACGCTTGATTTGTCAGAGAGCAAATCTTCAGATGATCCCATACTGTTCAAATAAATCTTGTTGGAAGAACTAGGCAATTTTCCTTGCTTGGGCTGCAAGATTTGGATTTGAAATATTTGTAAAACAAATAAATATCAGAATACGAAAATCTCATGTTATTTCTATTAAATGAAAACTATCTTGAATAGTTTTGCCATCAAACTATAATCAGGCTATTAGTTAAGGGGATCAAGTGATATGTTATTAGAATGCAAATATTAAACATTCCAATATTATGAAATCCAATTCATTTACGCTCTCCCTACTCTCCAAAGTATACAACTGTCTGAAATACAGTTGGAAGTGTAGAGTACAGTATATTGAAAAGCATTTTTCTCAAGTAATACTGAATACTTCACAATGAATCAGCATGAATTAAAACATTCATTTAAGTCTTAAGATAACGGTGTGGCCTGGTCAGACTTTGGAATGACTTTGAATTTAAAAGGCAGGTCTTCTGCTTTGCAATGTCTCTTCTTATGTAGACAAAGCTCCTTTCCGCTGCTGACTCATTCAAAATGGCATACCAGTTCATAGTCATGTTTCATATCCAGGCACACCAAAAAGGTTTGAACTACAACCTTTGAAGGTCTATTTATGTTACAGCAGAACTAACTATATTTCAAGAAATTGGGGAAACAACTGATAAACCATCTTCAAAAGCCTCAGGTTCTCTCATGTAACTCTCTTACTTGGCATCTTTAAAGTTTTGCTCTCCCCTCCTGTTCAAAGTTTCTAATTCAAATGTCAGGCTAAATGCATTTTTGCAGTAACACCATTAGCAATAACAATTAGACTTATGTAGCACTTCACAGTGCTTTACATCCTTCTCTAAGTGGATTAGTGTCAGCATATTGCCCCTTCCCAATCTCAGAATGATGGAAAGCTGAGTCAACCTTGAGCAGGTGAGACTCAAACTGTTGAACTGCTGGCAGCCGGCAGTCAGCAGAAGTAGCCTGCAGTACTGCATTCTATCCACTATGCTACCACGGCTCTTAAACATTAGGCACTTAAATAAGCAATAAGATTCTTAGATTAAGAGAGTTGAAAGGGATCTTGTAGGTCACCTAGTAGGCCATCACCTCCCGCCTAAGCAAACTCTACACCATGTCTTAATAAATTATCCTAGCCTCAATCTATATCTACCAATACTCATCACTTTCAACTAACATTCTGACCAATCCAGGAAATACACAAATGTTTCAGATTCAAACAATAACCTTAAAAATCAGGAGCACAGAGCTACATGCTTTCTCAAAAACAGAAACATAAAATATCAACAAACTCACAGATTTACATACCAAGTAGACAGAAAAATTCTATTCTACTTAGAATTAGATTGTAATATCATGACACAACTGAAAGCTTGGGTATAATACAAAATAAAAACCTTTACCTCGCCAGCTACTAAGTAGTTGTTATTTCTAAGTGCAGGTGATGCTTTTACAGTCTGAAATTTGCTTTTTTTAAGGCTTGTGTTATTCTTTGCTTGGGGTGAGGATACAGTGTCCATTTTAGGTAACTTGTCTGTTTTATCAGGACTTGGGGCATTTAGAGACACTTGGGGAGAACGTGGGCTGTCCATTATTGCGACAGGTTGCCGTAAACCCTTCTGAAGTTGTTTGCTTGGGCTTTCCCAAAGACAGTATGTCTCTCTTCTAGTGTTTGTTGGAATTTTATCTGCCCCTATTCCTTTTTCAAAGATTTTCAGTTTTGACTTTGATTCTTTCACAAACTTTTCAACAATCGCTGTCTTTTCCTCCTTCAGACGAATAGTATTATTTTTTTCTATTTTGTTTCCATTTTTAAGCTGCAGAGCTAGCAAGTGAGCTTCTTTAAATATTTCCACAAATTTATCTCCTGCAGGAGGGCTCCAAGGGAGGTCATGTGCATGTGATCGAATTTGACTTTCTCCGTGGGATTCAAGGCACACAGCAATGCATTTTTCTTTATGGCCCACTGGTCCAATAAAAACTTCATCTTCATTTCCACTATAACAGAGAGAAATTAAGTCAGGTCCACATACTTCTCTCCATTCTTAATGCACCTTGATTTTAATGCTAATTTTACCTTGTGGGAGATAGTGAAAGGTCAAAATCAAATTTTTCTTCAGTCAGGAGGTGAAAATCTGAAATTGCAATAGTACATCATACATTACTATTATAACATTTATAATGGTTAGTGAGATGGGTGGCATATAAATTTAATAAACAAACATACCTGGGATTCACTTTTTTTCCTACAGGAACCAAATTATTATTCAGCACCCCTTCAAATTATTGTACCATATTGCCTCAAACAGGCATTGGTTTCATGAACTTTCAGTTTACTGGATTGACTCTGCTTAACAGATATTCACAGTATAGGAACATCTCTTTATTTATTCATATTAATCGAATGAACGCGTTACTAATTGGTGTGGAACCTATGTTAATAGCATTTATAATAGGAAAGATATTTGTTAGCAAGTCAGCTTCTTTTGAACTTATATCCTAAAAAAATTTCAATGCAGGAAGTGTCTACATATAGCAAATGGCTTGGTTAAAACATTAGCTTTAACCATAAGCAAAAGTAATGATAAGAAATAAAATTATCTTTGGTTATTTTCATTAGGGATTTTAAACATGATACTCAACTTATGACCGTAATTGAGTCCAAAATTTATGTTGTTAATTGAGAAATTTGTTGAGTTTTGCCCCATTTCAGTGTTCCCTCTAATTTTTTTTTGGGGTGGACGGAAAAGTATAGTGTCTGAGCGGCAGTCCCTTCGGGACTGGGCGGCACAGAAATAATAAATAAATAAACAAATAAACAAACAAACAAATAAAAAACCCACCCTGTTTTGACTCAGAGAATTTCAAAATAAAATACTGTACTGTGTGTCTATAAGAGTGAGCTCATAATAGGGCAACTCTATCAATATCAAAATGCCACTTAAATAGTTGAGCTAGTTTCAAACTAGATTTTGATTTTCTTTCTTTCTTCCTTACTCCCATTCTTTTTCTTTCTCTTTTCCTTCCTCTCTTTTTTCTATCTGTTTCTCTCTCTTCCTCTCTTCCTCTCTCTCTCCTTCGTCTCATTCTTTCCCTCTCGGCTTCTGGGCAGGTTTGGAAAACTCTGAGTTGATGATGATTTTTAAGTGAGCGATTGCTCACTGCTCAGCTTAGAGGGAACTATGCCCCATTTTACAATTTTTCTTGCCATATTTAAGTGAATTGTTTGTAAAGTTAATATGGCTTTCCCATTGACCTTGCTTGTCAAAAGGTTGCAAAAGGTGATCACATGACCCCGGAATACTGCAACTTTCCTAAATGTGAGTCAGTTGCCAAGCATCTAAATTTTGATCATGTCACCATGGGGAAGCTGCAACAGTCATAAAGTGTGAAAAACAGTCATAGGTCACTTTCTCCAGTGTCGTTGTAACTTTTAACATGCACTAAATGAACTGTTTTAAGTCAGGGACTAACGGACATTTTCTTTGTGTTTCTGGCAGATAGTGATGTAAGAATTTGCAAGCTGATCAATAAGTGAGCTGGGGTGGTGCAGCAGGTAGAGTGCTGTACTGCAGGCCACTGAAGCTGACTGTAGATCAGCGGTTCAAATCTCATCACCGGCTCAAGGTTGACTCGGCCTTCCATCCTTCCGAAGTGGGTAAAACGAGGACCCGGATTGTGGGGGCAATATGCTGGCTCTGTTAAAAAGTGCTATTGCTAACATGTTGTAAGCTGCCCTGAGTCTAAGGAGAAGGGCGGCATAAAAATCAATCAAACAAACAAATAAATAATAGATGTAATGGGATGTCCTGGGTGCAGAAAAGGACATCCTGGAAGAAACTACCCTGTCATCATCATCATAATTAATAATAATAATAATAATAATAATAATAATAATAATAATAATAATAATTTATTATCTCCAAAGACTTGGAGCGGCTCACAACAGCAACAAAATACAATATGATACAAATCCAATATTAAAACTAATTTAAAAACCCATTATTACTAAAAAACATTCAATTCTACACAATCACACCATTCTCAAATGCTAGGGTCAGAGAGATGGGGGAGGGGGGGAAAGAGGATTAGTCCCCCCATGCCTGGTGGCATAAATGCGTCTTTAACATCTTGCAGAAGGCAAGGAGGGTGGGGGCAATTTGAATCTCCAGGGGGGAGGTTGATTCGAGGGCCAGGGCCACCACAGAGAAGGCTCTACCCCTAGGTCCCACCAGACGGCATTGTTTAGTCGACAGGACCTGGAGAAGGCCAACTCTGTGGGACCTAATTGGCCGCTGGGATTTATGTGGCAGAAGGCGGTAGGTATTCTGGTCCGATGCCATGTAGGATCCATGTCATGGATCTGTCAAGCTGTTTCTCTTACCTTCAAGTGGACTTAGATTGATTTTTGTATCTTTCTGTAAAGTCACAACAGAACTTAGAACAGTGTTTTTCAATCTTGCACATGAATATGATTGTTCCTGTAGTCCAGGGGTCCCCAAACTTGGCAACCTATGGCACCTTATGGATTTCAATTCCCAGAATTCTCCAGCCATCTACTGTAGTCTGTAATTTTTCTGGAAATCTGTTGGAAGCTTCTTGTATGTGAAGTGAAATGTCTTCAAAGAAAAACAAGAAAGTTCAGTTACCTCCTGAAAACACCTTTGGGACAACCATGATCTGGAGGGCAGAGAATGGATGCTACATATCTAATCTGGATTAAAACAGGGGAGCACTTACCGTTTCTTATTTCAAATCTATTTCTGAAAAGTCCTCGTGGTTTTTCGTTGTATATTTGCTGGAAAACGTCATTATCTTCCAGGGAGGTCCTTGCATAGTGTCCAGTTGCTATTGCATCAGCTCCTGGAATAGTTTTGGAAAAAACAAAGGCAAATTAGATACTTTTATTTCACGACTTTTGTTTTTTATGACTTTCTTCTGTACCACTTTGGTAGGAGGAAACTCCACTGAATTCAGTAATACTTTCTCTGAATACAAAAGTGTATGACTGCACCTTCAATTAAGACACAAATTGATCTGAAAAGCCAGATCTTGATAGGCTGTAAAAAGATTATATGCCAAATTAGCACTGATTTTCAGGTTTATTCCACACCTAGGTTTTTCAGAACAGAAATCACCACTGAAACGAGAACTTACCAATGTTATTCATAGCATAGTGTAGGAAATAATTGAATTTGATGTTTTTATTACATATAATATCAGGATTAGGTGTCCGTCCAACTTCATATTCATTTAAAAGATAGCTGTAGGTGGAAATATAAAAAAGAAATTGGCACATATTATCATACATGGTGGACGTGTCCTGAGACTAAAATATTTTGGAACAAAGTGGAGAATTGGATAAATGAAATAACAAAGGAGAAGATTAAAAAATCTCCTGAATTTTTTCTATTGGGCATTTCAAATACAAAGTATAAAAAAGAAATTTATTATTTAATAATACATATATTGGTTGCGGCCCGAATAGTATTTGCACAGAAATGGAAAGAAAAGACAATACCAAAAGATGTTGAAGTGTTTAAAAGAATTATAGAATGTGCAGAATTAGATATGATGACTAAACGTTTGAATAATCAAACTGAAACAGAATTTTACAAAATATGGGACAAAGTATATGAGTGGTGGAATTTTAAAAATAGTATTAATAATTAAACATATAAGAATATATAACTATTTGAAAAATTATAAGATAGAATGAAATAGTATATAGTATAACCAAGTTAGAAGTGTTTATTTTATTTTTTCTGTATTACTAATATTTTCTTTTTTCTCTTTGTACAAGTATACAATATTTTAATAGATAAAGAAATTTAATTAATAGGCTTAATATTAAAAACATAGAGTTAAATTTAATAAGAATGTAATCTACACGTGTGGCATTTCTGTATTGATCTGATAACAGTTAGGGTTTTTATATTTTTGTATTAGTTAGACTTCGACGACAAGCGGAGCAATGGCAGCTCCTTAAATGTTTAGTGTTGTATGTCTTTGTCTGTCCTTTTGAAAAACAATAAAAAAAATATTTTTTTTAAAAGATAGCTGTAGGTAAGGAAAAAAAATACATTACAATGATTACAAATTTTTGGAAATGCAGAGGCATGTTTACTGCTCCACCAAGAATCCCAGTTACTTGATATAAAGCTAAAACCTGAATCATATCAAATTCATCAGAAGCAGCTAACAGAATAGAGAAATCTCTTTGCCCTGACCAGATTTTACTGAGGTTGTTTCAGTTTATAATTAGCGCCTTATTTTAAATCATTTAAAAATGAAAAAAGGATTGGTTTATAATAGTGTTTTTCAAATGACCCTGGGATGCTGCAACCATCATAAAAATATGCAGTTGCCATGTGCCCAAATTTTAATCATGCGACCAAGTGGATGCTGCGACAGGACTGGCTGTAAGTAATTTTTTTCCAGTGCTGTTGTAACATCAAACAGTTACCAAATGAATGGGTGTAAGTCAAGGGCTACCATTACTTCCATATTATCCCCAGGAAAACCATGTGCCTGTATTATACACATCAGAAATTAAATTCAACTCAAGAAAGTCTGCATCTTTAGTTTATCATTGGTGGCTCTTCAAATAAACTTCCTTCAAATCCATGGTGGATTGCTTTTGCTTCCAGAGGCAAAGGAGATTTGTTAGACTTCAGAATGTTCTAAAATTCTTTATATACACTTTTCTAACCAAAGCATAGAGCTTTGATGCTTTGCTAGATTATAAAGAGCAGTAGAGGAGAGAACTAACCAAGGAAGCTTGCAAAGCCTACATAGGAAACCCATTAACTTTGTTTCTCTTATTAATCTTCCCGGTCACACAAGTTTTCCTTCAGCAATTCTCTTACCTAAACACTTCATTCCAATATTCTTTAACATGGGAAACTTGGCGAAATGGAATATTGAGTATCTGACACACTTTATATGCATCTTCATAATCTTGATTGCCTTGACAAATTCCTTTTTCATCCACCAAGTCCCAGTTGTTCATGAATACGCCAGTCACATCATATCCTGTTCAGATGTGGAAAGTAAGAAATGAGAAAGTATAAGAGACAATACTATACAAGAAAAATTAACATACGGTACTTACAAACTTACAATACTATACAAGAAAAATGAACATGCTTACAAATAATATTAAATCTTTCACTTTAAAAAAGTGTTTTGAATCATCTCCGGGACCGCCTTCTGCCGCACGAATCCCAGCGACCGGTTCGGTCCCACAGAGTTGGCCTTCTCCAGGTCCGGTCGACTAAACAATGCCGTCTGGCAGGACCCAGGGGAAGAGCTTTCTCTGTGGTGGCTCCGACCCTCTGGAACCAGCTACCCCGAGATTAGGATTGCCCCCACCCTCCTTGCCTTTTGCAAACTCCTTAAAACCCACCTCTGCCGTCCGGCATGGGGGAACTGAAACATCTCCCCCTTGCCCATGTTGTTTTGGTGTTAGATTGATTGTGTGCTTGTTTTTTAATATTCTGGGGTTGTTTTTTATGAATGTTTTAGCTTAAATTGTAATTGGATTGGTGGGTATTGGATTTGTTATTATGTATTGTTTTTACCTTGTTGTGAGCCGCCCCGAGTTTGCGGAGAGGGGCGGCATATAAATCCAATAAATCTAATCTAATCTAATCTAAATCTATGGCAAAAACTCATATCTCCTACACTTTATCCAGTTTTGGATAATTCTTACTATGCTAATATAAAATATACTATTCCACGAATAATACATTGTGAACATGGCAAGTAGAAAATCTTCATTCTAGCTAGATTTAGAATTAGAATTGAAAGGGACCTTGTAGGTCATCTAGTCCAACACCCCCCCCCCCCCCAAGCAGGAGTTCCTACACCATTTGAGACAGATGGCAGTCCAATCTCCCCTTGAAGGTTGCAAATGTTGGGGCTCTCATGACCTCCACTGGCAAGCTGTTCTACTGGTTGATCGCTCTCACAGTCAGAAAGTTTCTCCTCACTTCCAGGTTGAATCTCTTTTTGGTCAGCTTCCATCCATTATTCCTTGTCTGGCTTTCTGGTGCCATAGATATGTCAGAACATGTAGACAATAATGGACTGAATAGATTCTGGTCATAGATTGCCCATGAAAACATTGAATTAGCTCATCTTTAGCTTCATCATTAAAATATAGAGACTGTTTAGAGAAGGCTGTAAAGCACTATGAAGCAGTATATAAGTCTAAGTGTTATTGATATTATTAAAATATAAAATGAAAAATGAAATAAGAGTTTAGCAAAAATATCTTTCAAAGTCTGTGTGTGGGTCTCAATATATAACAATATCGATCTGCAATTCTTTTAAATCGAAGGTATAAGTAAAACAAAGGTGCAAGTGAAACAGGGAATTATGGGAGTTGAAGTCCACAGGTCTTAAAGTTGCCAGGTTTGGGGACCCCTGCTAGGCATTTGCATTACATTGCATACCCTTCCTTTCCCCCCCACAGCCTCAGCCCCCCCACCACCATTTCAGCATATAGGGAATTAGGGTATCCATGTCAGCTACCATTTCATCAGATGCACAATCTGATTACAATTTTCTCTTTATGCTTGCATCAGGCAATCTATGTCAATATTGAACACCCCCCCCCAAACTTCACTGTGCTAGAAAGGGGGGGCATTATTTCATCCTCACACCAACCTCAGGAAGATGGAAGGCCGAATCAACATTGAGTCTGCTGAGATTCGAACTGCCAAGTTGCAGGTAGACGGCAAACAAGGTGGTCTTTGATTTACGACCACAATCCAGCCCAAAATTAATGCTAGACGTTTGTTAACTGAGTTTTGCCCCGTTTTACCACCTTTCTTGCCACAATTGTTAAGTTAATCGCTGCAGTTAAGTAAGTAACCTGATTGTTAAGTCAATCTGGCTTCCCCTGTTGACTTTGGCCAAACAGAAGTTCGCAAAAGGGGATAGCACAACCCCAGGACTCTGCAAAGGGCATAAATATCAGTTGCCAAACATCCTAATTTTGATCATTACAGGCAATGCCACAATGGTCCTAAGAGTGAAAAAATGATCATAACTCACTTCTTTCATTGCCATTGTAACTTTTAAAGGTCACTAAAGGAACTGAGACTGCCTTCTGCTGCACGAATCCCAGCGACCGATTAGGTCCCACAGAGTGGGCCTTCTCCGGGTCCCGTCAACTAAACAATGCCGCTTAGCGGGACCCAGGGGAAGAGCCTTCTCTGTGGTGGCCCCGACTCTCTGGAACCAGCTCCCCGCAGAGATTAGAACTGCCCCTACCCTCTTTGCCTTTCGTAAACACCTCAAAACACACCTTTGTTGTCAGGCATGGGGGAATTGAGACATCTCCCCCGGGCCTATACAATTTATGTATGGTATGTTTGTATGTATGTTTGCTTAATAATGAGTTTTTTAAAATATTTTAAATTGTAAATTATTAGATTTGTTATGAATTGTTTTATTGTGCTGTGAGCCGCCCCGAGTCTACGGAGAGGGGCAGCATACAAATCTAATAAATAATAATAATAATAATAATAATAATAATAATAATAATAATAATAACTGTTGTAAGTCAAGGACTACCTGTATTCAAAATGCTTTGCCTTCTTTCAAAGCACATTTTTTAAAGCTGCTCCCTGCAACCCTGGGCTCTCATAGTGGTCTTCCATCCAAGCATTTAGGCTGAGGCTGCTTAGCTTTTGCAGATCAACCACGGTCATCTATGTTGACCCTGGACTTAATGAAGCACAGTGGACCAACACCAGCAGATGACATGGAGAATTCTGGGAGTTGAAGTCCGCAAGTCTTAAAATTGCCAAGTTTGAAGAGCTCTTGGCCTACAGCAAAGGTTTTATGTTTGCTATGCTTTAAATCCCTGGTTCCCAACGTGGAGCCCACAGGGAGCAATTTCATTTTTAATGGGGGCAATTGGAACCTTGTTTAAACCTAGTTAATGGCCTTTTAGGCTTCCTCCGTGTGAGTAGTTCACTTTTTGAATAATAAGAATTATATGTGGGGAGGGGGAGGTCTCGCGATTTTAGAGATGCTTAGGTGGACATGGGCAAATAAGATTGGGAACCACTGCTTTAAATTCTAATAAACTTCTGACTTTCAAAGTGAGACTTTTGTGGTGCACTGTCTGTTCAATTGTTATTAAGTGCAGATATGTTAATGATTTGGGGTGTCCCCCCCCCCCCGACATGGGTAAAAAGAAGACTCAGAATATGCTGAGGGAATATGGGGGTGGGGGGATATGCTGACTCTGTAAACCGCTTAGAGAGGGCTGTAAAGCACAGTGACGCTGTATATAAGTCTAAACGTTATTGCTCTCGCCACAGTCCTCAGGAATCCGACCGGAAGGAGCATTTAGCCGACCGGAAGGAGCATTTAGCCGACCGGAAGGAGCATTTAGCAAGGGCAACTCTTTCCCTCAGGCTTCGCCCACCAGATGCTACGAGCCCTCTCAAAGGCCTTCGCAAAGGGAATGCCGGGAGTTGTAGTCTCCATATACCGGAACGGAAATTCTCCTGAGGGAAAGAAAGCGCGAGTGGATGAGGGAGAGTTAAGAGGCCGGGTATGTGGGGGTGAAATACAGGGCTGGCTGCTCTCCGCGCCCTCCCCTTGTTCTTCGCTGGGGAAGCCTCACCTCTTCTCCTCAGTAGCAGAGCCGCCACGGCGCTGTCCACGCCGCCAGACATGGCGCACACCACATGCCGTCGAGCGGCTCCCATCATGGTCTAGCTTTGCTGCCTCAAAAGGCCGGCCGGCCGCGCTTCCTTTCCCGACCGCAGCCTCTCTGAAGGGCAGAAGCAGGACGGGGCCGCCCCTGTGGGCGGAGCTGAGCTCACAGAAGGCCGGGGAAACCGGGCTTCCCCTCGGCTCTCCTCCGGGAGGAAGAGGGCAGCTTTGGCGGGGCGTGAGGGAAGAATCCCGACAGTGGGAGGGGACTTTCCTGTCCTTTTATCTTTGGGTCATGCAGCGGCTGAGGAGGAGGATGGTGGAAGCTGACGTCCTGCCTTTTTTTATTCACCCCAGGCGGAGGAATGGGAGCAACAGCTGGAGGACACCCGTGTGCATGTGCACCTGTGCGCGCATCTTGAGTCAAGGGATGGTTCCTGGCGGCCGCTTGAACCAACCCCTGCATTTTTTTCCTGAAGATGATTTTTTGAGCTGGTTTTTGTTTTTTGCCATTTCTTTGCTTTCTGGGGTTCTTTTTTATATAACCTTTTAAAATTGGTTTTCATAACAATATAATCATTTAACATTCACACAACACATAACAGTGTGCTCAGTGTTAAGTGCCCTCCACCAAAATGGGGGCATAATTTCTATATACCATTTTAACTCAAGAGCAGTATATCTATTTACATATAAAGTAATTTCTGGGGGTCTGAGAGAAAAGAGACTGGCTCTCAGGTTCTCCTGGGTTTTAACCAAGAGGCTGATGTTATATATATTTCATGTAATATTAGAAAATTTAACCTCAAAATTCTGCCAAAAGCTGGCATTAATAAGCTATATAATATTTGAATTGGGTGCAATTGGTTGTAATCAAAACTGCACTGTTAATGTAGATTTGCCTGGATACCTTCCTCTTAACGCAGCACATAACACCTAGCACAGTCACGAACAAAAGCCCGGCAGAAAGCTCAGGTCACCTTTGGACAGGTTGCATCCCTCCTACTTAGATACTAAACAGTACTGCTCTGATTCCCCCGAAAGATCATTTAATGTGGGGCAATCAGT